>NC_068360.1:81204558-81524558 GCF_020536995.1 Dreissena polymorpha | reverse complement strand
TAATAACAAAAAGGGAAATATTTAATTAAAAGGGAGAAAAATCAGTCCTATTACATTCAAAAACAACTTTTGTTTATTTTGTTAATTTACCAAAACGTGAAAAAGCCCCTTTAAATCTTTGTCGGCGAAAATACCCCGGGTACGGAAAATTTGCGTAAAGGCACTCGGTCATAATCTCCGTTACTTAAAGTATATTTTTCGTACCCCGGGTACTTCTTAGTATACTCAAGAGTACCCCTAGCACGTTTAAGTAGAACCTAAATCGACACTGACAATCGAGCTTGAAAAATTAACGATAATCTTATTTTTGAAAAAAGGTTTAACCGTATGTATCATATGCCTAGTGAACTTGTTTTTTTTTGGCAGATCTTGAATGTGGATATGCCTATTAACGGTCGATTGGTCATTGTCGGCTCGGGTACTACTTACATGTACCCCGGGTACTCTTACTTATACTTACATGTACCCGGGTACGGTAAATGTACTAAAACGTACCCGTGAATGTTTCACGCTAAATCGGTCGTTTTCGGCTATTTTTTAATTAATTATGTTCACATTGGTGTAAATTGTCTGTTAAATAGCCTCTGTTATCGAAACTCATACTCAAAAAGCATGTTGATGCAGTTTTTTTAAAGAGAAGTTTGTTTAAGATAAACAATATCGTTTTAAGGTAATCGGTAGCGCGTTTTACGACATCGGAATTTGGGCGGGAATACACCGCGGGTACCGTCTAATATTGATCGTGTACGTGTTAGTATATTTACCGTACCCGGGGTACATGTAAGTATTCTTAAGAGTACCCGGGGTACATGTAAGTAGTACCCGAGCCGACAATGACCAATCGAGCCCTATTTACTATGAGCATTGTGTACACACCGGTCTTACAATACCGTAGTGACGTCACCATCTATGAACTATGAGTGTTGTGTGTAAAAATACTATCAAGGGAGTGAAATAATAAGAAGTGAAACAAACCACGGACTCTAGATGAGACAATATACGTTCCGTGAACAAACAAACCATGTTTCACTTTATTATTCGAAATTTAACAAAAGACCATCGAAATTTTGCACTTCAGCCATTAAATTGTATTCTTAGTACGGGTTGATAATTTCTTATTGCTTTACTGAAACAGTAGCTTTAACTGGAAAACTTTTATTTATAAAGCGCCAATTTTAAGTAGCATTAAAAACTGCGCGAATCTGTAACATGTTTAAATAACGTTTCATTGGATACATTTAATGTAAATAAACCAATCAGCATCCATACTCACTTGTTTACCTACGTCATCAACAACGGAAAGCGGTTAAGAGCGCAGACGGGTGGAAAGGGAAAAGAACTAGTTAAATAAGTAATAGAAGAATTGATAAACACAATGCGCGAAATTGTGCATATGCAAGCTGGCCAATGTGGAAACCAAATTGGTGCTAAGGTATATGTTTATATCGAAAAGGATTTTATTGTATAGTCGTATTATTTTTCTAAGTTAGGATGTTAATGCAATTTAAAAATCATGAAAATAATATTTGACAAGTAATCACAAGTAGCATTTAATCACAGCATAAGTTTGATCTATTGTCTATGCGCTTTGACAATTGCATCATTGTCCTTTGTAATTTGATTGTGTTGTTACCATTTGCTCGACCATTCGCCCTGCGACAAATTGCTCAAAGAACTCAGGGGCGGGGGGGGGTGTTCAGTCATATATTACAGGGGCCAATAAAAGGCCCCTTCCCAATTGTAAATTTCTTTAAAATCATGCAGTTTTCCCAAAGATCTTAACTTGTACCAGCTTTTCATTTCCCAAAGCAGTAATTTTAGCAAGAATTCTTCCGAAAATGAGCAATTTCTTCCCAAAATCCATAGGCTAGGGCCTCTTCCCAATGAAGCAAGGAAAACCCCTGGAACTGTTTCATACCGGAACATTTCGCAACCATATAGATAGTTCTGGCTACCATAACTTTAAATGTCGCTTTTTATGATTTTTGACAGGTCTGTCAATACTTTATAAACTCACAGGTATTAGGCGCGTGGCCAAGTCAATCAATATGTCATAAAACAACTTTTTTTCATCAAAAAAACATTCTGATATATATTATATCAGAATTTTTTTTTATTTTTTTGATAAAAAAAGTTGTTTTATGACATTGATAGTGTTAAAGTGACTTGGCCACGCGCCCAATACCTGTGTACAAACTGTACGCTGAAGTTTCTTTAGCTACCATATATTATTTTCCGGTTGGCTTACAATAAGTTACATTGTCTTTGTCCGTTTATCAGTTACCTAGTTTGCCTGGATGGAAATGTGTTGATGAACCCAATCCATCAATTCAGGATAGTAATGATCTCCAATTTAACCCTTAATTTCAGCCCCGTTTTGGACATCAGTGTTGCTCACCTTTTGTTTAGGCAATAATTGCTTTCTTATTCTAATGATATAAGGATCGAATGATGAACTGACAATCGAAATGCCAAGTAATATTTTAATTTAATAATTTAGCATTCAAAAACAATAATACTATTGATTTCAAAGTAAAGACTTGGTAGGGACACAATAAATACCCACAGTGCTCCAGCTAGGCATAAATAGAAGGGCGCCCCGCCCTACCCTTCGGAAGCCCCGCATAGTGCCTTCAATATTTTACTGATCTCTCACATATTTGGCATGTAGGTTCCTTGCATGGACCTCTACCTTTTGATGAGGTCACTGGGGTCAAGGCAACCAAGGCTGATAATAGATTTTCTGCCACACTTTTGTTAGTTTCTCATAGCGCCTTCAATATTTTACCGATCTCTTACATATTTGGCATGTAGGTACCTTGCATGGATCTTAACCTTTTGATGAGGTTACTGGGGTCAAGGTCATCGAGGCTAATAATAGACGTTCTCAAGGTCAAAAAAGGGGATATATTTATTTACATGGATTAATAATAATAATGGAAATAATATAAAAATGAATTCAGTGTGTTGTTTTTTTTCAGTTTTGGGGGAAAAGGGTCGGGTCCCCTGAGGGGGGGAAAATTTGCGCGTAAAAGGGGAAATTTCAGTTCTTAGCAAGTAACTTTACAAAATAAAGTTTTACCACTAAACATAGAGAGAAAAACATTATTCCAAAATATATACGACAAAACAACATGTGTTTTTTTTATCCAATAATACACATTGTTTTGTTTCAATCTTGCATGCCATTGTGTGTAAATGCTCTTGCAACAATTGGCCATTGATAATACATACTATAGCATATAATACACGTATCAAGTTTGTACGCCTTTTCAACAATGTTGAAGATCGTACAGGCAATATGATTCCAGTCTTGGAGGTAACCAGGGATGGAAATTAGTGGTTGCCTGTGAGCCCGAGGCCAGTACATTTTGACCTGGGCAACTCAAATTCAAAAGTTAGAAGTCCAGCTGGGTAACTTGCTTTTTAAGCTTGAAACAATTCAGTGCATTTTACTCCTATAAATATGAGGTCGATTTACATCGACAGAATACGTCTAATTATTTGGACTTAGTGCATTTAAACAATTAATGAAATTGGCGACTGTGAGTTAATAATTAGTTTAATAAAATTCATTTATCAAAGCCAATGAAATGATTTAACTCAGACTTATATTATGACATAATACACAGGAAGTTTGTCAATTAAGCAATGTTGTTGTTAACTTATCTTTTATTTTATTTAAAGAAATTCTTATATTCACACGACCCTACATGTACATCGTACTGGGCTCGTTTGTCTTTAGATGGGCAACCAAAATACTAAAGATGGTTGCCCGTGTGGGCAACCAATTGTAAAACATTAGTTTCCGTCTCTGGTAACCCCGTCGACCGAATCGATTGATGTTTGCGTCAGTCAAGTGAAAATACCTAACCGGTAGCCCGATCGGTCGAGTGCTATTTTCATGTCCAAACTTAGTAACAAGTCCGAAATAGCTTCACATTGACGCTAATTAAAAACTGCATCGGTTATTCCTGTTGAGCACTCATTGATTAGATGCTTATCGAACAGTGTTGTAAGTCGATCTCGCGACACAATTTAACTATTATTATTACTGGGTGGAGAACTCGCTGCGATTAATTTATCTTAATGTCTTTTCTGCGTTTTTTGTGGGCACAACGCACAAACATCAACCGCAAAATGAGAATGAAATTTATTAGTAGCAACGAAAACAGTCAATGAAACAAATATTCCAGCCGTAATGGAAGAATAATCGGTTTTGACTTCGTTTTGATGTCGCCAAGTATTGAAGAATTTGATTCTGAGCCTGTAAAGCTGACTGGCTGGTAAGTGCATTTCATACATGATGGAAAAAAAACATGCAATTAAATATCATGCATTAACTTACAAGTATAGTTTTAACAGATATAAGATGTATGTCGAGGAAAAAATCCTGACAGTAAATTAAAATGTGTACCATACTGCATTTTAGATGCTGGTACAATTGGCGACAAACCAGATGAGGCTTTGGCAATGGTACTTCTGCTTCAAATGTCGTTTTAGATTAAGAAGACTCAAAAGTTGTGGCAGAAAAGTTGCCTTCTTGTTCTTCTAATGCACAGGTATTATTGCTAATTTGCTAGTTTGGCAGTGCATTTACTTTATTAAGATATTTGTGTGGACAATTTGTATCATGTTATAACATTATTTTTTCAGGCTGCCTTTAAGAGCAAACCTTACATGTTAGACCTGGATGTCGGTGATTCAGACAATGTCCATAATGGAATGGAGATGTCTTGAGACCTTGTGTTAAATTTTTTGTCAACAATTAACTATTAACAAAATACAGAATTAAGTGTTTATTTGTTTAATCTTCATTGTTTTATTTTTCTTCAATACAAAGATAGTTACAAATGCAACAAAATAATAACTTTAATTCGGGCTAGTTAACATTGATTCGGGCTAGTGAAATTTCCAAGCTGGTAGCCCGACCGGTTTAGTGCCCAAAAAAAATTAATACCAAGACTGGATTCTACCAAAATCGTCCTCATTTTGTCCCTTGTGTTTAAACCATTTCTGAGAACATCTAAAATGCCTGATTTAAAAGAATTCTGTGTTTTCGTCACTTTTATTCTGATAGCTTTTGCTGTTGTGCGACATGGTGGAATACGTACCGTTTGCGGTACATGTCATAAAGCGAAAGTCGTGATAGTGAACTACGTACGGTTTGTGGAAAAGGAGTAAAGGCTAAAAGAAAGTAAACATGCGAATGCGGCAGTTCAGGAAAATTATTGTAAATAAATTCGTAACGAAAGACGTATTTAAATAGGGTATTAATGAAAATTATATTTACAGTTCCAAGAGGGGAATTTTTCAAATATTTGGGGGGGAAATATATACTCGACAGATGGGGGAATGGGGCCGAATAACACCAAATATTTCATCCAAAAAAACACTGAATATCCAGCAAGGAGCATTTTGGATACGACCGCTCGTTCGAAGTGCCCTTTTGACGATATTGCCCCCCCTCCCCACTTGCCCTTTTCAAATCCTAGCTGCAGCACTGTTAACCCCTTGTTATGTTTGGTAAAAAATTTGCAGCACCCTCACACTACTTTGGGGGAAGGGGTCCGCAGCCCTTAGGAGGGGAAATTTTTGTGGCGTTTCCCTTTTTGGGGGATTTTTTTACTTACTATCTCATTATTACATTTGTACATGTTTGCACTATATTCATTGCATTTTTCATAATCTAGTATGTTTGAAAAGATCAAATTGAAATAGAATTGAGATATAATAATCATGAGACACATCTTTCTATTAAAAAAAATAATAATTTGGGGGAGGGGGGGGGAATTTACCCCCCCCCCCCCAAAAAAAAAGGGGTAAAAAGTATACTTTTCAGCAAGGGGACTGCCGCCGAATTTCGGCGGCAGATTTAATAGATTGAGGGCCCTGATTTGAGATGTGCAATATTTTCAGAATTTCATCTGCTCTTTCATCAGCGTTTATTTAAATTCCTTAAAACATTTCCTTTTTAAAATAAATATTTTTTAAGCAACTGGATATCCATTTTTTATGTGACTTAAAGATATACTCAAACCCGGTTAACTCGCGGTATTTCATTAGCGCCCTCTGGATTTTGTTATAAACAAACCTGCGTGACCTGCTTGTCAAAGATGACAGAAATCATCTCTCGCTGCAAGCATGAATCGATTTTTGGTAATCAAATGTTGTTAACATGTCGTATAATAAATTCCATATATTTAAATTGTTCTATAAGTTATTGTTTGTTACTTTGAATGGTATGTCAGATCTTTGTTTATTCATGTTTAATTTAATATAAGTGCTTTTTAAACTTTTTCTCGCAAATCTACCAGGCAAAAAATATATAATTGCGTACCGTGGTGTTGTTTTTATGCTCACGGTAGGGTGGCATATAGCAGTTGAACTGTCCGTCAGTGTGTCAGTCAGTCTGTCCGTCCGTCCATCCGAAAACTTTAACATTGGCCATTACTTTTGCAATTTGAAGATAGCAACTTGATGTTTGGCATGCATGTGTATCTCATGAAGCTGCACATTTTGAGTGTTGAAAGGTCAAGGTCATCCTTCAAGGTCAAAAAACAAAATCCAATGGAAGTAACAAGCTTTAAAGGAAGATAATTTCTATTTTATATCATTTGGCAGGTACAGATCATTTTCACAATGGAAGTAATATATTTTTAAAGGAAATAATCTAGAACAAATTTAAAGGTCAGTGTCATCCTTCACGGTTAAAAGTAAAAAAATACAATCCAAGGGAAGTAATAAGCTATAAAAGGGAGATAATTTCTAAACCTGCCAAATGATATATTGAATTTTATTTCAAAGCAGCGCAATAAGGGGCATTGTGTTTCTGACAAACACATCTCTTGTTGTTTCTTCAGCAGTAAATTTGAAGGATTTTATTCATAAATATGCAAAAATTAAATATGTCCTTTAATCATTATATTATATATAATTATCTTATATATGAAGCAGTGTGTGTTTTTTTTTTCACCATTTTGGGAATTGAGCCGGGTCCCTTTGGCTTGGGAAAATTTGCCGTGATTTGACTAAAATTGGAAAATTAGTGTTTTTGTTTTGCTAAAACAAATGCTTCAAAATTGAGAATACAAATCGAGGGCTGCCCGCAAGACTGTCTTAACTGCATATTTTTTCAAAATTGACTTTATTGCATTTTTATACCTGTTATCATGTTTTACATCACTGCAAAAAAAAGTTTTGCTTTATTCTTAAAGCAAATAGTGTTTATGTCTATAATGCAATATAGTCTTATCTCATTCTGAATATAAACATTCCTGCAATACAGTAGTAAGTCAACTTACTACATTATTGCACATACATTTTATTGATCTTCATGGTATTTGTTCCTGCAATACAGTCTCAGTCAACACAATGTGATGTCATAATGTTGTCATAATGTTGATGACATCATCAGTTTATCTTGGAAAATGGTTTAAATAGTATTTTACAACATCTTGAGTTATTTTCAAACTCGTACATCTCATATAATATCTACAAGATCAAATGTTTGATGCACCTTTTAAAAACCATGCCAAAGGTAAGATTATTAATTTATTATGTTGTTGTTTCTTTAATTTAAGCATTCCATTTAATACTTTTATATAATATTATGAGATTAAAGCATTACAAAATCTGAAATTATTCATTGTGCAGGTAAAAAAGCATTGGTTCTTTTGCACTTATAAAAATATTAATTGGTCAAACAGGTGTAATTGATAATTATGGTGTCGCCCAAGAAGTCACGGGTTCGATCACTACTTAAAGAGCATTCTTTAGTTCTCAGAAAATTATGTATAAATTTAGCCAAGCATTGTTTTATCTTTTGCAGTGCATCTGCAAGTATATAAATTTTGTTCAAACAAAGCAGAACAATTAATGAAGTTCTACAATGAAATTAGTTTACTACATGTATTCAGGTAACAGTTTTCTTATTTAAAACATTAAAACTTTATTTATTTTACTACAACGCTTAGTTATTATTTAAGAAATAGTATTTTTCATTATGTTTTTTTGTTCTTTGATATTTTATCATGCTAATTGATCATATAAATTTTGTATGGCATGAATGTCGATTATGCTTTATGTTTCAGAATCATGGCGATTTCAACAGCCTGTATTCTGTAGAATTTTTAACTTACCGTGGCCAGGTTGGTTTTAAGATAACAGCATAAAAATAAATAAGGTAACACAAAAATATCTTTTGTTATGTTTTGATAAAAAAGTTATTGAATAGAAAGAAGTTGCAAATTAAAAGGTATTTTAAGATTGTAATTTACTTGGTTAAAACAATGTCACAAAAACAAATAAAGAAGTTATAAACTTTATGTACTATCTTCTGTTCTGGAGAATAATTATGAAAATTTTATTATTTTTGACAGCATTTCTTTTATTATATAAACAGAAAGAGACCTTCCAATATGATGGTGGTACAAGCCAGTTACAGTCAAGGGCATTTGAAGTTTGGTGGAAATGGTCGACAGTGCATAGCAAATGCCATATGCGCTGCGCAAAAGTGTTCACAGTCAAATCCATCTGAATGGGACACCTCAGCACTTGACTCTATTTTAAAAGAAGGTGACATTATGTATCAATCAATTGCTTTGAAAAAGCAATACTTGTGTATTGAAGACATTCCAAAGTCTGTTTGTAGACTTGAAAATATTGTTTATGGATCTTTGTCTATTGGTGCTGATAATGACTCAACATTTTTTAGTCTAGAAGATGCTATTGGTAAGTGTATTGGTACAGCAGAAACTGCGGGTTGCATGTTTACTATGGGGGATTTAGAACCATGCTATTCAAGTGCCTTAATGAAGCATTCTAATACATATTTCTTTTTTGACCCTCACAGTCGAAATGAGTGTGGTATGCTCAGCTCAGATGGAAAAGCTACCTTAACCTCACATTCTAATGCCTCCTCCCTTTGCTTGTTTATAAGACATCTAGCTGCTTCCCTTAAACTTCCTTCATCAGTTCCATTTGAACTATCAATGGTAAACAATGAAAACACAGCACATTCTGATTCAGATAGTGAGTTTTCAGGGTTTGATCCTGTAAGTGACAGTGAATACACAAAGCGTGTTGCAAACTCAGTTGTTGAAAGCTCTAGTGTTAGCACATGCTCAAGTGTTTCATCTATATCTGACTTTGATTGCAGTAATGCAGGGTCTGATTTTGATCACATGATTATGGAAACAATAGTTGGGTTAGATGATAGTGCCACCTTTTTGCAATCAATTGATTTATCTACCTTTTCTGAAGAAAGAACACACAAAAGCCATTCAAGCAAACATGATGTTGACTCATCACTTAATGAAAAGGTTTTAAGTGATGTACCCATAAGTTAAAGACAGATTGACAAGAATATAAATGACCATTGCATTTATAGCAAATTTTATGAAAATGTTGAAGGTGAGGATTTTGATTGTGAAGATGATGATTCAAAAGATCCAGATTATGTGCCTGATGGTGATGATGATTATCATCAAGATGATCATAATGATGGTGATGATGAAATTGTGCAGGTTAACAATAATGTTATACGTACAGATGATGGTTTGTCAGACAATGATGAAGACAATATTCCTTTGAGTAAACTAAGAGATGAAGACAATATTCCTTTGAGTAAACTAAGAGGTCAGGTGACACAAATGGATGTAAGTGGTTTAGTTCAGGTGACACATACGGATGTAAGTGGTTTAGTTCAGGTGACACATACGGATGTAAGTGGTTTAGCTCAGGTGACACAAACGGATGTAAGTGGTTTAGCTCAGGTGACACATACGGATGTAAGTGGTTTAGCTCAGGTGACACAAATGGATGTAAGTGGTTTAGCTCAGGTGACACAAACAGATGTAAGTGGTTTAGCTCAGGTGACACATACGGATGAAAGTGGTTTAGCTCAGGTGACACAAATGGATGTAAGTGGTTTAGTTCAGGTGACACAAACGGATGTAAGTGGTTTAGCTCAAGTGACACAAACAAATGTAAGTGGTTTAGCTCAGGTGACACAAACGGATGTAAGTGGTTTAACCAGACCAGTAAATGGAAGAGGGAGAAAAAGGCTTAGAAACGAACATCAGTGGAAAAGGACAGTGGCCAAAAGATCAAGGGGTCAAGGTAAGACCTATATTTCTTTGATGACAGGGAAGCAGCAATTAGCCCGTCTTATTCGTCCAGGCTGTGGCCACTCGTGCCGATATAAATGCCACGAAAAGTTTTCACTAAATGACCGCGAGAGCATTTTTCATTCGTTCTGGCAATTGGGCGAAGTCTCAAAACAATGGCAGTATGTTGGAACATATGCTAAACAAAAACCTAAGCAAGTTCAAAAAAGCTCAGGGGGTAATAGAAAGGTTTCTATTCAATGGAGTCTCCCGAAGCAAGGCACTGGACCAGAAAAGGTATGTAAAACCTTCTTCCTTCATACACTTGACATTTCAGAGACTGTTATTAAAACAGCTTACCGAAAACTGGGGATGTTGGGTGTCAGTGAAAAAGACATGCGAGGTAAGCATAGAAACAGACCAAACACTGTGTCGTGTGATGCGAAGGATCGAGTGAGGCAACATATAGAATCTTTCCAATGTGTCGATAGCCATTATTGTAGGAAAGACACAAGTAAAAGGTACTTGCCAGCACAGTTAAATGTAAAAAAAATGTATCAGTTGTATAAAGAGCAATGCCAACAAGAAGATTTATCACCTGTACATATTTCGATGTACAGAAAAATATTTGACTGCGAGTACAACCTTTCTTTTCATAAACCTATAAAGGATAGATGTGACTTCTGTGTTTCTGTTGAAAATGCTGGTCCAGATGTCAAACAAGCCCAACAAGGTGAATATAACAGGCACATCAACAATAAAATAAAATCCCGACAGAGCAAAGTTGATGATAAAGAAAAGGCCAAAACTGATCATGATTTATGTGTAGCATGTTTTGATCTTGAACAGGTCCTGCTCACACCTCACAGTAATGAATCATGTTTATATTATAAAAGAAAACTGTCATCATTCAATTTTACAATATATGACCTATGCACTAAGGATGGCTATTGCTATATATGGAACGAAGTCATTTCTGGCCGTGGGGCATGTGAGATTGCGTCTTGTGTGCTGGATTTTATCAAGGCTAAACGAAAAAAAGGTATTAAGCACTTTATATTCTACTCTGATAATTGCTCATCCCAAAACAAAAATAAATACTACATAACTATGCTTTGGCATTCCCTTCAAAGTCTTGGTATCAGCACCATACAACACAAATACCTTATCAAAGGTCATACTCAAAATGAGGCTGATAGCATACATGCCTGTGTCGAGGCAGCATCAAGAAAGATTTCAATATACACAACTGCTCAGTGGTCAGCTGTTGTTCGAACAGCTAGGAGAGAACAACCATACATTGTTAAAGAGATGGGCCCCACTGATTTCTTTGACTTTAAGGCAATATCGGTACAATTGAAAAATTTTCACCTCAATGAAAACAATGAGAAAGTGGACTGGCATTCTATCCAGTTATTGAAATTAAACAGTGAATCCCCAAACAAGTTTGACTACCAAACTGATTATGATGGTCTAGTCAAATCTGTAGATTTGTTCAAGCGTCTACGCTCATCATGTGGGGATGTTCCAAATCCTTGCCAAATAATGCTCTCTGTTCTTCACACTGAGTTGATACCACTTGGTAGGGACAAGTATGTTGACCTTGTTCACTTATGTTCAAAGGGAATCATTCCACGGGTACACCACCCCTTTTATCTATTGTTACCCCACCAGTAACTCCAATTGGTCATATTTAAGCATGGCAATATTATGCAGAATGTAACATTTATAACTCCATTTTAATGTTATTTAATTATTAACTGATGTAGTTCTTAGAGATTCTGTAAGAACTATCTCTATTTTTATACGCCCGTATAAAATACGGGACGTATTATGTGAAACCCCTTGGCGGGCGGCGGGCGGAAGGCATCACTTTGTCCGGACTCTAATTCAAATTGTATTCATCCGATCTTCACCAAACTTGGTCAGCAGTTGCATCTAGTTGATATCTAGGCCAAGTTCGAATATGGGTCATGCCGGGTCAAAAACTAGGTCATAGGGTCAATAAGTGCATTTTCAAAGGGGCCACTTTGTCCGGACTCTATTTCAAATTGTATTCATCCGATCTTCACCAAACTTGGTCAGCAGTTGCATCTAGTTGATATCTAGGCCAAGTTCGAATATGGGTCATGCCGGGTCAAAAACTAGGTCATAGGGTCAATAAGTGCATTTTCAAAGGGGCCACTTTGTCCGGACTCTATTTCAAATTGTATTCATCCGATCTTCACCAAACTTGGTCAGCAGTTGCATCTAGTTGATATATAGGCCAAGTTCGAATATGGGTCATGCCGGGTCAAAAACTAGGTCATAGGGTCAATTAGTGCATTTTCAACGGCGCCACTTTGTCCGGACTCTAATTCAAATTGTATTCATCCGATCTTCACCAAATTTGGTCAGAAGTTGTGTCTAGATGATATGTAGGTCAAGTTCAAATATGGGTCATGCCGGGTCAAAAACTAGGTCACGAGGTTACTTAGTGCATTTCAAGCATTTAGCATGGTGTCCGCTCTCTAATTGAAGTAGTTTTCATCTGATCTTCACCTAATTTGGTCAGAAGTTGTGTCTAGATGATATGTAGGTCAAGTTCGAACATGGGTCATGCCGGGTCAAAAACGAGGTCACATAGTGCATTTCAAGCATTAAGCATGTTGTCCGCTCTTTAATTGAAGTAGTTTTCATCTGATCTTCACCAAATTTAGTCAGATGTTACATCTAAGTGATATCTAGGTCAAGTTCAAATATGGGTCATGCCGGGTCAATAACTAGGTCTTGAGGACACTTTCAAGCATTGAGCATGGTGTCCAAAACCTTAGAACGGGCGTATCTTGTGACAGTTTGGCACTCTTGTTTACTATGTCAGACATGCCTGATCAAGTTAAACAATAATTAAGAAATAACAATAAAACAAATTTCTGAACAATGTTTAAAGTATTATTCAAATTAGAATAATAATGTCTAAAGTATGTAGCATTTATATACTGAGACATTGTTCTTGTCCATAAACAACTTAACAGCAAGTATAGTTGACAGGTCTGTAGATACAAATCAACATCACTTATGCAATTTCATTATTGTATTCTAGTTTATTGGTGTGCATTAGGACATACTGGATCAGGTGAATAATAATTAGTATTATTCATACATTAACGTCAGTATCATTTTTTAACATTAACAAAAAATGAAAAATTTATATTATAATATTATACATAACGATTTGCCTGCTGTCAGTTACTTCATTGTTATTTTATCAGTTTAAGTTCTATCTAATGTGTGCACTGAAATATTGAAATTACTGGAAACTTGTGATTTTATAATACAAAATGAAACAAATCATGAAATATTTAAGAAATGTGATGTTTTTGCCTATTTTTAAAGATAATAAGGTTAATGATAATCAATTTGCAGTATTTTCCATGTTTATCTACTCTTTGATCAGCGAATTTGTATAAAAATATTGACAATACCATTAAACTTTGTTTAATTTATCACACCAAATGCCAATTATATGCAAATATGCACATTTTTAGTGTAACATGTGTTGAAAAAGTAAAAAAATAAAAAAAAATCACTTTTAAAGAATGTTTATGTTATTTCCATAACCCTTAAATTTGTATTGCAGAGAAAAAAAGAGTATTGCTTACCATTAATATTTCCTGCAATACTGTAGTAAGTTGACTTACTACAGTATTGCAGGGAATTCAAAGTCCCGAACATGTCCAATTTCAGCGCAAGAGTGTAGTAAGTCAATTAATTCCACAAAGTCATTTTATTTAAAAAAATATATTTTCTTGATCATATGAAATATGTTTGTTTCTCCATTCTTTAACAAAATGTGAAGTATTTTGTTGTTAACAGTTAGAATGGAGAAAATGTGATGTGTTTTGCTTCTCCTGTAAAATTTCAAAAAAGGCAGTTACGACAGTCTTGCGGGCAGCCCTCGAAATGTGTTCAGTATAATAGTTACTAAGGTTGAACTTACATGTATATGGATGGGAGATGAACAAAACTACCGGACCGATTTTGAATGAAAAATCACTAGCTAGTGAATATTCCTTAGACTACCATTATAATTTATTGCCAGGGTTTTTTTTTTAGAAAAAGGGGAAGACGCTGGACGCTGGGTAAAAGGGGAAAATTGAGCGCGAAACATATTTGGGGAAAAAATAAAAACTGTTCATTTCAATGTCTATAATTCGCCTACAGACTTCAGGGTTGTTTTTTTAGAAAACGAGGCATGTCTCTGACTTTTTTGTTCTTAAACACATGAACAAGTATGATATTAAAGTCAAAGTCCTAAATAAAGTTGCAGGGGTAGATCTAATAATGGGAAATGTTTTCAACTGGGGCCGGGGAACGATGTCAATATTGTGATTTCAATTTCATGATGAATGGGTTGACGATCTAGATCTGCGGCAGTATTGAGGTGCGGCAGCTGCCGATTGTCTACTTTCACTTTCACAAAAATCCGACAGTATTAATCGATGTTGATTACATGTACCTCCGAATCCTGCTGGGTTTCAACGGTTTTTGATGATTCATTCTTAAAAAATGCGTCAACGCAGTTAATATTTTCCGAGTCCGAACGTTTTATTTTGTTCGTGTATGAACGCCAATTGTGAGACTTTTTTCTGTTTTAACGTTTATATCTTGGCTTTCACATAACCCGGATGAAAATTCGACTGGTTTCCGGTCATTAATTTACGAAACACCCTTCTCGCGCAAGACCGGAATCCAGTAAAATAGTCACATGATTAATACGATTAGTTGCCCAGTTTCCATGACGTAATTTAAGAGCTATATATAGAATCACTGGGATTCCCAGATTTGAGTGTTCGTCGGGAGAGAGAGAGAGAGATCGAGATCGTTGTACATGTTACAAATCTGATAAGTGTCGACTTCCCAAAAGAAAAAAACCTCATTTCTTTGAGGGTAAAATATTATATTTTGGTGAAAAATTATATTTTTTGAGGGGAAATGGTAGTTTTAGGGGGAAAATTCTGGTAGGGGAAGACGCCGAATATCGGCGTCACTTTCTTAGTAAAAAAAACCCCTGATTGCTGGCCAGGAGGTCCTATAATCATGCAGCCCTCACCGGCCCAGACTGATCATTTCAGGGCTAAAAACAATAATGTGGATTAAAGAAAAATATGATATTTTTCTAACGATATTTATGCCCCCCTTTGAAGAACAGGGTGTATATTGTTTTGCACATATCCAGTCTGCGAAATAAGCGCCCGCCCGGCGTAAATTATAGCTCGGGCTTATTAAAATTACCATATCGTACGCCCGGTGGGCCAGTAGAAATTCCGTGTATCAATATTGTTTACATTTTAAAGTGTGATAAACGTCATTATTTTGTGAGTACTTCGCGAAGATTTATGAAAGAACTTTATTCAAGTTCGCCTAAATGACAAGATATAAACGCGTTCCGATTGGTCCAAATATTCATCAGTTATTTTTGAGTCGTAATCCATGCCACGTGATGAATAATTTAGACTGGTTGTGTACTATTGGCATACGTCATCAGGGCTCAACATTAACAGTTGTCCTATTGCCCTGGCAAGTAAAAGTTGGGTCCGTGCAAGTTATTTTATAATCTAGTTGTTCGCCCAGGCAAGTGCAAAAAAGAACAAAGAGCAATAAATTTAGACTTTAATTAGACTTTTATTGCTGTAATCATTTTGTTAAATGTGCAAAAATAAAATAAGGTTTTGTGGTGTATCATTTTGATCTTTAATAAAAAATATGAGGTTTACAGTTAATGTGATATTTCATGTTTTGGCAAGTGGCCTTACGTTCAGGGCAAGTAGATTTTCTAAGTACTTGCCCGGCAGGGCAAGTTGGTTTTTAGGTTAACGTTGAGCCCTGGTCATGCTGATGTGTTACCTGCTGAAGTAAACCAATTGACGACCGGGCCATCCTTAAAAATTCTTTTGTTTGGCATAACCTGACCGACCCACTAAAATCGGCCCGACTGAATTTGTTTTTTGTTACTTTCAAAAAAAAAATTTTTTTTGCTCTTTCCGCTAAATATTTCCTTTGTGCTTTTTATCCTTTCCGGTTATTTGTGTAATTTAATTGAATGCTCTTTCAAGGAGATAGCAATGAACAAAACGCGTACCGGTATTTATTTGAGTCGCCTATTTATTTGACATATGCGATTAATTAGACTTTAAATACAATTAAACCGCTCCTGTTTTTCTCGTATCCCTTTAATTAAAATATCCTGCTGTCGTTCAGGATAGTTTAGGAGTAAGAAAACAAATTAATTAATTATCACTGTTCAATTCAATTCGGCAATCGGCAGAGATGTGTAATATTATCGCCATATAACTAATTATTTAATTATCACTCTTTAATAATTCAGATCGGTAAATATTCTGTTGAAAGATAAACAGTGGTCAGCTTATAATATTTATCAGGCTTTTTCCGCTCCATTTTGGGAAAATGCCACACTGGAATTTTGGGAATTTCGCGTCGTGAAAACCCCCATTTTGGGAAAAAAATTAATCGCAAAATTGGCTCAATTGGGAAAAATGTTTGCATGTAAATAGTGTTTCTTATATTTCAAAGAAGCCGTTAGGCCACGACTTTTATATTTCTTGGTTTACAAAACCGCCGACCCTAATTTTTGGAAAATGGGAAAAAAAATAAAATCGGAAAATCGTCTTTTTTTTTAAATATTTTATTCCCGACCGCACTTCAAAAAGAGCGAAATGAGAAAAAAAAACGATCCGGTTTGAGTACGGTTGCGAATAAAATCAAGTAAGTACAATCAACGATTGGTTCACATATATTGCAGAGATCGGGATATTTTTCAATGTGACACATTATCTACCAGTCCTTTTATGGGCACTTCTCAAAATTTATTTCGGGTAAAAATTACAGACAATAAGAAAATCAGCGTCAGTCAAATGTCGACCCCATCAAAATTTATTTCCGTGTCTGTGACGCAACTATATTGTTTAACATGTTAATTATATTAAACAAACCCGATAGTATTTGATAATAAGTATAAATAATCCAATAAAACACTGCCATTATTTACGATATATGTGTTTAGGAATTTTGTAAACACGTCCGCCATAGTTTATAGGAACTGTACAGAAAGTTTGGAAATCGGAACAAATCGGTATATCTCGGAAAATCATTGATAAATGTATTTGTCGTTTCAATGCTTAGGGCCGAGTAATTTCGGCAAATCGGAACTCAACTTGTGTAAAACACTAGCTCAATTAACCGTTAAACTCCGCCTCCGTTCTCTGCAAAAGATTCGAAGGCGGAGCTTTGCACGTGCTTTTATTAAATTGGAGGATTGCAATTGAGAAACAAACACACGATTGGTTCGGCATGTTGATTGCTAGACAAAGGAAGCCAATTTTTTCGGCGCGAAATTTGTCGCTTTATTGCTTCCGACAGAAAGCGGCTTTCCTTTGATGACGTCAAACTGTAAATTCACACAGACTGCACATTTTCGGAAGACTTTAATTGACTCCTTGTTTACAATTCCAGTAAAAAAAACACTTGCTAACATTAAACTTTGGATTAAATTATCAAAATAAAGCAAAAGCGAAGTTGACAAATATGATTAAATTAATTCGCGTCAGTTCAAATAAGACGTTTTGCGTTGTAAATCAACGAGTTTTCATGACAACAACAACTTTGACAAACATTACCGCGACGACGCATGGATCGATCTACCTCGATTTTTTTTCATGTACGATCTCATAAGTCGAGTAAGAGCAAACACATACCGGGTAATTTGTGTATGAGTAGTTTATCTTATATAAGATTTATGCAACGGGCATCGCATTGCGTAATGGTGCGCATCCAATTATGGAAATGAAGTGCAGTTTTTCGTTTTAATGGGAGAAGAACGCATGTCATGTAATGGAGTGTTTAAAATTGCCTGATGTTACATAAGGTGCTGTTAGGACTCATTTCATTTGAAGATATAGATGTGTTTCATTGCATAATTTGATTTTTTGTCTCTGTGTTAAGGTTATAAAAGATATGTTGTCTTTGTTCTGATGTTATTAGCATTAACTTTTTTTTCCAATGATGTTTTTTTTTTTTTTTTTTTTTTTTTCGACCGCCCGATGGACCATTTTCAAAATAATTTTTGTAAACCAATAAAAAAAAAGTCGTGGCCTTAACTGGTAAATAAAGACTATTTGGATAACTTATTATTTAAATTTTACAAAATATTATGAACATGTGTGACAAGTGCAGGTTTTTTAATCTGTATTTGGGGAAAAGGCTTGGCTTTTTTTTAGGTGAAAAAAAGCGCGCGAAGCGCCGGATTTTGAGGGAAATAAGGAAAGTCTTAAATAATCATTAACATATTTTACAGTTTTTAAAGCAAATTATTCAAGGCAACAGATAATTTAATTATGCAATACTTTCTATTTTCTACACCGGATCAGGTCAACTTATATATTTAAAGGGTAAAAAAAAAAAAAAAAAAACTTATTTTTTTATTTATTTTTTTTAATTGGGATTTTTTTTTTCATTTGGGAAAAAAACAACCTGATTTGCATTGGGAATGGGGCCGAATTTCGGACCCGTGGCATTGGGCGGAAAAAGCCTGTTTATTGACGGGTATTGTCACGTTTTTGTTTCATTTGCTTATCTCTTTATACGACTTTCGACCAGTAGCTATTTTGGAGGCAGACAGGGATATTAAATGTGTATTCAAATTATACAACATCTGTGCTTGAAGGATCCAATATTATGCGATAGCTCCACCCGTTCTCACGTTTCATTCGACAACATCATGTCATGTGTAAGCGAGCTCAATGCTGATTGGCCAGCTACCATGTGCACTTCATTAACAACAAGGTCAAGCAATGTCTAATCGGGTACAGACCAGGTTTTGTTCACTGTTCGAATTGCGAACACTTTCATTGAAACAAAGAGACAAATATAGAAAACCAGTCCGGATTAAAATGGCGGATGTTTTCAACGAAATTTTACTAGATTTAGCATTTTCGTGATTTAGATTTTTCTTGAGCCAAATTCTCAATAGTTTTGCAAATGACTCAATGGCGAACAACAGCGCGAGCATTGCGAACGTGTTATTATTGGAATAAATGTTCACTATTACAGGGCTCGCGCTGTCGTTCACCATTTGCGAAAGAAAAGCGAATTTGGCTCAAGAAAATTATAATTTGCTTAAATCTCGTTAAATTTCATTGAAAACATCCGCCATTTTAATCCGGAGTGTGTTTTTTTTTTAAACTATTTTTCTCTTTGTTTCCATGAACAATTTGAAGCGCATATGGTAGCTGGCCAATCAGCATTGAGTTCGCTATCGGGTAATATTGGTTAATTCATGCGCAGATAATGGAATACACAGTTGATATTGTCGTCTGCCTACAAAATAACGGCCGATGGCAAAAGTCGTATAAAAAATAAGCAAATGAAAAGAAGCGTAACACTCAATAAATTATTTGTAAGCTGATCACTTTACAAATTTCTACCGACTATCGATCTGAATTAAAGGATGATAATTAAATAATTAGTAACATGTCTAAGATGTTGCACCTTTCTTTTCTTGATTGAAATTAAAATGTTATAATTACTTTGTTGTTTTTTTCTCACAAACTATGCTATTGTAAAGTAATATGTCAACCACATAGTATATTAATTACGTATTTGCCCTGCAACTTATTTTCATGTCAGTAGTCAAACGATATGCACATTTTATTTCATGTGCAAAATGCATACAATTTTTCGGTCTGTCGATTTATATTATATTTTCGAAGTTCTTTATAGAAAAAATAGACTTACGAATACACGTGCGGTGATACGGATGGTGCAGAAAAATCTTTACCAATTTCCTTTCCAGCGTTGTCATTAGGAGGCGGCCAGCGGCCGATTTGACCGCCTCAAATGTTTTTTAGGCTGGCTCAAATTTGGAAAAAAAATGGAATAAAAATTAGCATTTTTTCACGACGATGATGAGGTGTGAATGTCAGAGTTTATTTACTGGTCATCGCTGGGTCTTCACGACTACCTTATGTGCTGACCTGACGACGATGACCAGATATTTAGTATTCGTTGATATACTAACGGTCTGAAACGGAAGTAAATAACCGTAACCGATATATGTTAACTGTTTTCTCATTGGTCGTATCGAAATAATTGTCCAATCGTGGAGCGGGTCACGGGAGTGTACGACTTTGATTCAAGGTCACACACTGTGACAAAGTCAACATGTGTCCTAAAAAAAGAAAAATAGACGATTTTTTCATTTGTGTTTCGAGTGAGAACGATAGTTCGCTGGTGAAGTTATTTTTGTTCCAGTTTTGTTAACGTTAATCGTTTACCGGCACCTCCGGATAAATGCACTTTCCTGTTACATTTCGTATTTTTTTCTATTTTCGACAAATTTCGTTGATGTTTGGTTCCGATGTTTGGTTTCTCTGCGGAGTTTTGAACCTCCAAACGGTAAGTGGATTTATTTGTAACCACATTTTATAGGAGGGTGAGTCTTTCATTAAGATAAATGAAACTCTCAAGCCCCAAACTCTCCTGATTTGTTCATGATTAAGGTCGGCCCTGGCCTAGGCGCAATGCCTAAAATGCTAAATATATTGAATTGGCACTGCAATGTTTAGCTATGTCCAAATTTGTATTTAAAAAAAGGCCCAAAGAAGCTTCCTCGGCAAAAAATTTAAATCCTAAGAATTCCTCAGCTTGGGCAACCTATGCCCGATTTATTTGGAAAATCTGCATTGCCAAACTGCCAAATTATTCTGAATAATTGCTTCAGCTAGAACCTATGCCCAAATTTTTTATCGAGAAAAGGCTTCCGCAAGGGGTATTTTGCCAGAACATGTAATTCTAAATTGCCTTGGCTAGGGAAATCAATGCACAATTTTAATGAGAAAATGCCTCGGTAAGGGCCCTTAAATTTTTTTTTTCCTATACATTTTATTCTAAATTGTCTTGGCTATGTGAACCTATGCCAAAATTTTCACTGAAAAGCTGCATTATTTTCAAGTCAACAGGCACATAATCTTTATAAACTGAATTATTTCAGACAAAGACAGTCATGACACACACAGTGCTGCCAGTGCAGTGTTTATTTTTATGCATGTATATCTGTTTTTATCAAAATCTTGATAATTGCAGAGTTGATGTAGCCTGAGGACTTTATTTTTTCTGTACCATTCACATAAATATCCTCTATTTAAACTGAGCAAAATCATTAAATTATTTGCCCAAAATCGCCCAGAGGTCGAGATTTGGAACCTTTATTTTAAAAAAATTCCTGGAACCCTCTAGCAACTCGCACATTAGGTGCTCGCACAAGTTGGCCTCCTCAAATAACTCAAAAGCCTGCTACAAAGAATCCTAATGACAACGCTGCTTTCATGAGGCAGAAGACTTGGAGCTTTATTTGATAATTACCTTTCAGTTTGGTATATGTCGGAGTTCAATGTCAGAAAAAAAAATACAAAAAAAAAATATAATCCCTACCTACCGACCCACCCAAAGTTACCTGGGTTGGGTTATGCCAAACAAACAATTTTTTAAGGATGGCCCCGTTGCTTGCATTTTTGGAATAAACATTGTTTTATTTTGTAACCTTGTGTGTGTGTTTACGTTCCGTAAGTTTATTTCCAAAGATTAAGTCCCTACGCGCGTAAGACTGCATTATGCTTAAATACGTAGCTGGAGCGAAGCCTGGCAAGACGCTGCAAGCAAGTCAATAAAGTCCAGGTTGCTTGTTTTACAGTATATGGTTTCTGACAGAGAATTTCCAGGATGACAGTGATGATGAGATCAGTCGTCGAAATTTGCACTAGTCCGACAGCAAAAAACTAGTATTTTTTCTTTCGGGCTTGTAGGAAATCCAATATTATAAGCCCGACGTGCTTGTACAATTCATTAAACAGAAAACTAGTTCCACTTTCATTTTCAATATTTGTAAACAAAGTTTTGAGCCGCATAAATCAACAGCCGCTTATGTTTTAACACACTGCGCACACGTGCTGGTCAATCAGCCGATAATTGGATTACTGCGCATAAAGCGCATTGTTTTGTGTTTCCCGGATTACTATTATGTAAAATCAATGTTTTGCGTTGCGTTCGGGACACAGAGAGTAATGGCCGAACAGTTGTCATTCAAGTACGTCGTTGAGGAATGCGAATCTGAGGTAACTCTGATTGACGCATTTGTCAACTGGCTTTTTGTAGAATAACCTGGCACTTAATTGCTTATATATTTTCTGGTGGTTCAGGTTTGTTTTCTCTTTCACATGGATATATGGGATACATTTCTGCTAATTTTTTACCTAAACTTTATGTATATATTTATAATTGTGATTTGATTGAAATCCGTGTGTGAAATTAATTTCTTCTTATTTCAGGATCCGAAAGAGGCTGGCTCAGATGACGAGCAAGCAAACTTAGATGAGGATGAAATTAATAAGAGATTTGTATTGTATTCTAAGGCCACGACTTTTATATTTCTTGGTTTACAAAACCGCCGACCCTAATTTTCGGAAAATGGGAAAAAAAATAAAATCGGAAAATCGTCTTTTTTTTAAATATTTTATTCCCGACCGCACTGCAAAACGAGCGAAACGAGAAAAAAAACGATCCGGTTTGAGTACGGTTGCGAATAAAATCAAGTAAGTACAATCAACGATTGGTTCACATATATTCAATTGCAGAGATCGGGATATTTTTCAATGTGACACATTACAGTATGTACCAGTCCTTTTATGGGCACTTCTCAAAATTTATTTCGGGTAAAAATTACAGACAATAAGAAAATCAGCGTCAGTCAAATGTCGACCCCATCAAAATTTATGTCCGTGTCTGTGACTTAACTATATTGTTTAACATGTTAATTATATTAAACAAACCCGATAGTATTTGATAATTAGTATAAATAATCCAATAAAACACTGCCATTATTTACGATATATGTGTTTAGGAATTTTGTAAATACGTCCGCCATAGTTTATAGGAACTGTACAGAAAGTTTGGAAATCGGAACAAATCGGTATATCTCGGAAAATCATTGATAAATGTATTTGTCGTTTCAACGCTTTGGGCCGAGTAATTTCGGCAAATCGGAACTCAACTTGTGTAAAACACTAGCTCAATTAACCGTTAAACTCCGCCTCCGTTCTCTGCAAAAGATTCGAAGGCGGAGCTATGCACGTGCTTTTATTAAATTGGAGGATTGCAATTGAGAACCAAACACACAATTGATTCGGCATGTTGATTGCAAGACAAAGGAAGCCAATTTTTTCGGCGCGAAATTTGTCGCTTTATTGCTTCCGACAGAAAGCGGCTTTCCTTTGATGACGTCAAACTGTCAATTCACACAGACTGCACATTTTCGGAAGACTTTAACTGACTCCTTGTTTACAATTCCAGTAAAAAAAAACACTTGCTAACATTAAACTTTGGATTAAATTATCAAAATAAAGCAAAAGCGAAGTTGACAAATATGATTAAATTAATTCGCGTCAGTTCAAATAAGACGTTTTGCGTTGTAAATCAACGAGTTTTCATGACAACAACAACTTTGACAAACATTACCGCGACGACGCATGGATCGATCTACCTCGATTTTTTTTTTCATGTACGATCTCATAAGTCGAGTAAGAGCAAACACATACCGGGTAATTTGTGTATGAGTAGTTTATCTTATATAAGATTTATGCAACGGGCATCGCATTGCGTAATGGTGCGCATCCAATTATGGAAATGAAGCGCAGTTTTTCGTTTTAATGGGAGAAGAACGCATGTCATGTAATGCAGTGTTTAAAATTGCCTGATGTTACATAAGGTGCTGTTAGGACTCATTTTATTGGAAGATATAGATGTGTTTCATTGCATAATTTGATTTTTTGTCTCTGTGTTTAAGGTTATAAAAGATATGTTGTCTTTGTTCTGATGTTATTAGTATTAACATTTTTTTTCAATGATGTTTTTTTTTTTTTTTTTTTTTTCGACCGCCCGATGGACCATTTTCAAAATAATTTTTGTAAACCAATAAAAAAAAAAGTCGTGGCCTAAAGATTGAATAAATGAATGCTTCTTTGGATGTTTTATGTTATGTTTATCTGCATTTTTAACAAAAATGTTTGGGCTAGTAAAATCTGACTCTGGCTTGTTCAAATTCCAATAGTACTAGCCCGACTTGCTTGTAGATTTAAATATGAATTTCAATGACTGTGAGATGAACGAAGAAGTTGTTTATCACAAGTTATAAGGGTTATGATAAATGAAGGACATATTTACCTTGACTTATTATATTGTGTTGTAATTTTGTTTGCAATAGGCTTTACAGTTAGCATAACCTGAGAAGAAGAACGCTTAAGCTTGGGATCAGGAATGTTCATAGGGACATAGGTCATAACTGACAGATATTGACCCCTATTAATTTTCAGGTCACTAGATTAAAGTTCAAGGTCACAGTGACTTGTTACAACTTCTCTCTGTAACTAACTGCTTCCATTATACATAATTGATAAACATATGTACACTTCTGACTTTTCTTTATTTAATATCTAAAAAATATCTGGTTGAAGTTTATGACAAATAAACAACAGACTCTCATCAGCAACTCCATGAGTCAGGCGAGCAATTCTTTAAATTACCAATCATACTCTTAACTACTCACACAATGGCTGCCACTACAACTGACAGCCCATTTCAGGGATGGGAACTAACTTTGCTATTTGTTGCTAGCACAGGCAACCATCTTTACAGGGCTTTTCATCAGGAAATTCGGAAGAGGCCCTAGCCTTTCAGATTGGGAATTTCATGCGCGATAACTGCTCATTTTGGGAAGGCCTTGTTTTTTAAACAGGGTCTTTTTCATTATGAAGACATATTAAAAGACACATAGTGGTGCATTCTTAATCATATATTAAAGTGCTCATTCATTGCTTTCAACATGGGGGATGCCCAATATGTCTTAAGTATAAAAAAAAAATACAATTTGGGAAATTCCTCTATCAATTTTGGGAAAAAAAGGACCTTATTTTCAATAAGGAAGGGGCCGAATTTATAAGGGTAAAAAGCCCTGCTTTAGTATGTTGGTTGCCCAGCTAAAGAGTAACGAGCCCAGATATATGTACATTTCATGTAATATGTACCTACTACTTCTTTAAATAAAATGATATATAATTACATAACATTGCTGGATTGACACACTTTTAATGCATTATGTATAATTATGAGCCTGAATTTAATCATTTTCTATGCCTTAATAATGAATATTATTTAAATCATTATTGATACATGATTGCCAATTTGTATTCAATTTTCATTGCACTGAATTGTTTCAAGCTTAAAAAAAGTAAGTTGCCCAGCCGGACTACCAACTTTTGAAATTGGGTTTCCCGGGCCAAAATCTACTTGCCCTGGGCTCAAGGACAACCACTTATTTCCGTCCCTGCATAAGGGGGGCATGCATGTTTTACAAACACAGTGGGTTTGTTTTTTTTATGAAATATTCGGCGTTATTCGGCCCCATTCCCCCATCTCTAGAGTATATATCTTTCCTCCAAATATTTGAAAAATTCCCCTCTCGTAAGTGTAATTCAATTTTAATCAATACCTCATTTAAATACGTCTTTCTTTATGAATTTATTTACTATTATTTTCCTGAACTGCAGCATCCGCGTGTTTACTTTCTTTTAGCCTTTACTCCTTAACTGCAAACCGTACATAATTCACCATCACGACTTTCGCTTTACGACATCTACCGTAAACTGTACGTATTCCACCATGTCGCACAACAGCAAAAGCTTTCGGAAAAAAATTGACAAAAAATCTGTTTTAACTTAAAAAAAAAAGATATTCTGTTTAAACAAGCACAACTTAGTCAGTCGTCTTCAAATGCCGGCAGTGAAACGCAGAAACAGGCTTGGGGAAGCTACACTTGAGTCCCTGATAAGTCATGTCTGCACACAGAGAAACTTGGTGAAGAGGAGGTCACCAGAATAATTGACAAATTCGGAGAAAAGCCAAGAAATGTTGATCTTTGAACATAAACATGTTGATGAGAACAAGAGTTGGAATAATGTTTTTCTTTCTATGTATGGTGAATTATAGTGTTAAAACTTGATTTTGTACTGTTACTTGCTGAGCATTGAAATTTCCCCTTTTACGCGCGAATTTTCCCCCCTCAGGTGTTCAGACCCCTTTCCTCCAAAACTGAAAAAAAAACACTGAAACAGCCCTTGTTTTAATATCAATATTCATAATTGTCACTGACAAATAATGAAACTTAATTCCTCTTAATCAAATAATGTACTTCTGTCAGAGTTCAAAATATTTATTCCATTGAGAGCAAGTTAATAATTTAATACTTGATTCTTTGTTTATTAATTTAATTTATGGTAGGTAGCTGCATTGTAACTCCAGTGTTAATGCTGACAGTTCGCGGTAATGTAACAATGACCTTTGACCTTTCACAGGAATAATCCATGGGTGACCCTCTATCAAAGTTGTTCAAAGGTTTCTGATCCATTTAACATATTGGTTATCAGAGCTATAAAACATTTTGTTTATATAATCTACTTAATTAGCTCAAGTCATGGTCCTGGGATCAAAACTGGTCATGCACCTTGGATCACATTTGGTATATAGACTGTTTAGTTAAATTTGAACAATTTATAAATTTGCACAGATAAAGAGTTTAAGATTTGTTGTGTAACATCATATGGTGGTCCTCATCAGTTTGTTCTGATAATGCCCGTGGGGTCAATATTGATCCTTCCTTTGGGTTGTCTTGTTTTATATATACGTATTTACTAAATGCTTCGTCATTCCGCTTGTGTTGTCAACTTGGCCAGCTCAGTAGATCCTGGCGTTGTTCTATTGCGGCTCTTATTAAAGCACCATTTATGAACCCCAATGGCAAACAGTAACATTTTCCCCCAAAAAATCTGACAAAAATTTCTCTAAAAAGATGCAGAACTTTTCCAATAAACTTATTTCTTTAGTTTATTACACAGAGATACAAGTCTGTAACACTTTATGACATAAAGTTTAAAATACATTAAACATTTAATTATTAACAATTGGAAAACTGTGATTTATAATCATGTTAATGTTTCATTTTCCCGATATGAAGCTAAAAAAACACACTGGTGGGTAAAAACTCTTTTTTTAAATCTCTGAAATTGCGAGGTTTGGTATTTAGTCTGTAACTACATGTATGTATGGTGGTCCTCTACCAATATGTCCAAAATATGTCCCTGCAGGTTAAAACTGCCCACGCCCAGGCCAGGTGTCACACAACTTACCGGTATAGACTTACAGTAAAAAAAATCTTATCTCTGTATGTTTTTCACATTATTTTAGGGATTTTGCCTGGGGCCTTTGGATTGGGAAAAATATGACAAAGATTGGAAATTTATTTTTAGTGTTTTTTTCTGGTTTTTTTTTTTTTCGCTTAAAAGTTCTCCAAAGAAAAAGAAGAGAAAAAAGGTGTGTTCAATATAAGGTTCAACTTATAGCGCTGTATAGGGAAACAAACACAATTTTATTTTTAAAATTATATTTTTCTTTTATTTATTGTGATTTTTTAAATAGGAATTTTACAGTCATTTGGGGGAAAAATATATACTTATAGAGATTTAGAATGGGGCTGAATGAATTTCCCAAATTTGACCAAAACAGGGTTCGCCAAAACTTGAAAAATCTGTCAGTCATTCGGACTGACAGACTTGAATTTTTTGTCAGTCCGAATCAGTTTCTGTCAGTCCCACTGTCCGACTTAACTATAGCAGCAAAACACAACAAAAGAGAGTACCTTTTAGATGTTTATTGGTTTTGATCACATTAAAATACAATAAAAAACATGTCTAAAGTCGATATAATTAAACAATTATTATATTAATAATAAACCACATATAAACCAAAGGTATTCTTTTTAGACTTCTTTTTGTCAAACTGTTTTTTAGCCTGCACAGCTCTGCAAATCCGTGTTCTTGAGAAGTTAGGGTGACATCCAATCAAGTTTGACTTAATTGCACACACCCATTCACACTACTTTGGATGACTTCAATTTCTGTTTATTAGCCAATTTCACAAGTTCTAAAACAACACCTATTGTTAAAATATTTTCTCTTAGCCGAGGTTGATTTCCAGGTTCAATTAAACGAATGTCTTTCACACCTATTTCTTGATAGAAAGGCCCATTACCACTATCCATTCTTGTTGTCTGAAATAACACAAAACATATTGCTACAAACTATCAACAACAAATCAAAACATAAATATCCCTATGTCCGAATTTTAAAATATCCGAAATATAGTACATCGGGTGAAAAATCTAATTTTGATTTCAGAAATTGTTGGTGTGTAAATTAAAATATATCCTTCCCATAAGAATATAATAATGAAACTATTTAACAGAAATGCTCACAAATGCCTGTTGAAACAAGTTTTCATGCGGTTTTTGTTGTGGAATAATTAAATGGAACAAACAAAATGGCAGACGCACTCGGTTGCTTTTTTTAACAAAGACCGTTGATTTTGAACTCGCATGTGATAGTCAATTCTAATCCAACTTTAAACATCAAAACATCAAAATGAAGGTAAGAAAAAAAGGATTTTGACAGAAGTTGAACAAAAAGCATTTACCTTCTATTTATCCAAAAGCATATTTTACACTTTGAGTGATCTTTTTGAAACCATTTTTCATCCGATTGTGTCGGTCAGTCGGACCGATTATCTTAAATCACTTGTCGGTCCTGAGAAATATTTGCCGGTCAGGACCGGCGGACCGACTGTTTTGGCGAACCCTGCCAAAAAAAACAACACCTTGCAGTGATTTTTTTATGCTCCCCCAAAATATTTTTGGGGGAGCATATTGTCGCCGCTTTGTCTGCACGTGCACAATTTTTGTCTGAGCTATTTCTCAGCAAGTAATGACCGGAATTCATTTAAACTTTATGGGAAGCTTCATTACCAAGAGGAGATGTGCATAATATCAGCCGGTTCTGGTCGGATGATTTTTCACAGAGTAATGGCCCTTTGAAATTTTCCTTTAACTGTACATATAGTGCAATTCTTGTCCCGACTATTTCTCAGCAACTAATGACCAGAATTCAATGAAACTTTATGGGAAGCTTCACTACCAATAGGAGATGTGCATATTATCAGCCAGTTATGGTCGGATGATTTTTCACAGAAAGTTTGGCATATTTTGGGGGAAACTGGTAAGATTTTGGGGGGAAAATGTTACTTTTTGCCATTGGGAAAGCCTTTTTTTTTTACTTTTTGCAATTGGAAAACAGCCTATAAGAGGCTGTAATTATGGCAAAAAAAATAATTGCCTTGTCTGTAATTACAAGGACTAAGTGTTCAATATTAGGTACATGTATGATGTAGCATATATTTTTTTAGATCAATATTTTGTTCATCTCCCATCCATATAAGATCAACCTTAGTAAATATAATACTGGACACACTTTTATCCTCAATTTTGAAGCATTTGTAAGCAAAACAACAACACTAATTTCCCAATTTTAGTCAAAACGCCACAAATTTTTCCAATCCAAAGGGACCCGGCCCCATTCCCAAAATGGTGAAAAAAAATACTGATCATTTCCCTGGGGTCAAAACAACTACACTACAGGGGTAACATGATTTACTTGTTTAGTAATAGTATATTACTATAACAATCTAATTCTCTTAAACCTCAAGGGTTAGATTTTCATAATAGCATATTGTGGTCCTCTACTATCTTTTTTTCTTCTTTTTTTTTTAAATTGACTCTAAAATTTTAATAAACATAGAAAATAAACTGTTTTGGTGACCATATAGTTGAATTTATTTTTACTCAAACATTGATGTTTGACTCTTGAACATTTTAAGCAAAATGTTAATGAATATTGACATCATAGTTAACACACTGTTCTATTTGTTATGTCATGCTTAATTCTTCTGACACTGATAAACCCCAGAAGCCAGGTTTTTTTCTCCATGTTTTGGGAAGATAGCCCATGGCTTTGGAAGTGGGAATTTTATCGGCATTTTCATGAAATTGGGAAAATAAATTCATTAGCCTTTTTTCTTCACACAAAAAAGTCCACTGATTAGGGAAATACTAAATTTGATATAACTCTTTTTATTTTATGCTTTCCGGTGGTTTATAGAGAAATATCAGTGAATTAAAACTGATAATTTCACTGTTTCAAACAGTGAAAATTATCAGTGAAAATTGTCGATAATTTTCATTGATTACTGTGAAATGAAGTCATTTTTTGACGAAATGACGTCATTATCCCAGCGAAATTCTTTAGTTAAACTCTTTAACAATGTATATAAACGGTGAAAAAAAATAAAATAAAAAGAAAATGTGTTTGATTCGGTGGATAATTGATTTTAATTCACTCGTGATCATAGAAAAAATATTATTTTCTATGATCACTCGTGAATTAAAATCGAAAATCCACGGAATCCAAAAAATAACCTTTATATAATCATAATAAATAAAATAGAGGATATTTGTTGGATTTATATATATATATATATATATATATATATATATATATATATATATATATATATATATATATATATATATATATAAGGCCTCTTCCTGTAGTAGTGAAAAATAAATGCTTGGTCTTAAAAAGTTTGAGGGTTTTTCTGTGCCAATATATTCCTTGTTAATTTGTAGGGGGCAACTTTTTATGTCCCCCACTATAGTAGTGGGGGACATATTGTTTTTGCCCTGTCCGTTGGTTGGTCTGTTGGGTGGTCTGTTTGCGCCAACTTTAACATTTTGCAATGACTTTTGCTATATTGAATATAGCAACTTGATATTTGGCATGCATGGGTATCTCATGGAGCTGCACATTTTGAATGGTGAAAGGTCAAGGGCATCCTTCAAGGTCAGAGGTCAAATATATGTGGCCAAAATTGCTCATTTTATGAATACTTTTGCAATATCGAAGTTAGCAACTTGATATTTGGCATGCATTTGTATCTCATGGAGCTGCACATTATGAGTGGTGAAAGGTCAAGGTCATCCTTCAAGGTCAGAGGTCAAATATATGTGGCCCAAATCACTTATTTTATAAATACTTTTGCAATATTGAAGATAGCAACTTGATATTTGGCATGCATGTGCATCTCATGGAGCTGCACATTTTGAGTGGTGAAAGTTCAAGGTCATCCTTCAAGGTCAGAGGTCAAATTTATGTGACCCAAATCGCTTATTTTATGAATTCTTTTGCAATATTGAAGATAGCAACTTGATATTTGGCATGCATGTGTATCTCATGGAGCTGCACATTTTGAGTGGTGAAAGGTCAAGGTCATCCTTCACAAGGTCAAGGCCATCCTTCAAGGTCAAACGTCATATAGGGGGACATTGTGTTTCACAAACGCATCTTGTTAACTCTGAGACAGAATGATCACTGGCCATAACTCAAGTCCAAAAACATCAAAACCACAGTTTAAACTTTCAAGTTCTGGAAGATAATACTTACAACACACTATACAACTTTATAAGTTTAAGTGCAACTAAAGAGTAAAATGAAATCTAGGGAAAAGGGCATATTATTTCATGGGCACTTTTCATTGCAGTTCTGGGAAGTCATCTCAGATGAACATGGAATCGACCCCACAGGTACATACCACGGCGATTCTGACCTGCAACTGGAAAGAATCAACGTTTACTACAATGAAGCTACTGGTGGAAAATATGTACCCCGAGCCATTTTGGTAGATCTTGAACCAGGTACCATGGACTCTGTCAGATCAGGCCCATTTGGACAAATTTTCAGACCAGACAACTTTGTGTTTGGACAAAGTGGTGCAGGCAACAATTGGGCAAAGGGACATTACACAGAAGGTGCAGAATTGGTTGACTCGGTGCTTGATGTTGTTCGCAAGGAAGCTGAATCATGTGACTGTCTTCAGGGATTCCAACTCACACACTCCCTCGGTGGTGGTACAGGATCCGGTATGGGCACATTGCTCATCAGCAAGATCCGTGAGGAGTACCCAGACCGCATCATGAACACATTCTCTGTTGTACCATCACCAAAGGTATCAGATACCGTCGTCGAGCCATACAATGCTACACTCTCCGTCCACCAGCTCGTTGAGAACACGGACGAGACCTACTGCATTGACAACGAGGCTCTTTACGATATCTGCTTCAGGACCCTGAAACTCACCACCCCCACATACGGTGACCTGAACCATCTAGTCTCTGCCACCATGTCTGGAGTCACCACCTGCCTCCGATTCCCTGGTCAGTTGAACGCAGATCTCCGTAAACTGGCCGTCAACATGGTTCCCTTCCCCCGTCTCCACTTCTTCATGCCTGGCTTTGCTCCTCTCACATCTCGCGGTAGCCAGCAGTACAGAGCTCTTACCGTCCCTGAGCTCACCCAGCAGATGTTTGATGCCAAGAACATGATGGCTGCCTGTGACCCACGTCATGGAAGGTACCTCACCGTTGCCGCCATGTTCCGAGGCCGCATGTCCATGAAGGAGGTCGACGAACAGATGTTGAACGTCCAGAACAAGAACAGCAGCTACTTCGTTGAATGGATCCCCAACAACGTGAAGACCGCTGTGTGCGACATTCCACCACGAGGTCTCAAGATGTCTGCCACCTTCATTGGCAACAGTACCGCTATCCAGGAGCTGTTCAAGCGAATCTCTGAGCAGTTCACTGCTATGTTCCGTCGCAAGGCTTTCCTTCACTGGTATGTTCTTTGTTTTAATAGTTACAATTGTATCAGCATCGCCAATGATGAATCAAATAATTAATGAATGAAAATAGAAGTTTGAGTTTACAATCATCTTAATTGGCAAATTACCACTTCTTTGGACAAATAATCTCAGGGCCAAAAAGACCTGCGCAAGGGGCCTCTTTCTCTTGCCCTTAACCAAAAAGGCCCTTTCCCCTACAGAAATGTCTTAAAAATCGTGCATTTTTTCTCTAAATTTCCAATCTACCTCTGACAGTATTTTTCATTCCCCAAAGACAGAAAATTGTCTTTTTCCCGAAAAAAAGGCTGTTGCACGTTCCCCAAAGTTGGTGTTTTGGCCCTGAATCTTAGATCCATGGTAATTTCTATCAAAACACTGACAGTGCAATCCAAACATTATTATGGATGACTGTCACCCTATTAGTACGCCCTTAGATGACCCATTTTATTTATCCAATTCCCACTTACAGGTACACTGGGGAAGGCATGGATGAGATGGAGTTCACGGAGGCCGAGTCAAATATGAACGACTTGGTGTCTGAGTATCAGCAGTACCAGGACGCCACCGCCGAGGAGGAGGGAGAGTTTGATGAGGAGGAAGATGAGGGAGAAGCTGCATAAATGTCTGACGTTGCAGCATTTGTTTACATCGTGACATTGACTCCCGTTTCATTGAAAATATCATTACATTGGTAACATCTTGTTGACATGCTTTTTATTGTATATTTATTTGATTTTAAAATCCTTTTCTCAGTATTTACATCTGATGTGCTCAATAAATTGTTTTAAGTGTGTAAAGTGTTAGAAGATCTCATTTTAATGAATTGTTTGTGCAATAAAGAGACTTTGTTTGTGTTAATTGGTTTGTTTGTAGTTATCTTTATTTGGTGTTTGATTGCGGAAATACACGCATTTTTAGCTCATCTATTTTTTGAAAAAAAATTATGAGCTATAGTCATCACCTTGGCGCCAGCGTCCGGTTAAGTTTTGTGTTTAGGTCCACTTTTCCCAGAAAGTATCAATGCTATTGCATTCAAACTTGGTACACTTACTTACTATCATGAGCGGACTGGGCAGGCAAAGTTAGATAACTCTGGCGTGCATTTTGACAGAATTATGTGCCCTTTTTATACTTAGTAAATTGAAATTTTCGTTAAGTTTTGTTTTTAGGTCCATTTTATTCCTTAAGTATCAAAGCTATTGCTTTCATACTTGCAACACTTACTATCATTTGGGGACTGTGCAGGCAAAGTTATGTAACTCTGGCTGGCATTTTGACAGAATTACAGAATTATGTGCCCTTTTTATACTTAGAAAACTGAAAATTTGGTTAAGTTATGTGTTTAGGTCCACTTTATTCCAAAAGTATGAAAGCTATTGCTTTCATACTTGCAACACTTACTAACTATCTTTAGGGGACTGTGCTGGCAAAGTTATGTAACTCTGACTGGCATTTTGACAGAATTATTGGCCCTTTATACTTTGAAATTGAAAATTTAATTAAGTTTTGTGTTTTGGTCCACTTTACTCCTAAAGTATCATAGATATTGCTTTCATACTTGGAACACTCACAAACTATCATAAGGGGACATTACAGAAAAAGTTGCATTACTCTGGTTGTCATTTTAATATTATGGCCCTTTTTTGACTTAGTAACTTTGAATATATGGTTAAATTTTGTGTTTAGATCCACTTTACTTCTAAAGTAACAAGGCTATTGCTTTCAAACTTCAAATACTTTCGTGCTACCATGAGGGTACTGTACCTGGCAAGTTGAATTTTACCTTGACCTTTGAATGGCCTTGACTATCAAGGTCAAATTATTGAATTTTGCTAAAATTGCCATAACTTCTTTATTTATGATTAGATTTGATTGATTCTTTGACATAACAACTATTACCTGACATACCACAATAGACTCCTGCCAAACCATCCCCCACGCCCCCCCACCCCAGAATCTCCCCCCCCCCCCCCCCAAAAAAAAAAGAAAAATATTTTTTTTTTCTTTTTTTTTTTAAGATCATCTAAAATAAATGACTACACCCTCACACTATACCCCCCCCCCCCCCCCCCCCCCCCCCCCCCGAATTTTTTTTTTAAACATGGTTAAAAAACATATATTTATTTATTTATTTTTTAAATACCGTCCAACTATCCCACCCAAGAATACCCGCCCCCCCCCAAAAAAAAACCCTCTCCACCCCACCCCTCCCTCCTTTGTGATTGAAGTATTGAGATAGGTCCCTTCACCTTTAAAAGAAAAATAGATGAGCGGTCTGCACCCGTAAGGCGGTGCTCTTGTTCAACATCTGCACTCTTGTTAAGTCTCCCTGTGATAAGCGCCATACTATGTACGTGTTAACTCAAACCTTAAAGTTTAATTGGGCGCAATAGGGCTTGTCCAAACCTAACTTGACAATTCATCACGCAAATAACCACAAAGATTTTCCATCGGTGTGTCTTGTGCAAAATCTGTCTAACTGGCTGAAACAATTAAATGTAAAGCATAATGTGGAGACGACAAAACATTTTTCTTAGGATAAAAGGCCAGTCACAGAAAGGCGAAATAATTATTGGCATGGTGTAGGGATATTAACATAGTAATTATAAATGAGGCAAGTATACAGTTACTTGCCAAAAATAGTTCATTACGTGGAGCCAGCATGTCGCTCACAAGAGCATGTTACCAGTGTTCGCGTTCCCCCAACATTCCCTAAGTACCTGGGACTCCGTAGCTTCAAGGGCTGCAACGAATCCCAAAAATTTGTTCGGATCCGAATCCAAATATGGTTTCTTGCAGTTTTTCGGATCCGGATCCCTCAGATAAAAGAAAATTAGAATTTTCTGTCTAAATTAATCATTGTTTTAGAAGTATAATTTGACTAAAAAACATTAAACATTTATTAACAAAAAACATAACACATTTCTCGTTTAACATTGTAGCGATGTCCAAATAAAACGAAACCTTAACACTTATTCACTTAATAGTATGCTCGTTAAAATACACTTATCACTGTTCATAAGTTTGATGTTTGTTTTCACGAAAATTAACACATTGCCCGCTTCCAGGCAAGCCCTATGAGAATTGACAGGGTCTCCTTCTGTGGATAAGATTCTTTCACTGAGCACTGAGGTTCCTTGCATCACAAGATAGCATTTGAACTTAGTATATGACGAAATATGCTTTCAAGACAATACATTATGCAGGAACACAATTTGACAGGTCGCGAAATTATGCAAAATTTACCTGGATCAACTTCTAGCCGCACTGGATCCACTACCGTTGTTTTTAAAACAACTCAGAAAGACAATAAGGAAAACTTACTTATTGCCATTATGAATTGCATTTGGAATGTGTAGATCCTCCTAGTTGCAATAATCCAACTCCCAGCTATTGACCCTCCGGGTCTGGGAGCTGTACGTATGTACTCATAAAAGCTCAGAGCATTCAAGAAGAACTATAGATCCTCCATGATTTCGAATTAGTTTTGCTCTCGGGGCTCATTACGGAATGTGTAATGACAATAAAGGATCCCGAATATTCTGCTATTTGACTGTCACTCGTCAATTATGGGAAACACTCTTTTCCATGTTCCTGATTCCATTGGCTGTTTCGGCTATGGAAAATAGTTGTATGGCCATAGACGAGAAAGACCGGTTAGTGAAGAGAAAGACCGGTTATAGAACATTTAGTTTAAGAAAGACGTCGGAGGACTAAAAGATAAAAAGTAAATAGTAACATAAATTGCATTCTTAAATACGAATGAAATTATATGTACTGGTACTAGTCTTCTATCTGCAATGGTCAAATATAAATGTGTATGGTGTACTACACGTATGGTTTATAAGTTTAATGTACATCGATAATAAATATATAATCAGGCAACTTGATAGTGCGCGTGCATGTGATGAGCGCTACTGCAAGTCGACTATGGCCACAGTAAATAACTATTAAAATGACAACATTGCTCATTTCTTCAAGTCGACTATGGCCACAGTGAATGACACTAAAAATGAAACAATTTTTCGTTACTGCAAGTCAAATATAGCTACAGTAAATGAAACTTAAAATGTCACCACTGTTCATTAATGAAAGTCGACTATGACCACAGCAAATGATTCTTAAAATGACACAATTGTTCATTACTGCAAGTAGACTATGGCCACAGTTAATCACTCTTAAAATGACACCATCGTTCATTACTGAAAGTCGACTATGGCCACAGCAAATGGCTCTTAAAATGTCCCCATCGTTTATTACTTCAAGTCGACTATGGCCACAGTAAATGACTCTTAAAAAGACACCATTTTTCAGTACTGCAAGTCGACTATGGCCACAGTAAATGACTCTTTAAATGACACCTACGTCCAATACTACAAGTCGACTATGGCCACAGTAAATGAATCTTAAAATTACACCATTGTTCATTACTGTAAGTTGACTATGGCCACAGTAAATGACTCTTAAAATGTCACCACTGTTCATTACTGCAAGTCGACTATGGCCACAGTAAATGATTCTTAAAATGACACCATCGTTCATTACTGCTAGTCAACTATGGCCGCAGTAAAAGACTCTTAAAATGACACCATCGTTCATTACTAAAAGTCGACTATGGCCACAGTAAATGACTCTTAAAATGACACCATCGTTCATTACTGCAATTCGACTATGGCCACAGTAAATGACTCTTAAAATAACACCATCGTTCATTACTGCTAGTCGACTATGGCCACAGTTAATGACTCTTAAAATGACACCACCGTTCATTACTGGAAGTCGACTATGGCCACAGTAAATGACTCTTAGAATGTCACCACTGTTCATTACTGCAGTTCGACTATGGCCACAGTAAATGACTCTTAAAATGACACCATCGTTCATTACTGCTAGTCGACTATGGCCACAGTAAATGACTTTTAAAATGACACCATCGTTCATTGCTAAAAAACGACTATGGCCACAGTAAATGACTCTTAAAATGACACCATCGTTCATTACTGAAAGTCGACTATGGCAACAGTAAATTACTCTTAAAATTACACCATCGTTCATTACTGCAATTCGACTATGGCCACAGTTAATGACTCTTAAAATGACACCACCGTTCATTACTGGAAGTCGACTATGGCCACAGTAAATTACTCTTAAAATGTCACCACTGTTCATTACTGCAGTTCGACTATGGCCACAGTAAATGACTCTTAAAATAACACAATCGTTCATTACTAAAAGTCGACTATGGCCACAGTAAATGACTCTTAAAATGTCACCACTGTTCATTACTGCAAGTCGACTATGGCCACAGTAAATGACTCTTAAAATGTCACCAGTGTTCATTACTGCAAGTCGACTATGGTCACAGTAAATGACTCTTAAAATGACACCATCGTTCATTACTGCTAGTCGACTATGGCCACAGTAAAGCCTTTTAAAATGACACCAGCGTTTATTACTAAAAGTCGACTATGGCCACAGTAAATGACTCTTAAAATGACACCATCGTTCATTACTGAAAGTCGACTATGGCCACAGTAAATTACTCTTAAAATTACACCATCGTTCATTACTGCAATTCGACTATGGCCACAGTTAATGACTCTTAAAATGACACCACCGTTCATTACTGGAAGTCGACTATGGCCACAGTAAATTACTCTTAAAATGTCACCACTGTTCATTACTGCAATTCGACTATGGCCACAGTAAATGACTCTTAAAATAACACCATCGTTCATTACTAAAAGTCGACTATGGCCACAGTAAATGACTCTTAAAATGTCACCACTGTTCATTACTAAAAGTCGACTATGGCCACAGTAAATGACTCTTAAAATGTCACCACTGTTCATTACTGCAAGTCGACTATGGCCACAGTAAATGATTCTTAAAATGACACCATCGTTCCTAACTGCTAGTCGACTATGGACACAGTAAAAGACTCTTAAAATGACACCATCGTTCATTACTAAAAGTCGACTATGGCCACAGTAAATGACTCTTAAAATAACACCATCGTTCATTACTGCAATTCGACTATGGCCACAGTAAATGACTCTTAAAATGACACCATTGTACATTACTGCAAGTCGACTATGGCCACAGTAAATGACTCTTAAAATGACACCATTGTACATTACTGGAAGTCGACTATGGCCACAGTAAAATGACTCTTAAAATGTCACCACTGTTCATTACTGCAAGTCGACTATGGCCACAGTAAATGATTCTTAAAATGACACCAACGTTCATTACTGCTAGTCAACTATGGCCGCAGTAAAAGACTCTTAAAATGACACCATCGTTCATTACTAAAAGTCGACTATGGCCACAGTAAATGACTCTTAAAATGACACCATCGTTCATTACTGAAAGTCGACTATGGCCACAGTAAATTACTCTTAAAATTACACCATCGTTCATTACTGCAATTCGACTATGGCCACAGTTAATGACTCTTAAAATGACACCACCGTTCATTACTGGAAGTCGACTATGGCCACAGTAAATTACTCTTAAAATGTCACCACTGTTCATTACTGCAATTCGACTATGGCCACAGTAAATGACTCTTAAAATAACACCATCGTTCATTACTAAAAGTCGACTATGGCCACAGTAAATGACTCTTAAAATGTCACCACTGTTCATTACTAAAAGTCGACTATGGCCACAGTAAATGACTCTTAAAATGTCACCACTGTTCATTACTGCAAGTCGACTATGGCCACAGTAAATGATTCTTAAAATGACACCATCGTTCCTAACTGCTAGTCGACTATGGACACAGTAAAAGACTCTTAAAATGACACCATCGTTCATTACTAAAAGTCGACTATGGCCACAGTAAATGACTCTTAAAATAACACCATCGTTCATTACTGCAATTCGACTATGGCCACAGTAAATGACTCTTAAAATGACACCATTGTACATTACTGCAAGTCGACTATGGCCACAGTAAATGACTCTTAAAATGACACCATTGTACATTACTGGAAGTCGACTATGGCCACAGTAAAATGACTCTTAAAATGTCACCACTGTTCATTACTGCAAGTCGACTATGGCCACAGTAAATGATTCTTAAAATGACACCAACGTTCATTACTGCTAGTCAACTATGGCCGCAGTAAAAGACTCTTAAAATGACACCATCGTTCATTACTAAAAGTCGACTATGGCCACAGTAAATGACTCTTAAAATGAGACCATCGTTCATTAGTGCAAGTCGAATATGGCCACAGTAAATGACTCTAAAAACGACACCATCGTACATTACTGCAAGTCGACTATGGCAACAGTAAATGACTCTTAAAATGTTACCACTGTTCATTACTGCAAGTCGACTATGGCCACAGTAAATTATTCTTAAAATGACACCATCGTTCATTACTGCTAGTCGACTATGGCCACAGTTAATGACTCTTAAAATGACACCACCGTTCATTACTGGAAGTCGACTATGGCCACAGTAAATGACTCTTTAAATGTCACCACTGTTCATTACTGCAGTTCTACTATGGTCACAGTAAATGACTCTTAAAATGACACCATCGTTCATTACTGCAAGTCGACAATGGCCACAGTAAAACCATTGTTCATTACTGAAAGTCGACTATGGCCACAGTAAATGACTCTTAAAGTGAGCAATGGTATCATAGGATTTCTACATGTTTTAGTGGTTACAATATTGTAAAAGAAAGTCATATATATTTTACTCTTCATTGGGTCACATAAGTTCATAGGAATTTGGTCGAAGTTCTATCGCCATTTCATTCCGATCTTTTTTATATATATTTCAGTGACGTTTTGTGGTTGCTTAACCATTGCAAATGTATTACAAACGTAGACGCGGCACCAAAAAGTTCCATCGGATATGGATTTTGCGTTTTCGCGTTAGAGGTATCAATTCATACATTACTCTCCGTTGCATGCCTATTGATTATCATATTCAAATATTAAAGCACAATTTCATTAACGTATTGTCATACTCTTGAAACAGTGTACATGCTATAATCATTTGGTTCATTTTTATCAGTTTTTTCCTCATGTAATTCAGGCACTGAATGTCGTGGAGAAAAACATCCAAGATACCTTTTCAGAAAACGGGTAAGTTGTAATTGTCATAAATAAGGTAGCTTTTCTGCAATTAAATTCAATGCACTGATATACTACGCTTATTCAAAATGTGCGTTAATGCTTACAAAAACTGACTTTAACAGCAGAAAAGCTTTGTAAACGGCGTAGTATTCGAACTCGGTCTTGCCACCGAAACTTATGTGTGACGGTGTTGTGGAATTGGTCTTGATGCGTCTGTTACTTGCCCAAAGTCAAGAGCTACTTCGAATTCAATGAGCTCCGAACGAAATAAATAAACTCTGTATGAGAAATTCGTAAAGACCAAAGTATCGCAATGATCCAGTTGCATTACGAACAGGCACTTAGTACAGTACAATGCCTAGCAATGGCAACTGTATATTGCATAAGCGCTTGGCATTCAAAATACCAATTATATTGAAAGCTATCTGTGTTCCCTTATTTATATAACCACTTTATATTTAGGATAAGAGCAGAAATATTTTGAATCAATTAACGATAAAAGTCGAGGTTCGATTGTAAAGAAAAAATATGTGTTATTCGCTTATTCACAATTTCTCCTGACAAACGGTACCATACACAATGTAAAACTTTCCCTTTCTTTGATTTCATACAAATTTCACAAAACATGGGAAATTGATTGCTTACTTAAACTGTCAATAATGACGACATTTACAGGAACCACCCTTTGGTAAAGCTCGTAGGTAACGAAAAGCTGAAATCAGCTTTCAAGAAGAACAAAAGGTATTTCGTATTATATTTTTATATTGAGTATTGATTTTTTTCATGAACTATTCCAGTCAGCCATAACATAATCATTGGGCCGTTTACAATGGATTTAGAAAGTGAAAAATAAACATAATCTTGCATATGACCGATTTTGTAAAGGTTAAAAATTAGTATGTGGAAAGATATACATCTAAGGTCGTGCTCGATCGAGACTGCCATCAACATTTGTTAAAAACTAAACTTATAAAAATTAAAACCAATACCATTTCTATATTAAATTACAGACTAGTTTCATCGTATACAGAATCCGTCCTCGTCAAGGAAGCGTGTTCAGTGATCATGCACGAGGTATAGAGTATGGTCTTTGATTATTTTTTGTAACAAGTATTATCTTACAATAATATATACGTTTTCAAAACATGATTTTATTTATAAGAGTGCGTAACATTTTGGTCATTTTGTGCACAACCACATTTTATTCACGAAAGTATAAACTTGCGCTGTGTTTGTGTAAATTTAATTCGTTAAATGTAAATATTTTAAATGTTAATGGGAAGAACAAAGTCTTAAAATGTACAATATCTCCATATAACATGCCTGTTAGACTGTCAATAGACATAGAATCCCGTTTTATTTTTTACGCGGTTTTTAAAGGCGAGTCCGAACAATATAAATAGTAAAAGCAAAGATTTAAAGTTATATAATTAATTGAAAAAAGTATATCGGTTTCGAATGTCATACAAAAATTATTTTCTTCTTTGGTGTCAAAGTAAACTACATATTCGTACAGAAAATATTTCACAGTACATGTATGTAAAATTTTTTAAATATTCTCATAATCGTTTGTTTCAAATCATAAAACTGCAGGCGACTGGATGTAGTTATAAAGACGCCACAGAGGCTCTGCAACGAACGGTGGCCAAAAGTTTTTTCACAGCATATAGCCTGGCAATAACTCACCGTATGTATTGTCCATATCATTAATACTACAATGATCAGTTTTGTAAAAACATATAGCAGTCATATTAGGTTTTTCTTTTCGTATAAATGTCATAGAAATTTCATTCGGATTTACGTTTTACAAAATGGTTTAAAGAGATATCTGTAACATGTTTTGGCATAACCAAGCCATTAATACAATTACTAGTCACAGGCAATTTATGATTAGTAAAAGTTTATCGTATCATCGAAATAAAACAATTACTTATAAGTGTCTTCGTAGCCTTTGACACTTTAAAAGTTTGACTTGTTATGTAACTTGATGTGTTTTTAGTTCATTTTCACAAATATTTTGGGTTTTTTAATGCAGGCTCGAGCATAAAAGAATATTGGTCAAGCGCCCTAGCGGATAGACGTAAGTAAAACACGGAACATAAATTTTACAGATGAAATTGTAGGTGCTCATGAAGTTTCATTTAAGACATTTTTCTGGATAGTAGATGTATATTCATGTTAAAAAGCATGTTTTCTTGTAGCTTATGTCACAACTTTCATGGTACTCAAAAACTGTGTGAGAATCCTAGTCAGTATGTCGTACCAGATTGGATTTTGTTGCAATCTATTTCAAAGGTAAAGCCTGGTGAACACAAAGACGCTAACATCCTGCAGAAAAGTTCAACATGGCTGACAACACCGTACGGTCGGAAGATGTGTAAGGACAAAAGTGGGATCGTTGCATTACAGACACCGGTTTACTGTTAACTGTTGAGTTATCGATTCCTACAGAACTTAAGTGTGCACCACTGCAGTATGATGACATTTAAGTTTTATAGACTTTCATGCAATAGTTACTGTCACACAGCTCCGGACATTGAAAGTGGAAGGACGGAGAACCACACAGAAACAATATCGGCGAATGATGATGTATATTTGTTTTAAGTTTCGTGAAATAGGTACTGTGAAACAGCCCCGGACGTACAACCTTCCTGAATTTCAATCTATTAAGGGGCAATAAATTAATTACGCGTGCACCGCAGTATGATTGAACACATTCATATTAAGTTTAATGAAATTTAATAAATAATTATTGATAAACACTTCCGGACATCGCCAAAATAATATTCCTTCACTGTCTTAGAGGGGTAAAACGCCATCATAAGGGAGGTGTCATTTTGTCTACTTACAAGAGTTGGTGCATTCGGATTAAATGCGTATTCTACATGCAATAATAAATGCATGCAAAAATAAATATCTTTCTTGCAACAAGCGTAAATCTACTGCAAATCTTAGCAAAACATTTGCAAACGTATGTGCGTGTGTATAGTGACGCAATCATACGTTTTTCCATAGATAATTTGTTTCTTAATGACAATATGTTTGTATTTGATTAATAAAACACCTGGATATTATATGAATATGTCATTTTCTGTTCCGAATCGCCACCCTGCTTCTTTCTAGCAGCACCATGTACCTTTTGGGATCCAAGATCTTACCCTGTATTATACATACGTACGTGGTCCTTTATTCATGGCAGGTGATGAATTGCCAAAACAGAACGGCACAAAACGAAACAAAATACAAAAAGAGTACAATAAAGCCGGTGTCACCGCTTTGGAACGGTCAATGTTAACTACTGGGCAGGTTAAACAGGTTAATGAGCGCTCAAACTCATACGCGAATCAGGAATATTCATTATACATACAAGTGTAAAATATAGTACTCTTACATTGTATTATATTTATGGCTATAGGGTTGATAAGAGCGCCTATGTTTTTTTACTAAATCTCGTTCTTATTTCAGTATTTATGGCTATATGGCGAATAAGAGCGACTATGTCTTTTGAATAAATACTTATAATGGGATAAGAGCGCCTTTGTCTTTTCATTAAATCTCGTTCTAATTTCCGTATTTATTGCCTATATGGATGATAAAAGAGACTATTTGTTTTAACAAAATGTCGTTCATATTTCCGTATTAATGCTTATCAAGGGAAAAGAGCGCCTAGGTATATTGACTAAATCTCGTTCGTATTTCCGTATTAATGGCTATATGGCAGATAAGAGCGCCTATGTGGTTTGCCTAAAACTCGTTCACAATTTTGTATTAATGCTTATAATGGCATAAGAGCGCCTTTGTCTTTATACAAAATCTCATTCACATTTTCGTATTAATGCTTAAGCATAGATAATTGGGGTTATTTACTGTGGCCATAGTCGACTTTCAGTAATGAACGATGGTGTCATTTTAAGAGTCTTTTACTGTGTCCATAGTCGACTAGCAGTTATGAACGATGGTGTCATTTTAAGAATCATTTACTGTGGCCATAGTCGACTTGCAGTAATGAACGATGGTGTCATTTTAAGAGTCATTTACTGTGGCCATAGTCGACTTGCAGTAATGAACGATGGTGTCATTTTAAGAGTCATTTACTGTGGCCATAGTCGACTTGCAATAATGAACGATGGTCTTATTTTAAGAGTCATATACTGTGGCCATAGTCGACTTTTAGTATTGAACGATGGTGTCATTTTAAGAGTCATTTACTGTGGCCATAGTCGACCTTTAGTAATGAACGGTGGTGTTATTTTAAGTGTCATTTACTGTGGTCATAGTCGACTTGCAGTAATGAACGATGGTGTCATTTTAAGAGTCATTTACTGTGACCATAGTCGACTTTCAGTAAAAAAAATGATGGTGTCATTTTAACAGTCATTTACTGTGGCCATAGTCGACTTTCAGTAATGAACGATGGTGTTATTTTAAGAGTCATTTACTGTGGCCATAGTCGACGTTTAGTATGGAACGATGGTGTCATTTTAACAGTCATTTACTGTAGCCATAGTCGACTTGTAATAATAAACGATGGGTGTCATTTTAAGAGTCATTTACTGTGGCCATAGTCGACTTTTAGTAATGAACGATGGTGTCATTTTAATAGTCATTTACTGTGGCCATAGTCGACTTTGAGTAATGAACGATGGTGTTATTTTAAGAGTCATTTACTGTGGCCATAGTTGACCTCCAGTAATGAACGATGGTGTCATTTTAAGAGTCATTAACTGTTGCCATAGTCGACTTGCAGTAATGAACGATGGTTCCATTTTAAGATTCATTTACTGTGGCCATAGTCGACTTGCAGTAATGAACGATGGTGTTATTTTAAGAGTCATTTACTGTGGCCATAGTCGACTTTCAGTAATGAACGATGGTGTTATTTTAAGAGTCATTTACTGTGGCCATAGTCGACGTTTAGTATAAAACGATGGTGTCATTTTAAGAGTCATTTACTGTAGCCATAGTCGGCTTGTAATAATAAACGATGGGTGTCATTTTAAGAGTCATTTACTGTGGCCATAGTCAACCTTTAGTAATAAACGATGGTGTTATTTTAAGAGTCATTTACTGTGGCCATAGTCGACTTGCAGTAATGAACGATGGTGTCATTTTAAGAGTCATTTGCTGTGGCCATAGTCGACTTGCAGTAATGAACGATGGTCCTATTTTAAGAGTCATATACTGTGGCCATAGTCGACTTCCAGTTATAATCGATGGTGTCATTTTAAGTGTCATTTACTGTGGCCATAGTCGAATTTCAGTAATGAACGATGGTGTCATTTTAAGAGTCGTTTTCTGTGGCCATAGTCGACATTTATTAATGAACGATGGTGTCATTTTAAGAGTCATTTACTGTGGCCATAGTCGACTTTGAGTAATGAACGATGGTGTCATTTTAAGAGTTATTTACTGTCGCCATAGTCGACTTGCAGTAATGAACGATGGTGTTATTTTAAAAGTCATTTACTGTGGCCATAGTCGACTTTTAGTATTAAACGATGGTGTCATTTTAAGAGTCATTTACTGTGGCCATAGTCGACCTTTAGTAATGAACGGTGGTTTCATTTTAAGAGTCATTTACTATGGCCATAGTCGACTTGCAGTAATGAACGATGGTGTTATTTTAAAAGTCATTTACTGTGGCCATAGTCGACTTTTAGTATTAAACGATGGTGTCATTTTAAGAGTCATTTACTGTGGCCATAGTCGACCTTTAGTAATGAACGGTGGTTTCATTTTAAGAGTCATTTACTGCGGCCATAGTCGACTTTGAGTAATGAACGATGGTGTTATTTTAAGAGTCATATACTGTGGCCATAGTTGACTTGCAGTAATGAACGATGGTGTCATTTTAAGAGTCATTTACTGTGGCCATATTCGACTTGCACAAATGAACGATGGTCTCATTTTTTTAAGAGCCATTTACTGTGGCCATAGTCGACTTTCAGCAATGAACGATGGTGCGATTTTCAGTGTTATTTACTGTGGCCATATTCGAATTTTAGTAAAGACTATAGACTATTTATAGTCAAGAACAATAATTCGATTTTAAAATAATCTTGAGTGGTTAAGGATGAGGTGTGCTAACGAATGCAATTTGAAATATTATTTTCTCACGCCGTGGCTAGACTTCTAGAAGGAAAGAACTGAAAAAATAGACTTTTTTGTTTTAAATGTATTAGTCCGTCGGTACCGTACATATTACGAACAAACGTATTCGCTTTTAAATGTAACTTAAATCTTTTGAACATCATGCACAAACTATTTAGCGTTGAACTGTTTTGCTGATTAAAAAAAATGTAGCGTAATTTGGTGTTTCACTGCCTTTTTGCAGACAATGGAGAAGAGACATTTCAGACAATGGAAAAGAGACGTTCCACGTATGATTAATCTTTTAAAGGTTACAATACACTAAATGATCGCTTCATGTAGGGCTGTACTCTCTAAAAAAATATCATAGTTGACAGGAAGGCATGTTTTACACTTTTTACCATTATTCGGGTGTTATCTTGCGGTGATAATGGTAGGGCATGAATAGGTGTTCACTACTGAATCCCTGAAATATGATACACGTGAAGACTATAGAAACCATTGCACTATAAAAGGTTACATTCCACTAAGAAACGGCCGGAAAAAAAGTTGCAAAAACAGTCGATTTTGATTTGTGTCAAGTTCTTTCTTGCATTGTTCATGACATATCTTTTTTATTGCATTAATCGATTTCGCTTAGAATGGCCTTTAAGAAAAGGTATGGTTATGGGGCTCTATATGTGCAAAATGTTGCATTTATTTTCGCTCAAAGTTGTCGCTTTTACATTGAATTATATAGGGAAACTATTTAGTGTATTATGACCTAAACAGAACCAGTCTGTATAAAAAAACAATACTTGTGAAAACAGCGCTATGTTACATACAACTATGAAAATAAATATCCGGAACCGAAATTTTCAGGGGTGGATCCGTACCCGCGAATTTGAAGTTGGATCCGATATCATCGGATATTTCGGGTACCCGTTGCAGCCCTAGTAGCTTCATTATTTTACGTCCCAAGCAAATTTGGTCGAATCCCAATATTTGATAAATACATTTTTGTTTTATATAACTCGATACATTTCATATCGTTGAATATTTGTCGACAGCCATTCTGAAAATACAACACTTTTAAAATTAAAGACGTTTATATTGTTTTAAAGGGCCTTGTTCACATAATTCCGTATTTTTGTAAATTGGCAATAAGTATGTTTTCTAACAAATCTTTAATGTTTTTTTTAGATCTTACTAGTTTTATAGCACGAACAAGTTTAATACAAATTAGTGTCGTCCCCGGGATCCGAACTCGGGTCATCTTGAAGCACTGCGCCACGCAATCGTTCAAACAACCGCTATGGTAATACTCGACTTATTTTCCAAACGAACAAGGAAACGCGTTACAAACGTTCTTTTATTTTACCGATTACGAATGATGATAATGCATTAATGAGCCAATATTTGAATCATTTTCTTACCCAAGAGCGTTATATCGCTTGTGTAAACATAATGCATAATTTTTTTTAGAAAACATCACTGAACTCTAATATAGATATTTATTAGAAAATTTAATCTCTTTCATGTGCGCATTCCTATTCCTTACAAAAGATCAATTTAAAGCAAAGAAATGTAATTATAGAAAATTGCGCTGCGTCCGATTTATGCAAAAGCGTGCGTGCGTTACTCCATGCAAGCTTTTCTAGAAATAACACCACACTTTACCACCAAGAGGAGAGAGCGTGTCAAGTGAAATTAACTCCACAACTCGATGGTCACAAGCGGTAAAGGTTGCATTTGAGCAAAATACAGCTTTTACTTCTTCATTCATGCAATCGTACAATAACTTTGAACAAATTACCACTAAGAATAAACCGCGTGTCGCATGTATCATAAATCTCAATAGTTCATTGATCAAGGTTAACCTTCGAGATTGAGTATCCTTTTGGCACAATACAGCTTATAGTACTGCAACATCGTTGTTCATCATGTTTAATTTACCCTAGCTCAAAATTCACATTTGAGAGATCCAAGGAAAGGTTGAAACTCTGTAACGTTCTCACTCAGTCATCGTGCAATTTGAAACAAATTGCCAAATATGTTCATATTTACAAATTTTACCATATTGAAAAAAGCTGGTCACGGGCTAGTCCTGCCCTTTGCGCAAATGTCAAGGTTACACTATTGGTTGGTCATGGTGCAGCTTTTTATGTATTTACAAGCATTTTTTAAAAGGGGCTTGACATGTCGAGATGAATCTACTTTGAAAAATGCAAAAAGTAAAAATACTTATAAATTATTGAGAATGGACTCGACGCGTTTCTGATGCGGATATTATTTGTTACACGACTTCATACTGGCCCGTATTACACCTTACGGCATAAATAAGAAGCCGTGTGACGAATTCGTCTTTCAGCGAACCATTCTTTCACCAGCACCAACGTTGTAACATGACCAAAGTTTATAGCGATACTATTTTTGACGTTGATTTGACCTCTTTCAAACATGACGGCGAGGAAAAATGCAGGTTTAAACGTCTATAGCATAGGCGTATACAACCGGGCGTGGATTTCATGTATGCATATGAATACTTGATATATATATTAAAATGTCAAAACAGATTGTGATGAACTGTCATTTTCTTCATATTTCCCTGTTAAATGATCCTTTGGGATATGTTATGGTCTATTTGGGTAAATAACAGTATTAAAAAGTCTTGTTCGTTTAAATTGTGATCTTATGCGCGACATTCCAACAACAGAATAAACGTGCTATATGAAAAAATATTTACATCGTAGAATCTAATTTAAAATTAGTATTGGTATTTGCCACAGCTTTTTCAATATTAATATGATTTATGATGTAAAATAATTGTTAAACTATGAAGATATACGTTGTTTATACACGGTGCCTATACCACGTGACTTTCGGATCTGTGTTGGGAGAATAAAGCGTGACCCAGTTAACATTTTTAAGGATCTCTTTTTAAATATTTCACCATTTTTAATGGGATGAAGTGGAGAGCCCGCTCATTCGTAAGAGTTTTCTATAGGTATCCTGATCTTTTTAAACAAATAAGTATTTTTCAGTAATGTACAACCGCGCGTTTGAACGGTTAGAAAAATGTCTGATCATTTACCGGTATGTGAAGGCTGCTGCGTACCGTTGAAAAAAAAGATGCAAATTCGACTTTATTTTTTTCCAGACAGTCCATAGATAGATGAAATGATGATGAAACATGCTCTTCCTGCTTCGTAAATAATTAAATAACTAATACTCCTGGTACCAACGAATAGATGTAATAGGACTTGCTCTCAAGACTGATTGATACTGATGTTCATGTACAATGTTAGCCTTTGTGAAGACCTCGGGCAGGTCGTGTTTAAAACTTCGTATTGAATTTTACAAGTTAAGTACCGACATCCATTATTTGTTGTAATGTAGTGAATTGTAATTGTGTTGATTATTGTATGTATTGCTAACACGCATTTGTGAATAATATCTATTTAAAATGTCGTTATCGTAGTATAAGAAGTATTGTTCGCATGAACAAGGTACGTCTGGGTTAAGTTATCATACTCAAACAACATACTTCCACCGCGAAAGGAAACTGCCCATGTGTGTATGCTTTTACGAGTTATATAAACATAATTATATTAACTCTGTCGAACAACCAAGCGCCTATGGCACACGTCCCTGAACTCATTTTACCTGCAGTTGGTCTGAACAGAACATTGCATCATGGGATTTCACGTCATGACTGCGGTACCTTCTTGCAAAACATGTAGTGTTTCGTATACTGATGTCAAATGATTAAATGTTTTAAACAAAAAAGAACGTTTTTGGATTAAATTTATTCATAAGTATGAATACACATATATGAACAATTCAAAATGCTTCGGACATGTTTTGTAAAATTCACATGCTGAGAGTAACACACTTTACCCCACTCAACAAAAAATGACAAAACACTATAGAAATAGTTTTTTTTCTATACGAAATATATCATTCTCCTTGAAATCTTTTATCCTCTCATATTTGAAGAAAAAAATATTGGGTCCGAACGCTTGTATGCATGTATAATTAAAATTATCTTTAAAACAGCCGATGATAAAAGCTGAAATTTCTTACAAAACAAACTACATGTGTTTCCAAGTATTCCCATTTGATGCTATGCATTTTTTCAGTGCAGGAATGGGAACATGGCACTCTTGAAAAGAATATAAAATACGTCCAAATGATAAATAGACCGTAACTGCGTGCAGGGTACATCTGTTCGTACAAACTTGCAGTATCTTTTCAATTCTTTTTTGTTAGTATAACGTATTTCAGAACCTCCATATGTTTATTTGTTTATTTATTTTTTACTCCATTTATATTTCTCATATTAACGTTTAAATCCATTTACGATTTAATCAGAGAAAAGGCATAGCATAAACAATTAATGTTGCAGATTTCTTACGACCTAAGATGTTTGTTTTTTAATGAATTCTTTGATATAAATGTTTTTAACATAATTGAGTGGTGATTATATTTTAACACTGCAATATCGCAGTTATATAAATAAACACGTACGCATAAATTCGTTTAATCACCACTGGGCGCTTTGTTCCTACAAACACACTATCTCCTGAAGTAAACCTTCGGATGACAAGCATTACACACAAATCGTGGGCATGACGTTATTTTCCAGAAACATTCCGAATAAGTTAAACCACAGTTGCGCATGCGCAAACTAGAATACACTTCCGCTTCCGCCCACTGCCCCCGTGTTCGGATTGACTGCTTCGCACGAGCGCGTCGCGTGGTTGTAATATCCGGTCGTGCATGTGACGATGGCGACGGTTCGAGACTTGTAGCAGACGATATAATATTCGGTGCCCTCTCGGCCCGGGAAATTGTTGCTTCCGTCTTGTTTATTGGCGCACGACGGGTAGTTTTCTTCACACGGGGCGCACGTGCTGTTGAAGCACTGGTTCTCTACATACTCGCCTAAATATAATAAACGGAGACAAATCAATATGGAACAAATTCAGATAGTACGAGATACTGTTATCAATGTATGGTGATAAAATTACTATCGTATGATATTATATTATAAACATACCAATTAAACTTAACCTTTCCTTACAAAGCACTCAACGGCAATTTCTTTATTATATATATTAATTAAGAGTTGTGAGTCTGCAAGATAACAACGATTCTAGGTTCTTATGAATAGGAATAAACACGCATGCCCTCTGCAAACTGCAGGTTTTCAGTTACGAAAAACCACTCAACTTCACGAGTTTCAAACACAAACACTTACATGGCGCCTTGGGCTCGTATCTTGTATCGCACGTGATCTCCGTGAACAGCTGACAGCTCGTGCCGCCGTAGCCGAACAGGCGCGGGTACTTGCATTCCTGGAGGTGGGGCACTCCCAGGCCCTGGCGCGCCCCGGGGTCGCTGCAGTTATAGTAGCGCGCGCAGTGCAGGGGGTCGGGGATGAGAACCGAGGGATTCTCCTGGCAGAAACCGCGTAACACCCCTGGAGAAAATTACGACGTCAACTTTATTACTCACTTTGTAATCAACATTGTCATAGCAGTACCCTGACAATCATCATTAACATTTGTGTTAGTCTGCAAGATTGTATTTACTCATAAAAAACAACAGAAATAGCCTTGTCCATCTCTACTTCAAACTCATCTTTCCGACTAATAACTAACCAACCGACTTTAAACTCTCTTTTCCGAATATAAATTCATAATTTCCTGAACAGTTTCAACATCCGGTCTACAAACTCACCATCTCGATTATAAACCCGACATTCTGAAAACAAACCTAGCCCTTTAATAAGAACTCATCTTCCCCACCACAATCTCTCCGTCCCGACACAAACTCACCATTCGGAGTTAAAATTAACTCACCATCCCAAGTACTACCCACTCCCTCCACACTAACTGACTTTTTCCCTCACCACTTACCAACTCTTTCCCAACCAACCCACACCCCGTCATCGTACCTGCGTCAATAACGTTAGCGCACTCGCGGGTCGCCGGATCGAACAGAGACACCTGACACACCTCCACGGCAACCGTTCTGTTCTGGAAACACTTGACGTAGTACTGCGTGTTTGGACGTGTCGGGAAGGCGTTGTTTCCGTCGGGGAGGCCGATGCAGCTCGGTAGACGTTCCTGACATGGCGTGCAGTTGACGGCGTTTTGGAGGCATTGGGTCTGCAGGTACTCGCCTGGGTGAACGAAACACAAATTATTATGACTGTTTTTAATAAATAACTGACTTAAAGAATTGATCGATAATTAAATCTGAGACATATTTTATAACTTTCTGACAAACTTAATGTATTAATGAATTGATCGGTAATTAAATTGGAGTACTGGAGTGATTAGGTGAATAAATGAATTGACGAATGGATGATATAATAAATTTAAGTTAATGTGCGAGCGAGCACACGGAAGAAAGAACAAATGAACGAAGAACTAAAAAAAGAAATACAAACGTACCATTTATGCACCAGTGCAGCATCGTAACAGTTTGAATATGTGAACAGTTTTACTTGTGGTGAAGCCATTTAAGCAATCACAAAACAGATCCAAAATTTAATAGGCGTTTATATTTTTTATTTGTGTTGCCAAATCGCAAACACGTTGGCTAAGAAGTTATACCTAAATACAAAATTAGCCTGTGCGGACTGCACAGGCGTATATAGTACCACACTTGAAGCAGATAAATTAAGCGACGTTTTCCTAGAGCGTGGCTCAATGATTATTTATTAGAAAATAACGAACACAACACAGTCTCACTCACACGGCGCCTGGGGCTCGAACCGGATGCCACACCGAACGTCGGAGAAGTTTTTGCACGTGTTGTTCCCTTCGTGGAAGAGCTGCGGGTAGCGGCACTCCCGGAGGTAACTTCCGCCAACAGCGTTCCGGCAATCGTAGTATTGGGCGCAGTTTTGCTGATGCGCCACGATGGCCTTCGGGTTGGCGACGCAGTATTGGGTGGCCATTTCTTGAGTTGAGGAGAAACAAATAGTTCAAGATTCCCGAGACTATCATAAGAATAACATGATATTACTTTGCGTCGCGGTGCCTTCAACTGAATCGAATAAATTACAATACGAGGGAAACTTACTACATGTACGTGCAAAGATCTAGGATCGACCAATACTGGTAATTAAGGTTAAATATCACATGCTTGTGGGTTTTTTTCCATTTAATATTTGCAAACAACTATTACATTTAAACAAATTATCAAATTAATCACACAGATCTTTCTCTCATAAAATGGAATGTGAAAAGAATTGAAGCAGCGCGCGCATTTATTAAAACTCAAAATATAATTTAAAGCTTATAAACAAATAGCTGAACATACCATGCTTTTTGAAGAGTCAATACTTACGTTCATCTAAGATCACGTTGCACTCTCGCCTTTCCGGGAAGAAAACGCCTACAGCGCATCGCAGCGTGGCCACCGTCCTTCCGGCTTGGCAGACGATGTATTCATCGGTGAGCAGGCGCCCCGGATACGCATGGTCGCCGTCCGGAAGTCCCCCGCAGCTCGGGTATTTCTGCTGGCAGGGGACGCACCCTGGCTGTCGCGGGTCGCATATGTTCTGCAGGTACTGACCTACGGAATGAGATACACGTGTCAGTGGAAAGGGGGCTCCAGTTTGGAGGGGCAAACCCAACTAAAAATAAATAGCCTTTTTTACCTCGACAAATGACCTTGACCTTCATCTTGACTGGCCAATCATACAATGTAGATATTTGCCTACGGAACAAACTAAACGTTTATCTGGAGCTCTTAAAGCGCGATTATTGTAGTCTTTATATAAAACGCTATAAAATACAGGCCCTTTTTTAAAATAAAGGTCGTATTTTCATGTTTGACCTCGACGTATGACCTTGCCTTAATAGTTTGTGGTCAGACCTGTTCTTTACGTACTGGTCTATGGAACTAAATTCACGTGTAAAACTGGTAGGAAATTATAGCTCGGACGGAAAAACCTGAATCGACAATATAGGTCGTGTGTTCACCTTTGACCTCGAAGTATGCCCTTGATGAAAACGTGTGTCATGTTAATTGATACGTTTGGCGCTCTCACAAAGAACCTTGATGTTAACGTGTGTAAGGTATACATATGGGGGCCTCACATAGAAACTGGGCCTACCCGTACACGAATACAACTTCAAGAAAGGTATTGTAAGCAAAACACGGTCATTTTACTGTATAAAATAAACAGTTACAAAGTTGTGAGACTTTCAATCAATTCTCATTACCAACAGACTCGTACCTCGGTTATTAGTTTTGATCAAAGAATCTGACTTTAACACGTAATATATATCTCATTAGTTGTAAACAATCGCCGACTAAATTGAACATAGTCTGGTGTGATGTTTTCATTTGCTAATTACCACTTTCAATATGCAAAATATTAAGAAATGTGTATGCCTCTAACGAGATATACGTGACCTACATGGCTCAGATGGCTCCATCCGGAGCCCGCAAGTGACTTTCGTGAAGTTCTGACAGACGAGAGTGTTGGTATCGAACAGCATCGGGTACGGACACTCGCGGAGGTAGGTGCCGGCCGTAACGCTCTCCGGGCTGCAGTCAAAGTACTGAGCGCAGTTGAGAGGGTTCGCCACGATCTCGCCGGGGTTCTCCTGACAGAATATCTGGATGGACGCTGTAACAAACGATCAATACCGGCACAGTGTAACAAGGAGCGTCATAATGGAATATGGAAAATACCAGTGATATAAAGTCATCGTCTAACAAACCTTACTATAAACCGTAACAAAAACCTTGCTATTAATAGCAACACAATTACGACGATATATTGTTGGGTTCGCATGCGTTTTTCAATATAAAAAACAATTGCAAGCATATTATACATTTAACGGCGATTTGTGTGTGTGTGTTATTGTGTTATTGAATACAACACCATACTTGAAATCATCAAATAAAACACAATTTTTAATTTGGTTTTGGTGTGATAACGCCAAATGCACTATTGGAAAGGGAGATAATTCGCAAACATTATCATTACGGTGTTTTCATAAACGGACGCGCTCGTGGCAATAATAACTTCCTTTTGAATTATGATATACTACAGATGACACCGGCAAGAGCACTTAATTTGTTTACTTGAATTGCACTATATTTTAACAATTAGCAAAATTGTAATATGGCATTATGTGACAACATTCACCGTACTTTTAGATCCTAACAAAGTTAAACAAACGCGTGTCAAAATGTTTTAAGTTTTAACTTTAAAAAAATTATTTCATAATACTAATTTTTTAACAAGTGAATATTTTTACTAACTTAAACATACCCGAGTCCAACCTTGTCGCGCATGCGCGTTTCACTGGATCAAAGTAGCCATTCTGACAGCTGCCCTCGCCCATGGTTCGTCCTTGTTGACAAATCAAGAAGCGTGTCGTCATTAACTGAAATGGGAAGCACGGCGTTTAAATCATGAACTTAAATATTATTAAACTGAAAACATTTAAACAGATAAGTAATAGCATTTTTTATTTTAAAAGACTGCTATCAAATAGAAACATATTTTTAAAATTATACTTTGATAAGTCAATAAAAGATAAATAATATCTGATATCAATTAATAAAAAGCGGGGTAAATTATAATATTAAAGGATCGAATTATTTCTAAATTAGGTATAAGCCGCAACAGATTTTTTGTCGGTTAAATACTCAGATTTACCTGGCCCGGGTAGCTGTTATTGCCATCCGGTCTGCCAACGCATGACACGAACCTATCCGTGCAGGGCACACATGTGGGGCCTTGTACGCGACACTTGTTCGCGGTGTAGTCACCTGGTTGGTGGGAAATCAAAGCGCTCATAGCATTATAGTAGTGTTATCGTGAAGACGAACGTTAGTCAAATGAAGGCATATTTATTGCACATTGTGTATATTGCATTAAAGCACACTATGCAGTAAATCATGGAACAAACACACACAAAAATCATTGTAATGTAGACACATATTATTTTTACATCGATAATATTATTAATTCCTATGGACTCAGGTTTAGGAAATCCATTCGTTCTTAAAATGATATAACAACAACGAATATATCAATCGGATGCCTTCTTTAATCGGACTGTATCAATTCAAAAGTAAAACTATCGGTGTACATACATGGCGCCTTGGGTTCGTCACGTGCCCCGCACTTGACCTGTGTGAAGGCCGCGCATGCTCCGAGGGTGGCGTCAAATAGAGAAGGGTAGGGGCACTCCTGTATGTTAGAAACCAGTATATGTTTAAGCTTCAAAAAATGCTGTATTACTTGTGTTCAATAAATTTCTTAGCAAATCGCTTTCGTAAAATCAAACCGCGCGATGATGTTCGATTCAAATATTTGTTTATAAATTATAGATTTCACTCGTTTTTCTTCTTCTTTTTATTTATACACTTTTTTATCGCAAGTCATTGATTGACTTATGCGCATTATTGCTATGATGTTTGATTGGCACTTCCGTATGATAGAGCAATCTGTAACTTATCCCTTCTGGATCGAATCAAAACACTAGCAATGTCGTCACTTCTAGTTCACCCACAACAGTGTTAACACGCATCGACATTGATAAACTAATAATGTTTTCCAAGATATGACCTGCAAGTTATTTTGAATTTCAAAGTGTCCCATAACAAACTGCAAAATTGTTATGTATTTGTTTTCCATTTTGTCAGTTTTAAGATAAACCTGCCCTCATCCGGAAATCGAAAAAAAAGGCATTTCATTTTATATTCATAACGCCTAAATGCATACACCGGCAAAAATCATGCAGGGTTTCGACAGTGAAATTTCCACAAAAGCACCATTCCACAGTAAAGGCTTTCCAAAATTGTCTCCAATACTCTTGGTCTCAAATGAAATGCAACAAACTGTTAAAAACAAACTTAGAATATAGGACATGACCGAAAAGTATGGCCCCAAAAGTTAAATTAATATTACACGAGAAGAGAAAAGGCACACTTTAGAATCAGGCACTACATTCGAGGGACCGCGGAGGAATACACACTGAGTTACTGGTATGTAACTCGTACATATGTCTTACCTGAAGGTTGAGTTCTCCGTAGATGTGCTGGTTAGACATACAGTCGTAGTACATCGCACAGCGGGTGGGGTGAGCCAGTACGCCTTGGGGCCGCACCGTGCAGAATATCAAGGGGTTGGCTGTGATACAGAAGTAAAAAGACGACATAAAGCTGTATTTGTTTATAAGGATTTAAGGTTTTATAACGTGTTTCACTTAGTATTTACTATCCCCCTACCACTAATATAATTAATTCAAACCATGTAATCTTTAATTTCAATAATTTAAATACAAAAAAACGTATTCGGTACTATTTCCGTATAATTCTACTAACCGGAGTATATTTTTATGTCAATGCAAACACGAAAATTAAATAAAGAAATGCAAAATAAATATCAATAAAATTAAGAAATTTTTATAAAGAAATGAACAGCAATAAATAAACCCACAAAAGCATTTGCATTCAACAAAACTCTACAAATGCCAACGTACTCATGTCCTGGCCACAGCGTCGCCGATCCACGTCATAGTCGAACAGGCACGTCTCCATGGTAATCGTCCTTCCCGCCGCGCAGACGATGTATTCCTTAGCGCGCCCCGGGAACGTGTTGTTTCCGTTCGGGAGGCCGACACAGCTCGGTTTACTGGACGCGCAGGGCGGGCAACCGGCCGGGTCAAAGCATTTCTGGTTGTGGAGGTAATCGCCTGGAGAATTCGCCAAGATGTATTTCAGTGTATATTTTACCAGGGAGACGATTCATCTACGGTTGAAGTACAGTCGCAGTATGACGCGGATTTACAACGAACAACACGTATTTTGTTTTCTTAAATCAGTTTGCAGGCAACTGTGAAGTTCTAAATTGTTTATAACTATCAAACTGCCCGCGAAGAGCTGCAAGTTGATAATTAAGTTGCGCTCTGTGAAACCGGGGCTTAATTAATGTGCGTAAAATGCCGTCCCAGATTAGCCCGGGGAGTCCCTGTATGGAAATTTGGAAGTCTGTCAACATAAAGAAGTGAAACTCCAGCTGCTGGGGCAGTATTGCATTCTTATTATACACAATTTGTTGGTCCTTTATATAAGGCAAGTGACAGATGACCATAACAGTACGAAGCAGCACAAAACGAAACAACATACACGCATACGAGAAAAAAGCTTACCGCCTTGGAACGGTCAATGGAAAACATTGGGGGTTTTAACCGGTTTAATAGCGCTCAACCTCACACTTGGCCCAGCAATATTCATGATACATGTAAGCAGGTTTAACTTAAAGTGGATAAACACAGATACAGATACAATAAGATTTACTCGCACAACTCGAGGTGTTGACCTACGCATACATATGGTATAACTTACACGGAGCCAGCGGTTCGTATCTGGAGCCACACGCGACTAAATCGAAGCTGTGGCACGACTTGTCGACGTCCGAGTAAAGCTGAAGGTACGGGCACTCCCGCAAGAAGTTCCCGAACATCGTGTTCTGTTGGCGGCAGTCGTAGAACTGCGCGCAGTTCGTCGGGTTCACCATCAGAGCGTTCGGGTACACGGAACAGTACGGCAAGGGGTTCTCTGAGGTATGAACGAAGAGCACGCAGATTTTAATGACTGCTTCTTTTACATAGCCATAGATTCACATTTGTACAGATAAGAATACTATTTTCAAATAGCGATATACTTAAAATTCTCATTTTTTCCTTCCAAAATGTTTACATCTTATGTTAACAAAATTTTTTAGATACAATTTATTCGATACATTCTAATGTATATTCATTTCAGAGGTAATTACGGTAAATTTTAGTGAACCTACTTTGAATTATACTTAATAAGCCTATCACACTTATATCAAATCCATTTAAGCCTGTTTTAATTAACCTGTGAACCAAAGCAATTTATCAAACGTACAACATGAGAAATTGTTGATCACTTACTTGGATCAAATGAGAGCTGGCAGCCGCCACGTGCTGTGTCGTAGATCCCATTGCCGGCGCACTGGCGTACCTCGATTGTTCGGCCGTCGAGACAGATCTGCAATAGACTCATTGAATAGAGGCTCCATAACAGCATTAAGTTATCTTAAACAAAGTCTAAACTTCACATGTTAACAAATAACAATTAGTGAATGCTTTGTTTCGCACAAACAACTTTTTATATTAAGATTATTCTGTATTTTATGATAGGTATACGAATTGCAAACGAAACTAAAATACAAAAGCTGCCTAAATACAACCAACTCTTATCACGGAGAATCCAGAAGATAGCGTACTGTGTTATTAAATTTTAAACTGATGGCATATGCTCGCCTTTCAATGAAGAAACATGATTAAAAGTCATTAAAAGTCTGCCGATCGAACGAGACATGCAATTTTCATCACGGACTGGGACACTGTAAAATTTAAAAATGAAAACAACGGCCGTGGTGTCTTAGGTCGCTCGAACGTCTGTGTATGCAGTTTCAAAAAGTTTGGTACTAAATGTAGTATGTAGTGTGGTCGCAAACTCCCAAACGGTGACTTTCGGTCTAGTGCAAACCTTGTATTCGGACGGTCGTCCCAGAATGCTGTGGTTGCCATTGGGGTTTCCCTTGCAGCTAACGAACCTGTCCTTGCATGGCATACACGTGCCACCTCCAGGACACCTGAGGTTCGTCTCGTACTCGCCTGAAAACACGATCACCCCGTAGGCTAGTTACTTCATATTCATTGTTTCAACATATTTATGTCAGCTCGTGCATCAAACGCTTTAGCTTACAGACACACTATTGAGTCAATGGCTTGGATGAACCAGTACTTAACGTAAGATATAATTTTGAAAAAAAGGACCGGTCAATACCAAAAAGATTTTGTTTTACCATATCTCGTTGAAAATGTGTATGAAAGTCACGTTTTCCATTCGTACAAATATGAAACAAACGGAAGTGTATGTAAGAAGGTTTTCGAGTAAAACAGAGTTCCAGTAAAGTTGATTACGTCTTAGAGCAGACGCTACCATGAACAAGGCGGTTTCGCACTAAGCATCGAACTAAACATGGTAATTCTGTGGAAAAAACAACGATCACTTACAAGGATCCTTAGGTTCGAACCTTCGACCGCATTTCACCAAGTTGTAGGGAAGGCAGCTACTGGACGGGTTGTCATACAGCTGTGGGTATGGGCACTCGTTCTTGTAGTTGCCCAGAGGACTGAGGGAGTTGGAACAGTCGAAGTATTGAGCGCACGACAGCGGGCTCTCCACGCGGTCCGTGGGATACCTGGTACAGTACTTGGCCGGACGATCTGAAAAACATTATTTGAACCATTTTGCGCTGACATCGAATCCGAGTATAACTACGTTTTGTTGTGACTGCCATTTAACGTGTTGCGTCAACCCATTTTTGAAATAAAGAAAACTTACATTTTGAAGTAAACCCTAAAACCAAATTTACAATTGCGTGGAACGATCGTGGTTCCGTATTTTCTTTTTCTTTTTAATTGTGTGTTTGAGTCGTTTTGAAGGAAACTATACAGATTCCTAAAATCCATGAAGTTAAAATGGTATGTTGTCGTTCAAACTTAAAGGGATCTTTTCACGGTTTGGTAAATTGACAAAATTGAAATAAGTTGTTTCAGATTCGCAACTTTTCGTTTGAGTTATGATATTTGTGAGGAAACAGTATTACTGAACATTTACCATGGTCTAATATAGCCAATATATGCATCTTTTGACGATTTTAAAACCTAAAAATTATAAAGCGTTGCAACGCGAAACGATTGAATAATTTGGAGAGTTCTATTGTTGTCGTTAAATTTTGTGAAACTACGAAGATTGATCATATAATGCATAAAATACTTCAATTCAGTATGCTTGGAAGAATAGCCGAGCGGGTTTATGCGTTTTTACTCCAGGTTACTCCAGGACTCCGGGGGTCACTGGTTCGAGTCCTGCTGCGGCTACTTTTTTTTCCTTTTTTAAATTTTATTCTTGATTTTTTACTGGAGCTTTTAAGATCCAATGTTTACATTTATCAATATAAAGCATTTAATGACTTATTTCAAAACATGCCAAAAACTGTGAAAAGGCCTCTTTAAGTGGCCTTACATATTCTGTAATTATTTGAATATTATTGTTACACAAGTGTATGTTACAGTAACAAAATTAGTGTACCTGAATATTGGTGAGTTCCGAATAAGGTCTATACGTTGAATGACCTTCAGTTATAAAAACAATCCACAAAATAACTAGGAACAACGTACTAATCTCGAACGGTTCTCGCGTGCTGCACATGCGTGTCAGAGGATCGAACGATTCCGCACACTCCCGAACGAACAGCGTCCGCTCATCCTGACAAACGATGAAGTAGTTGTCCCGCCCCACGAACGAGTTGTTCCCGTTCTCCAGGCCAGCGCAGCTCGGGATCCGCTGCTCGCACGGGGGGCACGTACTTAAACCGTCTGGGCAAACCTGGTTCTGTAGGTACTCGCCTGAAATGGCGACACAAGTGTTTGTATAGATCTCTAGTAAAAGATGTTTGTTCATATGTATCAACGGCTAAAAAGTTTGGTGATTAAAAGAACGCTCAAGTATTAAAAGTGTTAAGCTAAATGTGCACTATTTATGCGATAAGTGGAGTTAAATGAAAAGTATGGTATAATAATAATAATAATAATAATAATAATAATAATACTAATAATAATAATAATAATAATAATAATAATAATAATAATAGTTCTTTATATTTACATCAGATTTATCAATGGTGGATTATTCCATAAAACGGCAGAAGTAAACATTTCATCATCATATTTGTGTGTACCAAATAAATTTAACAATTTAAAAAAGGGGGGATAAATACAAAGAATTAACATACAGGGTCCTTTGGGCTCAAATCTGAACGTGCATGCGACGGAGGCGTATGGATCGCAGGTCATCTGGTCGAGGTTGAAGAGCTGCGGGTAGAGACACTCCTGGAGGTAGCTGATGCCCTCAGGCCCGGGGGTCGGGCTGCTGCAGTTGTAGTAGCGGGCGCAGTTCGTGTAGTGGGGGATCAATCCCGCAGGGTTCTTCGTGCAGTAGTCTTGGATGGATACTGTAACAACGACTTTGTGTCAATAATAATGCGTTTGTAACGCTTTTCCTCAATTATAAGGAAAATGCTTTGAGTGCTAAAGTAGCGCTTATGTTCGCGCTGAAATATTTCAGCATGTGTGGCTTAGTGTTAGCGCATGCGCTTTTGCTTACAGAGGTCACGTGCTCAAACCCCGGTTTAGGCAATAGTTTTTTATGAGCGTGCTATAATAAAACTTTAGAACTATTTAAAACATTATTATAGATTATAGATGTGTTTGTAAATATATTTAATTAATTAATTTTTTATGTTCTTGTTAAATCGTATTCTCATACCTGGGTCCAGCTCCGTGGTACAGGACCTTCGGCTAGGGTCATATACGCCGAACCTGCATATGCCGACGGTCTCTGTGCGCTCACCGATGCATGTCATATAGAAAGGGGACAGGTCCCGGCCCGGGTACGTGTTGTTTCCGTTCGGCATGCCCACGCAGCTCGGGGATCGCTCGAGGCATGGAAGGGTGCACAGGGGACCTTCGCATTTCGTGGTGGTGGAGAGGTAATCGCCTGCGAGATCGAAATAAAACTGAGCTAGCGTATGGTGTATATAAGCTCACTGCAATGGCCTAGATCGGCTTCTCTATAACAGCGATGTCAACCTATGACAAAGTGCTTCAAGCATCTAATCTTAATATTTAGTTATGTTTATTTTCTCATGTGAATAATGCTTACTTATATAAAATAAGTATTATAAATAGCAATTGTGCCTCTGATCATGTCGACCTTAGATAAATTAATACGATAATTAGGAAAATACGTTGTGTACTTAGATAACGTTAAGTTTTGCTAACGTTCTAAAGTCTGCGCGGCGCAAAGACAGCGCATTTACATTTTCCAGATATCCTTGGTTCAAAACTCGAGTAAAGAAATATTTTTAATAAACTTTTTTTCTTGCTATATTATTAAGTTAAAACCATTCAAAACACAAGAGATTTGTCAATAAACATATTTAAAGACATTTTCCAAAAACATAATATACGTGTATCTGTAAACAAGTCCCTTTTGGTGTGTTTGAGTGATGGTTAACGTAGTCACAGTCGGGGGAAAAAAGAGAGCGAAATAAGAGGGGATATTCACGTGATAGTCAAGATAGCGTTTTTTCTATATAATTTTCAATCTATGTCTCGACTTAAGTCGCCGCAAAATTTCTAAGCGGGATGACCTAAAAACAGCTCCACTAAGATAACTCGCGGCGAGTAAATTTTCATATGAAATAAAAATTAATCACTTTCTTGTTGATTTGGCTGGTACGTGAGCGCCATTGAAAAATTAAACAAAATTATAAAGGGTATACAAAGGCGAAAAATAACTGTCTCGGAATGGACGTCGCAATCTTGATTATCACGTGATCAACCCCGCTCTGGATATTATAGTAATCAAGAGCACGAAAAAATAAGGACAAGACGGTAACGTGACTTACAAGGCGCCTTGGGTTCGAGGCGCGTTCCGCACTTGACTATCTCGAAGTCATCGCAAGCCATGGTCTGGGTGTTGAACAAAAACGGGTAGTCGCACTCCGCCTGAAACCGGGTATGACGTCAATCATAATCACGTGTCTGTTCAAAATGAAACGCAATACCGTATTAATTTATATTTTAATTGCAAGGTCGCAGTGTCGCTATGGGTATGGCGTCCTCCTAGCGACCGGGAGGTCACGGGTTCGATCCTCACTGTGGCAGCGTTCTTAAGATACCCCCCAAGTTTTAAGTTCTTGTTCTACCCAGTTAACGGACTCGAGAGAGGTTCAATAAGCCTTTTGCTTTCCATGCAATCTAGCTAAAGAAGGTATTCATGAACTTTAAATTATTATAAACCATAGAAATATTCGTTTTCTTTAAATTAAAATTCCTTTAAACATAGGATTACCTGATCGCTACGGTAACGAATTTATAGTATATATCGTTAACCTCACCCTCTGCGTTTGGCATAAGATTTTTGGAGCATGCCAGTAAGATTTAGTATGGTGTCAGTTTTCAGAAATCGGTGTTGGGGGAGCTACTTCCACGAGTCAGTAAATCGATATACATGTATCACTGCGCTACACTCGAGAAGCAGTAATATCCATGAGACGTACTGCCCCACCATATGTATCTATATATATCCTTTTCGAGAATCGAGAGAACCCCGTTGTACATCAGACCCATCTCTTAACTGTATTTATGACTTTGAACAGTGTTTGACTATACGCGTTCAAATCTTTTCCACTAAATGACGATTTGCGTTCCATTCTTGTATGCATTGTTATTTTATACGCGCTGAATATCTTTCAGATGATTTTTTTTTTTAATTAATTATTCCTTATTAGGTCCCCTTACCTGGTATTTCACAAGGCTGGCCTGGACGGCGGCCTGGCTGCAGTTGAAGTAGCGTGCGCAGTTGTCGGGGTCAGGGAGGATGGCCCGGGGGTTGGCCGCACACTTCGAGGCCACAGAATCTGGTAAAAATTAAGTTCATGGAGACGATAACTTACAAATGTCAGTCATTTCAGGTTTTATGCTGTTTGCTGCTCATCAGTATCGAAGGGTTGGAAATGAAGCCTTCAAAACTTGAATCCAGTTAGAAAGGTCTTTTATATAGATTGAAAATATATAAAAACATATAGGTCACCGGCCACATACAAATCTTCCGTACATACGCGCGTTCTTCTAAAGGACCTGTTTTAGTGTTTGTCGTATATTGGTCTTTTATTCGATTGTAAATAGTATCGTGAATAATCGCGCTCATGTTAATAAATTTGTTTATATGGTGGAATGTTTCTTATTAAATTAATCAAACCTCGTACATATCATCGTTGAAAAGACATTAAGAATATACTATTGACATACCATGAACATATCGCCGAATGTCTTCATTTAAGATCTTTCTGGTTAAAGTAATGCCATGATTAAAGGAAAATCGTTTAAATATCTCACGACGCGTTTGTGCCATTCAATTTTGATTAAACAATTGCGCAAGAAATATTTTCTTTAAAATATTAAATTTTTGTAAATAAAGTGACGGTATACATACATTTTATAATCCCAGATTTACGTGAACACATCGCGATATATACCATAATACATCTTAAAAACTTATTCAAAAGTGTATGCAATAAAACTTAAAAAGTTAATGAAACAATTGAACTACGACGGAAACAAATCATAAATACGCTTTGCACGTTGAGCATTATTTAATTTTTAAATAAATTACGTCCAATCATGTAAAATTGTCTTTTTTTAAATATTTATAATTTACGTATTTAAAAAGTGATTACGTGTAGTTTATATCTGGATTGCTCAAGCTGTGTGGTTGACATGGCATGAAATCAGTAGAGTGACAAGCTGTGTGGTTGACATGGCATGAAATCAGTAGAGTGACACTTGCCATCTTTATATGTAAGCTTGGTTGACATGGCATGAAATCAGTAGAGTGACAAGCTGTGTGGTTGACATGGCATGAAATCAGTAGAGTGACAAGCTGTGTGGTTGACATGGCATGAAATCAGTAGAGTGACACTTGCCATCTTTATATGTAAGCTTGGTTGACATGGCATGAAATCAGTAGAGTGACACTTGCCATCTTTATATGTAAGCTTGGTTGACATGGCATGAAATCAGTAGAGTGACAAGCTGTGTGGTTGACATGGCATGAAATCAGTAGAGTGACAAGCTGTGTGGTTGACATGGCATGAAATCAGTAGAGTGACACTTGCCATCTTTATATGTAAGCTTGGTTGACATGGCATGAAATCAGTAGAGTGACAAGCTGTGTGGTTGACATGGCATGAAATCAGTAGAGTGACACTTGCCATCTTTATATGTAAGCTTGGTTGACATGGCATGAAATCAGTAGAGTGACACTTGCCATCTTTATATGTAAGCTTGGTTGACATGGCATGAAATCAGTAGAGTGACACTTGCCATCTTTATATGTAAGCTTGGTTGACATGGCATGAAATCAGTAGAGCGACACTTGCCATCTTTATATGTAAGCTTGGTTGACATGGCATGAAATCAGTAGAGCGACACTTGCCATCTTTATATGTAAGCTTGGTTGACATGGCATGAAATCAGTAGAGTGACAAGCTGTGTGGTTGACATGGCATGAAATCAGTAGAGTGACACTTGCCATCTTTATATGTAAGCTTGGTTGACATGGCATGAAATCAGTAGAGCGACACTTGCCATCTTTATATGTAAGCTTGGTTGACATGGCATGAAATCAGTAGAGTGACAAGCTGTGTGGTTGACATGGCATGAAATCAGTAGAGTGACACTTGCCATCTTTATATGTAAGCTTGGTTGACATGGCATGAAATCAGTAGAGTGACACTTGCCATCTTTATATGTAAGCTTGGTTGACATGGCATGAAATCAGTAGAGTGACACTTGCCATCTTTATATGTAAGCTTGGTTGACATGGCATGAAATCAGTAGAGTGACACTTGCCATCTTTATATGAAAGCTTGGTTGACATGGCATGAAATCAGTAGAGTGACACTTGCCATCTTTATATGTAAGCTTGGTTGACATGGCATGAAATCAGTAGAGCGACACTTGCCATCTTTATATGTAAGCTGTGTGGTTGACATGGCATGAAATCAGTAGAGCGACACTTGCCATCTTTATATGTAAGCTTGGTTGACATGGCATGAAATCAGTAGAGTGACACTTGCCATCTTTATATGTAAGCTTGGTTTTAACAATTCTAACCTGCGTCATAGGTGGTTAGCTTGTGGCTATGAATTATCATATTAATTAGTAAAAATATCATTTAGAATGAAAAATATTCAAATAATAACGAAAAATCAACTTCTCTGAAAAAATCGCGATCAAAAATATATAGTGTATTTATATTTCGTAGTATATGTTTTAAAGAGAAGATGATTTTTCGTTATAATTTGATTATTTTTCATTTTTAAATGATCATTTATGTTCTTACTAATTAATATCATTTCCCCACGCTAACCACCTGTGGCCTCCTTTGGATATTTAACAGCCTCGGGGAAGGGTCTCCGATACGATAATATGTTACGTTCGTCCTCATTTAAAACTTATGTAGATTTAATGAATTGGGCTAAGAAATGTCATGGAAAAATCCCCAACACGATTCATAACTCATTGATCATATTGATTTAAGCAGTGACAATTTTAAACTAACTAAACAATTAACACCAACGCTGTATATCTATTTTTCAAACATATTTCGTGTATTACCCTGTTCAACGGACACCGTGCAAATCCTCTTCAAACGATCGAACGTGTTTCCATTGGGGCACGTCACGACGTCAACTGTTCGGTCGTTGAGGCACATGATATATCTCGTCTCCACCAGGCCCCCGGGTATCGGGTTCGCGCCGTCCGGAAGTCCTACGCAGCTGAAGTAGGTGCCCATGCAGTTCTGAGGTGAACCACTACCAATCAATGTGGCGTATTCGCCTGTAAAGGTACATAATACGTGTGTAATATATTACGACAAGCCCGAAACCCGAGATAACCTTATCCCTGAAACATATCGAACAACTGCGCCAGTCAAAAATTACACCTTTAGGTCGCAGTGGTGTAGAGGATACAGTGTCTGCCTAGCGATCGGGAGGTCATGGGTTCGATCTTCACCGTAGCGTTCTTTAGATTTCCTCCATAGACACCAAGTACTGGTTCATGTCCCAGTTAACAGACTCGAAAGCGTATTAAATAAGCCTTAGGCTTTCTATTCAATCCAGCTAAAATGAAATAAATATGTTTAAACTGAATGCATATTCAAGTTTTGCCGCCAACACTTTAACAACCCGTTCCCACTTTTGTCTCTGTCTTCCCAGTCAGTGTTACTCTCTTTCTGCACTATGTAGCGTATATCTAAATATATGTTTTATCAACTCATCTACATTTTTTAATTTCCATCCGCTGTATCATTCGCTTGTTGCACGTGCAAAGTTCTTAAACGTTCTATGACTATCTATGAAGAAGAATTCATTTAAGATTTTGTAACTTGTTTTGTTGTCCATTACTGTATGAATGTAATTGATATATCATGTTCAGATTATCTTAAAAATACTTGTTGTGTTAGGCGAAAACGTTCCCAAAAGTCTGAGCAAAAAAAGAAGAAAGAAAAGTAGCACTTACATGGCGCCCGGGGTTCGTATCTCGTGGTACACTGCACCTGGTCGAAGTTCTCACAGCGGGAGGTGGTGGCCGAGTACAGCTGAGGGTACGTGCACTCCGCCATGTGGCGCCCCAGTTGCGGATGGCTCACCTTGGCCCGGCAGTCGATGTAGCGCGCGCAGTTGGCAGGATGTGGGATCCTCTCACCGAGATTCTGCGCGCAATATACCTCCACGGCCACTACAAGGAATGATATGATGCAGAAAATTAGCGGTAATTATTATTGTAAATGCGTATGTTAAAAGTATACCGTATAGGTGGTAACCATGACAATAACTATGTAAGCCAATGGTACAAAATCTTCGTGGTTATGAATATAGAAAGACATTTGGTATAATTTATTAGCGTCAATGATTATAGTAAAAACGTTAATTAATGGCATACCGGTGTGCTCATATGGTCATCATAGTGGTAATAATTTAAGCTATGAGTAAACCGTTTTAGCGGTAATCATAATAGTATAAATTGCGCATGTTATAAGTACAGTTGCATATCGTAAAAAAGTTCACGATAATAGCAAAAGTGAAAGTAAATTGTACACCGTATTGGCGGTTATTATAATAGTTATACCTTAAGTTAAAGGTCTACCGTATTAGCGGTAATTATAACATAATTAACGTAAATTAACGGTAGAACGTAGTAGCGGTAATGATAAGAACGCAATCTGGGACGACACTTTGCACACATGTTTTAAGCCTAGTTTTCTCATAACGGTGCTCACACTTTACACTGACGCATGGGCACATATCTCACACATGTACACTATGTGCCGCTCTGTTTCCGGCATAAATAACGCATTCTCTTACGATTGACATCTTAACGCATATATTGTCAAACCAATCTGCATTATTTACATTCGTAAGAGATTTAACATGTAGCTGATATATAGGTCAATGAGAGTTGCTGATCGAGATTCATGTTTTAGTATCCTCCCTCAATCTCAAGCAGGAAACGTATCAGAGTTTATATTGATTTATATGTTACTATTTTATGTCCGAGTTGATACATACGACAGATTTGAAGCTGTAATGGGCGTCAGTTCCGCGATAGGCGAGGTTAACCCTTTGCATGCTGGGAAATTTGTCGTCTGCTAAAAATGTCTTCTGCAGAATTTCTTAAATTAGCATTTTCTTCGATTTTTTTTCCAAAGAATACTATCAGAATAGCAAACAGTTTGGATCCACATAACGTGGCGTCTCATCTGGATCCAAACTGTTTGCAAAAGCCTTCAAAATTCGGTTTCAGCGCTAAAAGGGTTAAATATCTGAAATTCTACGATGGCTAAAATCGTTTAAAGATAAAGTTACAGGAATGGAAGAACTGCCTTGTCAACTCTGTATACGTATGACCCTAGCTCTGGGAAAACGGCGTTTAAAGCATCAGGGACAACACTTTCCATCATCACTAGATTTTCGCTAAGAAGAGGTTTCCTTAAAACGAAAGATACAAAAGCGGAAAGTGTCGTCTCTGATAAGCCTGTGCGGACTGCACAGACTACTCTGGGACTACACTCTACACACTTGGATGTCAACTCAAGATTGGTATGTAACACCATAGTGCGGGACGCAGTTTTGTGTTGTATTATACTTTGGTGTAAGCCCAAATTTGGTGTTCAAAATTGTAGATGAAGAAGATGAAAAAGAGGAAGAAAGAAGATGATGTTGTTGAAGATGATGATGAAGAATAAAAATAAGAAGATGATTTTAAATACTACTACTACTACTACTACTACTTCTACTACTACTACTACTACTACTACTACTACTACTACTACTACTACTACTACTACTACTACTACTACTACTACTACTACTACTACTACTACTACTACTACTACTACTACTACTACTACTACTTCTACTACTACTACTACTACTACTACTACTACTACTACTACTAATAATAATAATAATAATAATAATTATAATAATAATAATAATAATTATAAGAAGAAGAAGAAGAAGAAAAAGAAGAAGAAGAAGAAGAAGACGAACAAGAAGAAGAAGAAGAAGAAGAAGAAGAAGAAGAAGAAGAAGAAGAAGAAGAAGAAGATGATGATGATGATGATGATGATGATGATGATGATGATGATGATGATGATGATGATGATGATGGTGATGATGATGATGATGATGATGATGATGATGATGATGATGATGATGATGATGATGATGATGATGATGATGATGATGATGATGATGATACGATATTTTACTTTCCAAAATGAAACTATATTCTTAAAGAATGTTTAAAATGGTTACTTGACACACATTAACATATTTATTTATTTTAATATAAAAATATAAAGAGTTTTCCCGGCTGACATAAAGCTGGTATGGAAACATTCAGTAGATGTAGTAAAATCGTTGTGTGTCGAATCTACCGTCATACGCATTCGCAATATTGATGACGGTACTGCAGCGTAGTAAAAAAATCTCATTGTAAGTTATTTTTTGTCGTGAGTTAAAGTCCCACTGGAGGCGTGTATCGAAACAATATGTTGAAATTGTTTATAGTTTTGTTTAAGATTTCATTATTATAACATTACTAGATACATATAAGCTTAAAAACAGGGGATATGTATTGCTTAAATACGTGTATATATTTAAAAGGAATCTACAGTTTTATGGTCCTTAAACTTTTTTTACATATGTTTACACGAGCACCATAACCATTTGGCTCCATTGACAGCCTCACCCAATTGACGGCACTGCCAAAGCTTCATATCCGTCATAGAAGCAATATATGGGAGTTTTTATACTGTTCGGGGTTATTAATATTAATCACCGCCAGAGTTATTAATAACTGCCATGAGGTATTAATCACCGTCAGCGGTATTCATCGCCGTTAGTGAGTTTTAATCATCGTCATAGGTATTAATCAGGATGTGTTTATCACTTTCAGATCTATTAATCACTGCCAGGAGTTGTTAATCACCGTCGGGGGAGGGAAGGCGGGGGTATTTATAAGCACCATCGATGTATAAATCACCGCCATGTGGTATTAATTTCCGTTAAGGGTATTAATCATCGCCAGGGGGGTAATAATCATCGTCAGGGGTTTTTAATCACCGTCCGGGAGATATTAATCACCAATCGGGGGTATAAATCACTGACATTCGGTATAAATCAAAGTAAGATGCTATTGATTGCCTTCAGGGGTAGTATATACCGCCATTGGGTAATAATCACTGTCAGGGATTTTTTTTTCAAGTTAGCCATGTTTCAGCGTGTCCTAATGCACAGACCTAGTGGTACATTCGTCAGAAACATAGAACTGGATAGTCCCTTCACTTATTTACTTAATTGGAAGAACATGGAAGCATATTGAGAACGGTGAACACACATTCTGCTAGACGAGACGACTTTTACAGTATGTTGCGGTGCTTAATTGACTTTGAAATTTACGACACATATAATTAAATAAAAGTAAAAATTTCACCGATTTACGGTATCGGTAGTTAATTAGCTATTCACGACCTGCATTTATAAATACGTGACCTTATACATATCTGTGTAATAATTTGCATTTGTAAATACATGGCATTTATCGTTTTGCGTGACATTTCCGTATATGATATTATCACCGATCAGTAATGTACAAGGAGCCATAAATTAAAAATAATTATAAAGTATGAACAATTAATGTCTCTGCATACAGCTTAACCGATTGAATGAATCGGTCTGCCCCAATCCGAACAGAAAGTTAACATATGACCTGCATAATTCATTATTAACATCGAAGAACCAGTTTCAGACCTAGCAGGTACTTACGCTTAAAACACATAATTGAACACGACCCGTTACCTACTTTCTATAGCCAAAGGAGGAAAACTAGTGTTGTATATCCTGCGACATATCATGTGCGAATAATAGTTATGTGTAAGTAGTTCCCAGAATTCAAAGACATTGCTCATTAAAATGCATGCCGTATATCCGCGATATAACAAACGTTAGGCAAAATACATAGTTTCTGCATTATAAGGCGCAGTAAAAACCAGTAAGTTGTGCAAATGTAATAAATAAGGCAGCAGAATATGTTTAGGGTTGGTTAATTTTGCATTTATTATTAACAATTATAGCATTAATGTGTTCAACAATATATAGCACGTCACGTATACAATTCGCTCTTTATTTATTAGGGATGATACCAACGTCATTTTGACTATGGCGTCATGGAAACGCCTATTTATATTTTTTTGCGGAAAAGAGGCGTAGTTTATATTAAAAAATTATCTAAATATTTAACAGACGAATTATATAAATTCGTGCTTGAATCGAAAAAATGTAAGACTTGGTGATGGTTATAAGTGTAATAACACATGGTGTGTCGTTCCGATATGTGTTATCATAGCCCCGTGGTTTCATTCGTATACGTCGGAACTCCGAGTCGTTTGTTTTTACAAAAAAGCCAGCGCTATTACCGAACATTATTTTAAGCTTTTCGATGGCTTATAGAAAAATATATGTTATTTATATCTGATATTTCACTGTTTTAAACAGTGAAAAATAAACGTGAAAATTATCGATAATTTTCATTGTTTAACTGGAACTATTTTAGATATCTTTGGTTTCCCCAATGTGACCCCCAACTAAAGGCAATTTTACCAAGGGCGACTACTCTGCATTGATGTTTATAAAAAAACCGGAAGAGCTTCTTTAAGAAAAATTGAGGCCGCCAAACGGAAAAATTGTGTTGTCCGAAATGGCAAAAAATACAAAAGTAATCATTTGTATGCATACAATAAAAATAATTTGTTTGGATTTGGTGGTGGTCGTGAATAAAAATAGAGGTACGAATTAAAAAATCGTGATGGTATACCTCAATTTGAAATTTATGCATTGCCTTTTTTGCGTGAGAAATTCTGCTGACTGAATACAATCGTCGATAGTTTTACGCCTTCCATAATCAACAAGAGTAAATATCGTGTTAAATATATAAATGCATCACACGATTAAAATACGCATTTGTGTATGAATGCTGTCTTATACAAAATATAGCTCAGAATCCGCCAATTAAATTTATTTGTTTTTCACAAATTACTCCCCCCCCCCCCCCTTCCTACTTACATACGTCGATGTCCTTCGTACAGATCAGCTTAATGGGATCGAACACCTGTCCGTCTGTGCACATCTGCGTGCTCGTGGTGCGGTTGTTCTGACACATCAGGTAGTAGGGGGTCAGCAGGCGGGCCGGATAGGGGTTGGGCCCGTTCTGCATCCCCTCGCACCCCGGGGTCGAGATCATCTCGCATTCTGCTCCAGTCCCGCCCGCGTGCTGGATGTAATCGCCTGCGGACAAAGATATCTACATTAGTAAAACAGAAAACCTATGTACGGTATTTATTCTTGGTTGTTCAGTTACGTTTGCTTAACAATAATCTATGTACCGTATGTATGCTTGATTGTTCATATACGTTCGTTAAACTTAAATATATGTACCTTAAATATGCTTGATTGTTCATTTACGTTCGTTAATCTTAAACCTATGTACCGTAAATATGCTTGATTGTTAATTTGCGTTCGTTAAACTTAAACCTATGCACCGTATTTAAGCTTGATTGTTCATTTACGTTTGTTCAACATTAACCTATGTTCCGTATTTATGCTTGTTTGTTTAGTTACTATAGTTAAAATTTTATCAACGTACCGTATTTATGCATGATTACGTTGGTAAAACTGAAACCTTTGTACCATCTATGTTCGATGTATCGTATTTATGCTACAGTTTTCATTTACGTTAGTAAAACTTTAATCTTTGTCTTAATGCTCGATTGTTGAGTCTGTAAAGTCTGCATTTAGAGAAACTCTAGTACTGTTACGAGCCCAACAACGTTACCCCCTCCCTCTTCCCTCCCCCCCCCCCCCACCCTCAATGTACGATTATGACCTCCCAATTGCCACAGGCACTGTGCAATTCGATTTTGTAACTCTGTATTGCGTTTTCGTGACAATGAAAACTGTTTTCCACGAGGAAATTGTATAGTACAAAGTTCAACATTGGACGAGAAAAAACTATATAATTGTTTATTTCGGCCATATCGTTCTTGCGTATTGGCGAGTTTTGAGAAGGTCGCTTAAACGCCAACATCGAAAAACAAAAATTATGCCCGCCACATCCATTAAAATCAAAATGTGTCATTATATCATAATCCTCACATCGGCGACCTTATAAGTGTCGTTCATTCTGGTATATTTTTCGCTTATTAGTGTTGGCGACCTTCTTCGTCTAAAACATGTGCTTGAGTTATACGATTACAAAACTCGTCAGCAATTCTGGAGAAAAGCATTTCATGCCAAATTTGATAACGCTGAAAACTATTCCCAAATTTGCGACCTTACCGCTTTGTATTTAATCACAGTGAGGAATTATTTTTTACTGTCGCATTGTAAAAATAAATTACTAAAATAAATGACAATAATAAATATAGAACAGTACAAATGCAGTTTCCTCACGCTGCTTACGCAAAGTTTCACGTCATAACGTATGTGGCACAATGAAAATAAAATATATTTATAGCTAATTAGTGGTGCAAGTCAGTCAATTGATTCACTTGTTCTAAATCTAAATTGATTAAGTTACCACAGAAAACAACGTATAAAACGAATTAATTTAACATGACTATTCTTTTTTATAACTTAATAATTAGAAATTGTATGGACATGTCATTGAACCTTAAATAAAAAGTATGAAGCTTCAATTCATAAAAAAGTGTGAAGCTTATATTAATTAATGCATGTTAACTTGATCATAATTACTAAAAAAACATATTATATTTATGTTGAATACTTGTTGATATTATCAAAAACATCATTTTTCCGTTTCATTCGAAAACAAACTTTTAAACTATCAGCATAACTATATATTTATTATTAATTTGTCATGAGTTCATTATTTGATGGCTATAGCTCCAAATAATGACGTCATATACGTACCACTTCAATTAGTGTACAACGTGCTAAAGACCGCTGACACGTCTACGTTCATTGCTCCACAATAGTTTGTTTTCCATCGTTACGAAATGCAACCAGCGTGAATGGCATTTATTGCTCAGCCATAAAATTCACACAAATGATCATTATTGTTTATCATTTATGATCAGGGTTTCAATATAGAATATGCAATACAAGAACACACGTAGTTTTATGATACCATGCACCTACAGAGTAAATTTAGAGGAACTTGTTCAAAGTTTTGTAAAATCATAATTTTCAAAACAAATGTTATATTAAAGAAAATGACGCATTATATTTAAAGAAGAAATAATAATATTCTTACAAAAATGTAAAGAAAATAAATATTGAGTGGTTTATGGTTAACCATTTTTAAAAATCTGAAACATTATACAGCGTTTGTAACGCTTTTCATCGAACATTCAGCAAAACGCGTATTACTGACAGAGCGTTTGCACAACTCAACAATTTTGAAGGCCTGCGGTGTGCAGTGGAAGCGTGCTAGCTTCTGCGTCTAGAAGTCTCGGGTTCGAAACCCGGGGCATGCATACGTTTTTATTCATTTTAACTTTTTCCGTCTTTTTCTTGTAATATATTTTTTTAATATACAAAATGTTAGTGTATTGTCAGTGAATTCATTTGATAACTTTTTTTTCAATAATACGAAAATCTGTGAACTTTGAAGGATAAAAGAACTACAAAAACGGAAAAAATAGACTCAAATTGCAGTAAATTTAATTGCTAGGAATTCATGCACATTAGTTAAGAATAATATGGAACGCAATTATTCTGCTTTCAGTTCACAGAATGACAAAATGACAATTTTGCAGATTACAAAAATACAGTATAAATGAATTATAACCAAACGATGTTTAATACCCGGCTAAGATATATAACATAACAGAAATAAAGTTATTTTTGTAAGAATCGATCGAAATGGGGAGTATCTATAAATATGGTAAAGTGGTAAAGGCTTGAATATGCATCTAAGTGGTAAAGGGTTAAATACGTATCTAAGTGGTAAAGGGTAAAATACGTATCTAAGTGGTAAAGGGTTAAATACGTATCAAAGTTGTAAATACACATACATTTGTTTGAAGGTGAGAATCTCTCCATACAGTTGACGGTTTCGCGCTCGCCGCACATGTTTGTGGCAGGGTTGTAGAGCATGGGGAAGGGGCACTCCTTGAGGTAGGGGTGCAGCCCCGGGGTGAATGAGGCGTCACTGCAGTCGAAGTACTGGGCGCAGTGGTCCGGGCTCTGAAACCGCATGGTCGGGTTGTCGGTGCAGTAACTCTCGATTATGTCTGAAGAATAGGGCACTTGATATTTTATACTGATAATTTCGTAGCCAACACATTCGTGCATTTGGCGGATAATATATAAATACATGTGTATCATAGGCAGTTACTTTAAACCTATTTATTTTAGCTCGATATCGTCAAAGGCTTATTGAAACGCTATAGAGTCCGTGTACTGAGTATAACCAGTACTTGGTGACTAACGCTATAGAGTCCGTGTACTGAGTAGAACCAGTACTTGAAACGCTATAGAGTCCGTGAACTGAGTAGAACCAGTACTTGAAATGCTATAGAGTCCGTGTACTGAGTAGAACCAGTACTTGAAACGCTATAGAGTCCGTGTACTGAGTAGAACCAGTACTTGAAACGCTATAGAGTCCGTGTACTGAGTAGAACCAGTACTTGAAACGCTATAGAGTCCGTGTACTGAGTAGAACCAGTACTTGGTGAGTCCGTGTACTGAGTAGAACCAGTACTTGGTGACTAAGAACGCTATAGAGTCCTTGTACTGAGTAGAACCAGTACTTGGTAACTAAGAACGTTATAGAGTCCGTGTACTGAGTAGAACCAGTACTTGGTGACTAAGAACGCTATAGAGTCCTTGTACTGAGTAGAACCAGTACTTGGTAACTAAGAACGCTATAGAGTCCGTGTACTGAGTAGAACCAGTACTTGGTGACTAAGAACGCTATAGAGTCCGTGTTCTGAGTAGAACCAGTACTTGGTGACTAAGGGGATATCTTAGAGTCCGTGTACTGAGTAGAACCAGTACTTGGTGACTAAGAACGCTAGAGAGTTCGTGTACTGAGTAGAACCAGTACTTGGTGACTAAGGGGATATCTTAGAGTCCGTGTACTGAGTAGAACCAGTACTTGGTGACTAAGGGGATATCTTAGAGTTCGTGTACTGAGTAGAACCAGTACTTGGTGACTAAGGGGTTATCTTAGAGTCCGTGTACTGAGTAGAACCAGTACTTGGTGACTAAGGGGATATCTTAGAGTTCGTGTACTGAGTAGAACCAGTACTTGGTGACTAAGGGGATATCTTAGAGTCCGTGTACTGAGTAGAACCAGTACTTGGTGACTAAGGGGATATCTTAGAGTGCGTGTACTGAGTAGAAACAGTACTTGGTGACTAAGGGGATATCTTAGAGTCCGTGTACTGAGTAGAACCAGTACTTGGTGACTAAGGGGATATCTTAGAGTCCGTGTACTGAGTAGAACCAGTACTTGGTGACTAAGGGGATATCTTAGAGTTCGTGAACTGAGTAGAACCAGTACTTGGTGACTAAGGGGTTATCTTAGAGTCCGTGTACTGAGTAGAACCAGTACTTGGTGACTAAGGGGATATCTTAGAGTTCGTGTACTGAGTAGAACCAGTACTTGGTGACTAAGGGGATATCTTAGAGTCCGTGTACTGAGTAGAACCAGTACTTGGTGACTAAGGGGATATCTTAGAGTGCGTGTACTGAGTAGAAACAGTACTTGGTGACTAAGGGGATATCTTAGAGTCCGTGTACTGAGTAGAACCAGTACTTGGTGACTAAGGGGATATCTTAGAGTCCGTGTACTGAGTAGAACCAGTACTTGGTGACTAAGGGGATATCTTAAGAACGCTCACCTCCCAACAGTGGGGATAAACCTGTTACATCCCAGTCGCTTTGCGGACACCATAACAGTTGAGGGGTAAATATTGCACCCCAAGGAGAGTAATGCACATCGATGTTTAAAGCGGAGGTGTACATAAATCTTCAAGGGGAAAATATTAACTTTACCATTACGGATGCTTGTGATATTTATTTTATTTTACGGAAAAAAAACTCGTGCTACTATGTAAAGCACCACGCACGGGGTAATTAAAATATATAGCCAAACCCGGATATATTTACATTTCAACGTCAAGGCATTTTAAAATTATGCAGGGATTGACTTATGGAAATTTAACATGGGGAAGTGGCATCAGGTATTATAATGTATTCTAAAGATATAGATACATGTATATTATTGTCATGGGGTTTTTTCTTCTTGTTGTATAGGTTCTGTATGTGGGCAATCAAGGATAACTGTAACACATGGAGATCACTTTATTCATCAACTTCATAAAGTGTTATATATATATATATATATATATATATATATATATATATATATATATATATATATATATATATATATATATATATTTATTTATATATAAAATCTATACGTTTCATATTGTTATTTATAATCCATAGCTAGATAGCAACTATTCATACATTTATACATGATTACTGGTAATAAACAAATTAAAGCTTGTTGTAATATGGTAATATAACAACATATCTAATAAACATTTCTGAAAGATATGATAACTAATTATAAAAAGTAAAACTAACCTGTAACACATGGAGATCACTTTATTCATCAACTTCATAAAGTGTTATGAAGGATAGTGGTCATGGTATGTTCACTCATGCGTTACAGTCTGATCACAATGGGATTAGTACTGGGGAATGATGATTTGTTAAATTGATCTTAAGCCTTGATCGACCGACTATAAAAACACTGTAACTGTAAATGTTACACTATGACATTATTTATTACTCCGCATAAGAACAGACAGTAAAATAGTTAATATATAAACGCAAAACACTGCAGTGCTATGATCGTTATTTCTTGGGATTTTTTATTTTTTTATTTTATAAGAGATGACAATGGGTTATTTCACGCGTTTATCGCACAAACAAAGGCGATGATTAGATCACATTATCATATAACAAAAAATGCACTATCAAATGTTTCAAACTCAAAATCGTTAAAATTTATCATTATTGTGGCGTAAAGTGTACTAAGAGTTTACTATTAATCACATTCGGTCAATCAACTAAGATCAATGACAAAACCTTCCAATCCCTCTAAATGACACAGTGTGTATATCTGTGTTTATTTGCCAAAGAATGATCAATCGAGCCTAACAAAAAAAGGAAAGAAATTGCTTTTGTCCTTATACGACCCTTTCAAAAGCAAATTAATGTTCAGTTGATATGACAGTGCACGTGATTATAACAAGAAACGATACGGAAAAGTATTGCATTGAAATATCCGGAATACTTGCCAACTTTGATATGAAAAGGGACAGGACGCAGAGAAATGACATGGTTTGTCACATCATTTCAATTCAATAGTATGTGTTTGACCCAAAATTCGTATTCTCAAAACATTAAGTTTACGTTATATCTGAAAAACTTAACGTATTTATTGAAGGCTTGTATGTTGTCTTTAATTTCGTTTTATTTCGTTACTGAATAAGCAAACGCATGCATGTAATATAATGATATTAGCAACTCAATCAAACATATCTGTTTATGTCCGTATCGGTTTCAGTCTGTAAAGATTGGCGAATTTCCAGACTTACGGTTGTGGAAAAACTTACGTCATATATATTGGGAATACAACAAACACACTTCATCTTTATTTCATCAAAGAAGTCAAAGATCTAATATAGAAATGTGATAATTAGCCCTTCCCCCCAAGAAGCAAAGTGAAAATGGCTTTTGCAACCAGCATGAAACCAGAACAGTCTCGCAGTATGTTCAGGTTTTATGCTGTTTGCTGCTCATCAGTATCTAAGAGATAAAAAAGAAGCCTTTAAAACTTGAGTCTAGTAACAAAGGTCTTTAATTAAATGTAACTTTCTATGGGACTACAAATGCGTCAAAATAAGAATCTAAATGGTAAAGGGATAAACTATACAATCCGCAGCTTTAGAGAGGTGGCAGGTGGGAATTAATGTGTTCTTATTTGAATTTCAAATTCATGTCGATGTGGACCATTCTGATGTATGATTGATAGTTTTGACACTTAATAATAGACTGAAACAATAATTTAACTAGTAAATTACTATTAATAGTCAGCAGGTTCTTCCATGCATGACACAGATAAAAATTTTGAACGAGAGATTTAACAGATCTTGGAAAAGATTCGTAGTCAGCCTCTCAAAAGCGCTAAAGTACTTCATTATGTATGAATTGAATAATCCGCTAATGTTGTTCGTATTGAAACGATATTTATACTGGTTATGACATTGTCTTTAAGTATTGACATGTTATGCTTTCTTCATTAATACAGGGACCTATACAAACATGTTTGTATAGGTCCCTGATTAATATAATACATGTACATGCGTGTTTCGAATCATTTTTGCTGATTCGACGTAAAGCATGTATACTGACATAATTATATTTTGTCTTTGTACTCATATAGCAAAATCAATTAGGTTGATTAAATATCAAGGTAGCTTCTATGCGTTCTGAAGACCTTTTACAGAAGTTTAATAATAGCAATTTTATCGCACGATTATAATAAATCGTGAAAATGACGTATTAAAGTCGACGTAGATCATGTTTTACGAGTCATTTTTGCCATCGATTGGGTCATAATCCTCTGACAAGTATAGCTCGTTTACTAGACGGAGGCAGACATTGACGGCATGTGATTTAAGGCATATTCCGTACAATATATTTAGCTTGGTTGTGGAATTCCTGCTCGCCGAAAACAACTACATCTTCTGAAAAAAAGGTTTACACAACAATGTTGTTTTTTTGTGTTGTTGTTCGTGTAAAGCCAGCTCATCGTGTACCAGTTTCGATTCAACATTACAACAGGGAAATCTAAGTCTTTAATTTCTTTACAATTAATGCTTTGTCAATTGGTTTTGTCAAATGACATTAAGAGTCTGTCGTGATTTTGATAACACATGTATTTTACTAATATTCATAACTGAATAAGTGCCTTTAAGAACGAAACGATTTTCGTTTGTACAGCATCCTAACATAAACCACTGTGCATAGATTTGACTAAAATCAGCATAGCTGGATCAAATATCTGCCTTCAAAACCAACCACGTGATGATAGCCGAGCCATGTCGAACAATAATTTCCCCGTTGTTATCTCTACTTTTTTTTAATTGATATATTTTGTTTAAACTAAACGTATACACTACATGTATTTTCAAAATATAAAAGAATATGATACTAATATCCATAATAAAATACTTAAACAAAAATATAATCATGCTAAATCTGTTGGAATTTTCTTGTGATGGCAGAGATTGTCGATCTGTTTATAGCGTATTCGTGGGTTATTGTTCGGACAAATTTTATTAATTGTCTAACAACTTCCGGGGACCGGTCCGGGCATCGGTCACCGGGTATTACCCGGTGACGTTACCGGTCATGTTATGACCGGCCCGTTCACCGGTCATTGACCGGTCCGGGCACCGGGTATTGCACGGTGACGTTATCGGGTATTGCCCGGTGACGTCATCGATCATATTGTGACCGGTCTGTTCACCGGTCACCGGTCATTGACAATATATGTGAGAGCATGGATGGACAACTCTGCGTTGAGATTGCCTTAAATATGTCGAACGAACACTCATAACATTGGCAACAATTTGCTGAAAAAGCGAAGTTTACAAATGTAAATGATTCGCATGTAATGTACAATAACCCCATTATGAGAATTAAACATCTGACATCGGCTTCGCATCTTTAATGGATCACCTGTCAGTCTGTCGAATTTTAATTGAAAACTCTACTTCGATCGTTGCGAGATTAATTGCTCATTGTGTTAAACTGATACCACTGAGTTTAATTGCTCATTGTATTTAACATATATGTACACATCGTGCGAAATATATGACAGGCGTACGTCATATTAGACAAGTTTCGTGAATGACATATTCTTGTTCATTATCGATGAAATTACCGATAATTTATACGTATTAAAAATGCGACTAATGAAGGCACTTTACCTTAAATCAGCATGTTGTCAAAAGCAAACATTTCAGTATGTACACCTCTTCTCTTACACAAGAATTGACAACGAAAGTAACGCTTGCACAAACTAAAAATATATCGAAACAAGAGTCTGTGTTCAACACATGCACGGTGCATGAATGCATGAAATGGTTATGAACTTACATTTCTTGGATATGTCTTTATCAATATCACGATCAAAGTATAGGCTTGGTGATACTGGTGAATAGAACATGATCTAAAGCAGCAACTGTGTAAGTTTGAAAGCGCTGCTGGAGCGCTGTACTACAAATCCGATGATCACAGGTTCGATCTCCGGCCCACATAATTGAAGAAATAATTTAATTCTTCCAATACCTCTGATTCAAGTAGGACCATTGTCAGTTACTGGCATTAATATGAGCTACAAGTATTTGTTACCCAGTTAGCCCAGGAAAAGTGTACATTGGGTCAATGATCGCATTCATATAACTGAAATACTGCGGACAACGGCAAAACACAAACCTAGTCAGCAAATAGGCTTACAAAACTCAGTCATGTAAATTGTGCATTAAAAGGGGCATTGTATTTTTTTTTAAACATGCCGATTTCTAAAGACTTTCTTCAAGGGCGGTTACTGTTTAACCCGTTAATGTACTGCTGAATAAAATACTAGTATCAAACTTAGGCAAAAACTTGCAGAACACAAGTTTCATTAAAGCCATTTGAACAATAAATTACATAATTATGTTCAAAAATAACAAGGTAATTTTAAGATTTATATACACAAAGTATCAATGCCTGCCAGGTGAATCAATCAGAGCATCATTTTAAGATCCGATCTATATGTGACAGTGTTTTGAAAATTGTATTTTGTCATGGCATTTGCAAAGATGGATTGGGCTATCTGTATAAGTCAGTAAAAAGATTTCTAGCAATATTGATTGAAGCAAAAAAAAGTTTAAAAAACACATTTGTTCACTGGAAAAAATGCATCAACTTTGAAATGCGTAATATATATCTTTCTTTGTTTTTAAAGTAAAATGTATACGGTTGCTTTGCCTCGCAGATTAATTATTTATTCAGAACGTACGGTGTTAAGATAAGCAGTTATTTTAAAAGCCCATTGACACTCAAAATCAACGAACATTTCGTAAAATTTTTCGAAAAATAAAGTACTTCATAAAATATCAGTGTTCCTTATGACTATAGCCAAAATTTCAACGTTAGATGTTGTCTGGTAACATAGATTTAACGAAATGCAAAGTGCTCGTTTTTATTTGTGTGTGTGATAATATATTCCACGTGAATTTCCCTTGACTATATCCGTACATTAATGAGCAAACGCGAGATATGCCACGGGTAGCTCATGAGAACTACGTCGTGGTTCACACGCTGCCCGAAGCCAATCTCGCGTATTTATTTTAAATATTTTTAGCGACTCTTAATTTTCGGACACATGGGATTGCGTCCATAATGAATGTCTCTTAATTTTCGGACAATATATCTTACCGCGCTATTCTACAGACTTGAGTCCTGTTTTTGCTTATCTCGTGACACTTCGATCATGGATTATTACAAACGGATTAAGGTCATAAAACCTGGAAGGTGTGTTCCTGATGGCAACGGACCAAAACATTTACTTGTTTGGGTAAATAACCATGTGTACCGGTAGAAAATAATGGATTCACCCTACAACATTTGAAACAGTGTCGTCCCATTGAAAGGATCTTTTCACGGTTTGGTAAATTGACAAAATTGAAAAAAGTTGTTTCAGATTCGCAAATTTTCGATTTAGTTATGATATTTGTGAGGAAACAGTATTACTGAACATTTACCATAGTCCAATATAGCCATTATATGTATCTTTTGATGATTTGAAAACCTAAAAATTATAAAGCGTTGCAACGCGAAACGATTGAATAATTTGGAGAGTTCTGTTGTTGTCGTTTAAATTTACGAAACTACGAAGATTGCTTATATAAAGTATAAAATACGTGTTCTGTGCATACTCGGCGGAATAGCCGAGAGGACTAATGCGTTTTTACTTAAGACTAACTCCAGGACTCCGGGGGTCACTGGTTCGAGCCCTGGTACCGGCTACTTATTTTTCATGTTTTAATTTTATTCTTGATTTTTTACTGGAGCTTTTGAAATCCAATGTTTACATTTATCAATATAAAGCATTTAATGACAAACTTCAAAATATGCCAAAATCTGTGAAAAGGCCCCTTTAAGGAAGCAGAATGTTTTCAGTTATTACTTTTTGTTCTATACCATTTCAGGCGAGATTAAGCAAAGGTGTGAAATTGTATTTATTTCTTTAAGTAGAAAAAGAAGAGTTAATTACAAGAAAATTATTGTACATTGATTAATTGCATTTATTTCATTTTTTATATAATTTTCGTACATCTTAATTTCTGTCTCTTAATTTTCGGACACCTGTAATGTTTGAATATTTTTCGTATCTAAATTTTCGGACACGAACACAAATAATTATTTTTTAGTGTCCAAACACATGGAGTAATTGCGGTATATGGCTTTAAAGTTGTGTTTTCTTTGCCTTTTAAGTGATTATTGCTGATATAAGAAGTGTCAGGTTCGCTTATTATTTTAGCCATTGCTTTGGATTGACCGTTCCAAGGCGTTGACCCCGGCCGTAATAGTTTTATGTCCAGTGTTGTGTTTTATGCACTGTAATGTATTGTACATTATTCTGACTGTCGCTAACTGGAGTACGGTTACACAAACTTCTCACCAGATAATGTTTCTTAAATAACATTATCCAAATAATGCAGCGGCAATAATATTATTTAACTGAGGAAAGCAAAGCAGCGCAACCATAAATAACCTGCAATTAATTATCCAGAAACAACGACTGTCATTCATATCGTGTAAAACATGACCAAATAGCATTGCATTTAATAAGCACACAATATACCTTTGTTTGAAGAAAATAACAACAATTTTAAATAGATACACGTGTTTTTATGACATGTGAAGGTCAAAGACTGAGTAAGCCTAATAAATTCTTTACAAATCCATGTAAAGTTAACCATATACATAATATTAGCTCGTCACTTTTTGATTGACTGCAAACCTAATGAACGAAGGGTTGGTGTTTTTTTTTAATACTTTTAACCATCAAACACTTCCGCCCTAGTTTAAAAAGCAAGTAATGATTTTCTGCAAATGCTATTTATCAACGGACACAAAGATGGGTTGCCGATAAAGAAGCGTTGACAAAATGGATGCCAAGTAAGCAAAGTGGTAAAGGGAACGAATAATAACATAAAAATGGAAAGTGTCGGGCCGGATTAGTCAGCGGGACGACACTTTACGCACATGCATTAAACTTCAATTGCCCAGAGCGCGACTCAATTACAGAAGTGTTACCTTTAAGCGGAGGGCATGGTCTCCTCATATCTTTAGGCCACGTGCACGTCTGGGCCTCCATGCTATAGAACAAATTCGTTGGGCACTCAATCCAGTACGCATCCCTTTGCGAGCCCAGGTTCGAGCAGTGCACATACCCGGTGCAGTCCCAGGGCAGCGCTACGTATACTTCCGGTCCTGTGCAGAAGGGCTCGAGGAACGCATATTTGCCCCTTTTCATTCGCGCGTCCACCGCCAGTGCGCTCATCAGCAGTAGCACGCATGTTGCGTGCAACCACGCCCGAAGTAACATAGCCTCACACTGTCTGAAAGCAGGTACATAAAGTGAGTCAAGAATGTACACGCATATACGCTCGGGCCCATATTTATCAAACAAATCTTAAACTTAAGAATGAAAATTACGTATAGTCGTTCAATTGGAGTATTTTCAACAATCATTAATATTGCGTCTAACTTTGCATTTTCCACCTCAACCCGCGTCATTCTTCGTGTAGACCAGTTAAATGGCATAATCACAAGTAAATGCCTGTACATATTCAAATGCTGAACGTATTTTCTTGGTTCTTAGCCTATTCGTTATTATTAGGACTAAGAATGGGTAAGCACGTACGGGCTTAGGTCAATTACAAAGGAAAGTTTTGACGGATTCATCCTATTTTTTTTTTAATAAATAGTGGTATCTTGTAGTTAGGCAACACAAATACTATTAGCATAATATTAAACAGTTTAGCTGTTTATATGATTACGGATTTCACATTCATTATTCCTTCATCCTATCTGTGAATAAAAGTACAAGTATATTTGAAATGCGTGTTAATTATTGTAACTTTGGTGTAAACATCTTGATTTTTAAATTAAAAGACGTTCAAAATAAATTTTGACAGAGCAAAGTAATTCATTATTGCACTGTGTGTGTTTTTGTATAGCTACATTATTTGAAGCTAGTTCTGGAAAAAACTGAATAATTGCATGTCGGTAAAATTTTGGCCCATATTAATCTGTGCAGTCCCCATGGGGCTCATCAAGGAAGACAATGTCCGCCTATATAGAAATTTCGCTCGAAAGGGATTTCCTTTAAAAGAGAAATACCGTAAAGCGGAAAGTGTCGTCGCTGATAAGCCTGTGCGCATGCACGTGAATTATGCCCCGTTTACGACTACGAGAATCATGTGTATCATCGTCAAGACATGAGTTAAACATCAAAGGAGTGCCAGCAATGGGCATGAGCAGGGATACACTTGCCAAGGACCATAAAAGCTTTGGTGGTTCCAAGCCAGCAATGGGCATGAGCAGGGATACACTAGCCAATGACCATCAAAGCTTTGGTGGTTCCCAGCCAGCAATGGGCATGAGCAGGGATACACTAGCCAATGACCATAAAAGCTTTGGTGGTTCCTAGCCAGCAATGGGCATGAGCAGGAATACACTAGCCAATGACCATAAAAGCTTTGGTGGTTCCCAGCCAGCAATTGGCATGAGCAGGGATACACTAGCCAATGACCATAAAAGCTTTGGTGGTTCCCAGCCAGCAATGGGCATGAGCAGGGATACACTAGACAATTACCATAAAAGCTTTGGTGGTTCCCAGCCAGCAATGGGCATGAGCAGGGATACACTATATAATGACCATAAAAGCTTTGGTGGTTCCCAGCCAGCAATGGGCATGAGCAGGGATACACTATCCAATGACCATAAAAACTTTGGTGGTTCCCAGCCAGCAATGGGCATGAGCAGGGATACACTAGCCAATTACCATAAAAGCTTTGGTGGTTCCCAGCCAGCAATGGGCATGAGCAGGGATACACTAGCCAATGGCCATAAAAGCTTTGGTGGTTCCGAGCCAGCAATGGGCATGAGCAGGGATACACTAGCCAATGACCATAAAAGCTTTTGTGGTTCCCAGCCAGCAATGGACATGAGCAGGGATACATTAGCCAATGACAATAAAAGCTTTGGTGGTTCCCAGCCAGCAATGGGCATGAGCAGGGATACACTAGCCAATTACCATAAAAGCTTTGGTGGTTCCCAATGCTTTCTGGAGAAACACAAAAACCAAACAAAAATCCGCTGTACAAGAAGACAATAAATACTGTAAACTCATGAGACATGAATGTTCGTGGATTTCGTAGGTTGATCAATCCACGAATTAAGCCAAACTTAATCGGAAATCTCCGACGCACATTCGCGAATATATATATTTTACAGTATCTGATATATGTTTATTTCTATAAAAAATGTGTATGCAATATTGGCGAAAACGTTAGATTTTATCTGTGGGCTTTTGTGTTTCATCGCAAATCGTTGTCGCCTAATATTTCTAATAACATACATATAAAGGTCATTACTCGCTTTTATAGCATGTAATAATTGTCGTGTGTTACTTGCTTACAAGTGACACTAATGTTTCTCTGATGTAATAACCCTAACAACAGCGGATTTATGACCATGTTGTGTAATATGTTCTTCAGAGAGCAAGAGAGCATAATTATAGAGAGGGTATTTGATTGGTCCTGTAGAACACCGATTAAAATTTACGCGTGATAATTGACGTAACTGTATCGTATGGTCATGACTTAAGATTAAATAAAACTTTTTTGGGGGTGGGGGATGCCTTATTTGAAAACAGCGAATTACCCGTTTTGGGTACTTATATATATTTATACACGATCGGATATCATGAAATTTAAAAAAAAGGTTTTCGTGTATTAATTGTTTTGTTAAAAAAAAAATATATATACGTCCTCTTTCCCAATGTATCGACTCAATATGAATAATTCTTCGCAGGATCATAGATCCATAATGTTGTCCGAATATGATCTTCTGTTAACAAATTCACAGAAAAGTTAATCATCGTTTGCGTAAGTGTTGACAGCCAAGACGAATCACAGCCGGCACAAATGTATCCTTATTGTCAGAAAAATGAAAGGACAATCGACGATCCTTTTCGACATTTATTGAATTGGCAGAGGTGCACTTATAGCTACTTGACCAGACAAAAATCCAAATTGTGTTGAAATCGTGTTAGTGTCTGCACCCACGCAGGTCAATACATACGCGCGAAGAACGTCTGCGTGTGAGTTGTGTTGCTACATGTAACTGTGCATGCATGTTCAATGTTTTGTTGGCTCAAACGAGATGTACTGACAGAATGCACGCTTTTTAGTGCATGAACTAACGAGTGTGTCAAGTATATTATCCAGTTGACAGCCGACAATGGCTTGTACCTAAACTGAGCTGCGTAGTAATACGTGTAAGAACGCTTTGTTCTGTAAAGAAGCCAAATGGAATCCACGATCGCAGAAATGACGACATTTAGAAAGGTGGATGGTTACCAAATCGTTTTGCCATTGTGTGTTTAAAAAGAGAAACATTTGTAAACAGAGAGCTATTACCAATAGTGAGATCTATGTTTTATTGTTCATCAGACACAACAGTGAAAAGACTGACTTATGCCTATTCTAATTGTACCATGTCGTAAACAGTTTTAATTAATTGAGTTATATATCAACAGAACATAGTCATAGAAAGAACTATTCCGTCCATGGTACTTTTGTGCTTTTCAGACATAAAATTGTTTGATTTCGTATATATGCTCCATGCAAAGTTTTACACAATGTCGTTTACAACAACAGAACATGATTGTTCGTTTTAATGTATAACATTCAGGATATAATATAAGCTAGGTTGATTTTTCACAATTTAAAAAAGCACAGTCAGATTACTAAACAAGTGATTCCTTAATGTTCAAGTGTTATTTTATATAGTTAATACATATATATAGTTCATACGGATAGTTCATACGACGTTATGGAGTTATTGCATCTGATTCCCAAAGTACTACGTTATATATTTCTAGTTTACACAACGGATTAACCATAGTTTGCACACACATAACCCGTAATTGTATGCTTATTTTCATATCATATATTAATTGTGCATATTCAAATGTACAACATAAACAAAACCACTAACATAATCAACAACAGCAACATCACCATCTTCGTCATGGTAACTTGTTTTAGTTTTCTTTATAATTTCCATGACCCTATAGTTTTGATATCATCATTATCTCTCTTATGCAGGTATTTATTGCGTAAGTGATATATTTGAGGTGCTGTCACATTCCTTCACTGTTTGCACACTAAGCGACGTAAACGCATTTGTATTTGTCAAATATATGCACGACATTCATTCGTTAAAGGGATGTCAGCATCATGCACATTTGCATTTTACCTGTTATTTAAAGTATGGTGTTATAGCAGGGTTTGGTTTATGGAGAACGTATACTTCAGTGCCTATACTCCTTGTACCAAACCATGCTTCAGTGTGTTATTTTTCTATTGAAAAAAAAAAGAAATCAACTGCAGATTGTGTTATGTTTTTAACCCATTTATGCCTAGTGGACTCTCCCATCCTTCTAAATTGGATCAATTTATTTCCAAAATTAGGGATGTCTAGTATATTTATTTCTATATTTATAATATTTCTTAAAGAAATTCCTTGAAGCAAACAGCGCAGAACCTGATGAGACGCCGCATCATGCGGCGTCTCATCTGGGTCTACGCTGTTTGCCAAGGCCTTTTTTCTAGACGCTAAGCATAAGAGGGTTAACATCACGGATTGTTTCAATGGTCGTTAATATAATGAAAATATAATTATAAATACTTTTGTTTGAAACATTAGTTGTATTTCAGTTGTCAAAAATTGATCTTTTTTGGAAAAATAAAAAATAGTGAATACCGGTTTATGTTTTTAGGGTAGATTGAATATGGCGCAAACTTGGCAAATGTGATTAAACGCTTACTTCGATTTGATAAAAATAAATAATGTAAAAATGGGGGAAAAAACGACGATTTGTGTTGTTTAAAAAAAAGTTTCATAAAACAAAATACCTGTAACAAATGCGAATAAATCCAAATTAAATCCTTCGTAATAAACTCCTTGCGCTCGTATCCTCTTTCCGTACTGACGTGGCTAGCGTTGAATAAACAAACGTCACGAAAAAATAAATCCAACTTTTCCTATATATAATGAGCAATAACGTTAACAATTCTTACAGTTAAGCGTTATCTTAATGCATTTGGAAATATACTGCTTATGTCATGAAAACTGTGATTAAGACTAATACAATTGTCTTCCTATTTGCGCGGCGAAATATTTTACAAAAGTTGCGCTGGTAATGTCTTCACGGCTTCTTTTGACAAGCGTTGATTGACGAAACGTGTTTGCCGTCGCCACTTAAGAGTCGCGTTACGTTACGTCCGTTACGTTACGCCAGGGGTGTAAAACCTCTGCTCAACGTCGATTATCTTCGATCTTACGTTGCGTCCAGGGTGTCATATCGATTTGGGTTAACGTGTGGTCGTGTGATCAAAAGACTGTGAAGTTCACTGAGATCAATTAAGTATTGAGTTTAAAGGAGTGTTCATTATTTCGGTGACCACAACGGAGACCCCAAATAAATCGTATTCTCTTTGTGCACACCATGACGTCAATCGATGACAGGTTTCCGTTTTATGTCATTCTAATTACTAATTAGTACCTCGCAATTTGCCGGTTAACACCGCTGAAATTGATATTTGGAAAAACGGGGTTTAATGCACGTGCGTAAAGTGCATTCCGCACAGGCTAATCAGGAACGACACTTTGCGCCTAAACTGGATTTTTGCTAAGAAGAGATTACTTTTAAACGACTAATACCATAAAAGCGGAAAGTATCTTCTCTGATTATCCCGTTCGAACTACACAGGCTGATCTAGGAAAATACCTTTCGCTCATGTACTAAACCCCGTTTTCACAGATCTCGGCTCATATTAATCATTATATTATCAAAAACTCTGTACATCACCACACAAAACATACAAAGGTGTACACAATGGAGTCACCGCATTGGAACAGTCAGTTTGAAGTAGAAGAAATTTCAGTTTTAGTGCGTCGAAATACGATAATTTACTCGTTCGGTGCATTAAATAGCGTGCATATAAACTACAGCCGAATTGTATTATAGCTACAGCAAGTTAATTAATTACAGCATGGTAAGCTTCCATTCTTATAGATGATGCTTCGTCCTCCATATAACGATCTGGTATCACATATTGATTTTTTTGTATCTCTTAAATATGGTATAGAATATAAAGGAACATTGCTGAGTTTTTTAAACTCGATTAGTGTTTTAATTAACTAATAGGGCGTTGTCAAGTATTTGACGCGCGTGACTCTCATCTGTGAAGCAGGAAAGAAGTTTCATAAATAACGTATTGTTCTTTTTACGACGTCTGACAGTTTTGTAACAAAAAAGCAATTTTAACGACACGTTTTTCGATGAAGGAATTTAGCTCACGTCGTGTGCATTGTGTGTGTCAAACTTATGATTTAATGACCTTTGATAGTACTAAAAATACAACCTCGGAAATATGTCCAAAGAGTTTTTATGCGTTTTAATAGTTTACATGTACCGAAATTGCGTGTTTTCACTGTTACAAATATTTGATCCAACAAATGTTCAATGCTGCTGCTGCTATCGATGATGATCATGATATGATAACAATAGTGATATGATGACAATTATCATCTGCAACAGCTGCCTTAGTAACAGCAGCAGTAGCATTATTTAAAGTAACAGCAGCTGCAGCAGCAAAAACTGTTGTAGATCAATGCGGAAAAGTGTTTCGCGGAAATTAAGGAATCTGCATTCGTTATAGTTGTTTGTAACCCTTTTGGCAAGTAAAACGAAACAATAGTTTTACAAACAATGGAAATCGGATGAATATATTAATGGAATTGGGATGTTTTTCTATTACAAATACACGTTTAATTAATGTACTGACACGTTTTTAATGTGTCGCATTAGTTAAAATGTGTTTTTATTTAATGGACAAAAGCTCCCTTCTCCTAGGAGGCTGGAAATGTTTGGAGTGCAAGTGTTGTCATTTGTTTGTTGACAGTTTTTGCAGAAAACTTAACTACTGAAGTCTCTATCAAAGAGTCTTTGTTTGTGTTGGCTCAGTAATTAACAATGCCATATCATTTTCTTCGATTCAAAATGAGTTGGCTTGTTATTTGCATACTTTGTGGTATGTATATTTTTTCAGAACCCAATGTTATGCTCTGTTAAATAATAATATTGTCTCCTAATTCAACGGCTTAAGTATCAAATTTTTGGTGGAATGTTTTCCATCTTTACACATATTGCAGCCCTCAAGATTAGAGCAGCTTTTGTAAGCGCAAAAAAACTAATGCTAAGCAATTAAAAAAATGAAAATGTACATGCAGTCTTCACGGTAATATATTTAAACCATTAGCCCGAATAATGATGCTTTATTTGAAACAGTCAAGAAATCCAATAGCCCGACTATATACATTTGGCTATTTCTAATAGCCCGAATACCATTTCACCAGTCCGTCTGTCTGGCTTGTACTAACCGTGAAGTCTGGTACATGCATGTATAGAGACTACAGTACAATTCTTAATGTTCTATAAATATAAATATTGTTACAATAACATGTTGAATGCACCAACAGCTTAAACAAACACATTTTAAAAATGATTTTCTGATTTGAACCTTTATTGAAAACTTCAGAAAAAAGCACCATCCCATTTATTAAGATTTATTATTAATATACTAAATAAAAACATCATCATCTGATTGGTTTATGCATTTAACAATTGGATCAAAGGCAAAGAAATAAGAAAGCTTTAGTCACAAAACATACAAACTTAACGATTTGTTAAAACAATTTTTTGCTATAAATATAGTGACATGGTTGATTAATTTCAGGTGCAAGATTGACATTATGTGAGGACAACTCAGTTCCACCTAGCACTGATAGTATTGATTCAACAACGAGAAATCCAAATAACCAGGATCTCAGCACAGAAGAAAACCATAAAAACATCACTCCTTTAGTAGATAAGTCTCCATCAGTGACAACAAATAGTGGAAGTGGTGCTAACAACAGTGGCCCATATCTAACATCAAGTCAATCCAGCACTACAAGTGTTCCTAGGACTGATGCCATAACTACAAAAACAACATCACAAACGTCACCCGTTCCAGTGTATGACAGAAAATGGATGGACTATTTTATTACAGGTGCGTTCTAGATTAGTCCAGGGCTCGTATTCACCAAACAAGTCTTAGACTTAAGTCTAAAAATTAAGAAAATTCTTTAAATTAGAATATTTAAGAATTTCTTTAATTGTGAGTCAAACTCTGCTGTAAACATCTCTTACTATATTGTTCTTCACATAGAACATTTTCTTAATGACATAATCACCAGTGGAGTCCTGTATATATTCAAACACTGAACACATATTTCTTGGTTCTAAGTCTATTCTTTATTCTTAAGTCTAAGAATCGGTTGGTGAATACGGGCCCAGCAGTTTGTACTTTTTGTTAACATTTTTTGTTATAGGGAGGTCTCTTCTTAACGAAATTCCAGTTTAGGAAAAAAGTGTGGTCCCTGATAAGCCTGTATACACTGCGCAGGCTATTCTGAGGCAAAACTTAACACACACACACACTCACACACACACTCATGCATTAAGCCCCGTTTTCCAAACTTCAAATCATGTTTCTTATTTTATTTCAGCGCACCACTTCAGTGGGCAGTACAACTTCAAAGAGAAAACTTATACATTTGATTTCATTGTGCAGTATAGACATCCAGTCAATCCTAACGTTCTTGTTGCAACGTTTTATGACGAGGAAGATGGGGCCCGATTTGACTTGAATGGTAAAATATTGAAAGATATCAGTCACCTTTTATGACTGGGCTCATTTGTCTACTTTTTGAGGATAAAAAAAGCGTTTCTCTGGCTTGATTGTGAACAAATTTCAATTGTAGTGAAGTGAACATTCTATGCTTAGGTTTAAGCATTAACTGTTTTCTAAGGAATATTGGGAGCAGAAATTTAGCCTAATATCCCTCATTAAATGAGTATATACTTTTTATCCCCCCCCTTCCGTCCGTCCACCAGATGGTTTTGGGATGATAACTCAAGAACGCTTAGGCCTAGGATCATGAAACTTCATAGGTACATTGATCATGACTTGCAGATGACCCCTATTGATTTTCAAGTCACTAGGTCAACTGTCAAGGTCACAGTGACTGGAAACAGTAAAATGGTTTCCGGATGATAACTCAGAATGCTTACACCTAGGATCATGAAACTTCTTAGGGACATTGATCATGACTGGCAGATGACCCCTATTGATTTTCAGGTCACTATGTCAGAGGTCAAGGTCACAGTGACTCGAAACAGTAAAATGGTTTCCGGATGATAACTCAAGAATGCTTACGCCTAGGATCATGAAACTTCATAGGTACATTTATCATGACTGGCAGATGGCCCCTATTGATTTTCAGGTCACTACGTCAAAGGTCATGGTCACAGTGACAAAAATCGTATTCACACAATGGCTGCCACTACAACTGACAGCCCATATGGGGGGCATGCATGTTTTACAAACAGCCCTTGTTCAAATTGACGTAATTAGACCAGAATAATATTCATTCAGTATAAGAAGAATTCGTTAACTTTGAAAATATATTTCATCAGTCTAATTTTGTGAATGATATTTACTATAGTAGAGGTAACATGACACCTTATCATAAGTTCTTCAACAAAATAATGGCTCGTGTATGCATCCTCGTGGAATTTCAAACTGGAAACAGATCTTGCCTCTGTGGGATTCTCAGCTTAGTGATGAAAATGGCTATGTGCAAACAGCATAAAAGCAGAACAGCCCATCTGTCCAAGTTTTATGGTGTTTGCTGCTCATCAGTATCTAAGGGTTGGAACTGAAACCTTTAAAACTTGGATCTAGTAAGAAAGGCCTTTAATTAAATGTAACTTTCTAAGGGACTAAAAATGCGTCAAAATATGTTTCTAAGTGTTAACGTATAATATCATCAGTGTAAAGGGAGACAGACTTGAAAGAAATCCTGTAAAAAAAAAAATTCAGTTATGATTTTAAGCTTATCACACCAAAATTTAACATACAGAGTATTTCATTTTTAATCTTATGCTCTGCTGATTTTTATGCTCCTTAGGGAGGGTATATAGTGATCGCACTGTCCGTCTGTCTGTCCGTCACACTTTGCGTTAAGGTTTTGAAAAATGCTCATAACTTATATGTCGCTTCAGATGTAACATTCATATTTGGTATGCATGTGTATATGGACAAGGCCTTTCCATACGCACACAAATTTTGGACACCTTTGACCTTGAACTTTGAGTCGGCGTTTAGGTTTCGAAAAATGCGTTTAGATTTTAAAAAATGCTCACAACTTCTATCATAGGGTTTATCCGGGGCATACATGTATGTCATCCTGTGGAGATCGCTCTTGTTTACATTAAAACAGTACATCCGCTCAGTTGGAGACTAGCATAATGATTCAACTTACTTACATTTGTACTATATTACCACATCAATCATGTAATGATATTCTCTAAATAGGGACCTCGGTCAATGGAGTGGACATAGTGTTTGCCATGAGCCTGATGTATACGCCGGGGGACCTGAGGTTTCCTCTGTTCACACAGTTTGAGATGAAGGGGCGTATCGTGAACTACAAGGAGGGTTCATACTTCTCTGGTAATGTGACCAAACCTGTGAACGCATCCTTTGGATGGATACAGATGACTAAAGGTAGGCTTTTGTATTTGTTCTGGGAAAACTGGGCTAAATGAATGTTGATTAAGTGCCATACCCATTGTATTAGCCTGTGCAGTCCCCACAGGCTGATAAGACACTTTCCGCCTAAACAGGATCTTTGTGCAGAAGAGACTTGCAGTCAACCTTAAATTTCATAAAAACAAGAAGTGTTGTCCCAGATTAGCCTGTGAAGACTGCACAGTCTAATCTGGATGGCATTTAAGGCATTTGCATTAAGTCGGTTTTCGCGGAGCATGGCTCATTTATGCTTCTGAAGGAAATGTGGGGCGTATAGAAAGTGTTAATTTACCTGTGATTACCACAACAATTTCAGTGACAACCCTTGCAATTTGATGTTATGAAAAAGATTCGTTTGTATTTCTGAAAGTGAAATGGTCATAATAGTGCTGCAATCTTTGTATGAACAATTTGTTGTCAAATTATCCTTTTGAGATAAAGGGAGTTTAGTGACTACATTTTTTTAGGAATTTAGTAATCTTTTAAACTCTGGACTAAAACGATTTTTTTCATTCATGCTGGTTTTGGTTTAAAATAAATGATATCTCAACAGAAGGTGATAACTGGACTATTCACTTGTCATGAATATCTATCTTTAATTAAAGGTGCTGAGATTTTGTGTCCAGAGTAACAGTTAATGTCACAGATTTGGTCTCAAGAAATATTGCTGTAAAATCATTGATTTTCATCGCCATTAAATTTCATGGTTCTTTAAAAAAATCGCTTTTTCAATACGAAATTTATGATTGTCTGATTTTGTATTTTTTTTTATAAAGTTGGTCAGTCAATATCCAATGTGTTTGTTTTAAAATTTTTTTTGCCGTTTAACCAAACAAGTTAAACAAAAATCGGTGTCCCACAAATAATAATGATTTTACTGTATTATTCATGTTCTCAAGACTTATCATTCATGCTCTTCAGACTTATTATTCATTTTCTCAAGATTTATTATTCATTTTCTCAAGACTTATTATTAATTTTCTCAAGATTTATTATTCATTTTCTCAAGATTTATTATTCATTTTCTCAAGACTTATTATTAATTTTCTCAAGATTTATTGTTTAGGTTCTCAAGCTTTATAATTCATTTGTTCAAGATTTATTATTCATTTTCTCAAGATTAATTATTTATGTTCTCAAGATTTATTATTCATTTTCTCTAGATTTTTAGCTTGGCTGTTTTCAGAGAAAACCCGAGGTATTGTCATAGCCAGCTCCTCGTGTCCTCCGCCATCCATGTCGTGCTAAAACTTTGACATTTTGCTGTAAACTCAAAGTGCTTTAACCTACAACTTTGAAATTTCATATGTAGATGCACCTTGATGAGTTCTACATACCACACCCATTTTTGGGTCACTAGGTCAAAGATCAAGGTCACTGTGACCTCTAAAAAAATCAAAAAAATCTGACGAGCTTTCATTTATTCAAAACTGCACCTGCAGCCGAGCGTTGGCACCCGTTATGCGGTGCTCTTGTTTTGTCATGTTCTCAATACTTATTATTCATGTTCTCAAGACTAATAATTCATGTTCTCAATGTTTGTTTTTTATGTTCTAAAGAACTACCAGCATTATTCATTTCCTCAATACTTATTACTATGCATTCATGTTCTCAAGACTTATTATTAATTTTTTCAAGATATATTTTTCATGTTCTAAAGATTTGTTATTGATTTTCTGAGAGAATTTATACATGCTCCCAAAAATGATTATTCATGTTTTCGGACAGGACTGGGTACAGTAGAGACAGGCGAGACAGCCGGCATGCGTACTGCGATCATCATCATAATTCCAACATGCATTGCGTGTATTGGGGTATGCGCTACTGTGGCAATCATATGCTGGGCAGTAAAGAAGGGGTTCCTGCGCGGCCGACACAAAGAGTATCGACTTTTTAGCAACACCCTGGTGGCGTATGAAACAGAGGCTGAAACAATCCACATTTAAATAGATTTTGTGCAAGAAACCATGTGCGCCTTGCTCTGGGATTATTGGGCTTAATACATGTGCTTAAAGTTTTGTCGTAGATTAGCCTGTGCTAATCAGAAATGCCACTATTTTCTTACATGTATTTCAGGTTTAAAAGTAATCTTTTGTAAGAGAAAATCCAATAAAGGCAGAAAGTTTCGTCCCTGAATAGACTTTGTAGACTGCCAAGGCTAATTTGGGTCAGCACTTTATGCACATGTATGTAACCCTGTTTTCCCAGCGTGAGGCTGATATATTATTCACATGGGAACACAGTAGACAATTTGGTATTCCTTAATTTTGCACCTAAGAGATTTGACTATTCATGAATTACACATGTGTTCTAGATTGTTCTATTGCATTTCACAGTCTGTTCATTAGTTTACAAGTACCGGTTGGTTGTTTTTTACGAGGCAGTCAAAGTCTCTGCACATCTAAACAACTTAAAGATTCCCTTTATTTATTTGATATAATGTTGTTAATAATAGCCTGTTTTTTATGAATGCTTGGCAAAAAAATACACCTGTCAACACTTGATAAATGACACAATCAGTTTCAATACAAACAGGGTCTTCCCATGTGATAAATGCAAACATTTAATAGTTAGTACTAGCCATACACATTTGATCATCATTTTAAATGATGCATGTTTTGCGTGTTATGATTCTAATATCGCCTAATTGGTGCAAAAAGTTACCATGCAACATTGCAATTAGAAGGCACATCCTTGGGTGAAGGATCTTTGTCTTAAAAGGTAACTATCTATTGCCATTTAAAACATATGTCTTTTTGTCCCCTACCGGTTTCACCGGAGGGGACTTATGGTTTTCGCTCTGTGCGTCTGTCTGTCTGTCAACCTTTTCTGGATCCTGCGATAACTATAAAAGTTCTTAATATTTTTTCATGAAACTTGAAACATGGATAGATGGCAATATGGACATTATGCACATCATTTCATTTTGTAAGTACGTCAAAAATTCTGGTTGCTATGGCAACAAAAAAAATAATTCTGACAATGGTGGAATTTCTGACAATGGTGGAGCTGGTAGGGGACATATATTTCTTGGCAATAGTCTTTTCTATCATACGATGACATGTTGCAGGCTAGACATGAGGAGTATATCTTAACATATTGTGAATATCATAAACAATGATGTTGTTATTGACATTTAAGACAGAAGTCGCCCATACTTGAAGACCTATGAAATAGTAACCAGATATTTAAATTTTGTGATTGTGAAAGTAAATGGCATTGCATTAACACTTAATGTATATTGTAGTGTTGTGATTTTACCATTAACATTATTTGGTTGTAAATTTCTTGTAGTTGCTGAATGTTGTTAGCTATAAACTTGATGTTTAAGGTATTCGTATCGTCCTGTTGATTTGTATGGGACAGATCCTAAAATACGAGTTGCATTTACGATTTTCTGTAGTTAACTGCATAGATCATGGGTGTCAATTCTCCAAAATCCTGAAAATAAGCCTAGCATTAGGGGGACAAGAGCCAAAAGTGGGTTGATAATTCATTTAATTATGTCAACTATGTAGACAATACTTCAAAGTATAATAATTGGTGTTTAAAATCACATTTTGTTACAAGAATTTAAAAATAAACAGAAAAAATCCTCTGATTTATATCAATATAAAAAGTGGTACTCGAGAGCCTAAATCCTGAATTCAGGCATAATCCTGAACTTTGACACCTCTGATAGATATTGTTTACCTAAATTTATAATTTCAAAAACTTCATTACGAAGCAAAGGCGGGTACGCTGGAATCACCAAAGACGTCTGTTCATCCGTCAGTCTGTCTGTCCACATAAAATTATCCGCAGGCACCCCCTTACATCTTTCTACGTACAATATTGATACTTGCAGGCCTTGATCTTGATGATATGAAGTTGTCAGGTGCGAATTGCATTGTCCTACTTTAAACATTACAACATTTGTGCCACTGTTTCAACTAAGAAGTTCTGTAACCTTATTTGTGTTACTGTAGACTTTATTATCAAAAGTATAACTTCTAGATGTGTTATATTTGGTATGTACATGTAACATGGCATATTACCCCTCTACTTAGTAACTGGCCGAACCCAGGGGATCATAGTATTTACATAGACATAATCAGTAAAATAACTTAAAAATATTTTCTCTGAATCCACAAAACTCAACATTTAACATTTTTTAAGTAAAATGGAATTGTGGTTCTCTACAAACTTGCTAAAAAAATGCTGGTGGGGTGGGTAAAAACTGGCCATGACGTAGGCATGCTGGGGTTGTTGTCCCTATTGGGACAGGTTCCAGTTTTTACTGAATCGTGTAAAAATAAGTCGTAGAATCTCAATAGGACGATATGAGTTACGTTGTGGAAAAACTGGGCTTAATACATGTGCGTAAATTGTCATTACAGATAAGCCTGTGCTGACTACACTTTTGGTTTTTATGATTTTTTATATAAAGGAAGTCTCTTTTAAATTGAAATCCAGGTTAGGCGGAAAGTGTTGTCCCTGATTAGCCAGTGCGAACTGCACGGGCTAATCTGTGACAATACTTTACACTAATGCATTAAGCCCAGTTTTACCAGAACATGACTTACATGATTTTAGCTAATCGGCTTATGGTTAGCATATGTGATACTTTGGTGAGACCCTTTTCTGCTTTGCACTGTATGCTATCCACTTTTATCTTGTGCATTCCACAAAACATTTATGAACGAGTTATTTTTAGGGATGTTATACAATTTTAACTAAGTTTGTGCTCTTGTAATTGGACAGATCAAGATTCTTTTTAAAATGCACTTGTAGATCTCATTATATTTGAAAAGGACTTTTTAATACACAAGTTGAAAGTAGGTCTGTTTTTCTTTGTTTTCATCTGATTGAATATGTAGCCTGTGCAATATTCACATGTACATAACATTTCCAACAGTTATCATTTTACATTCCATATCAAATGTATTTTGTAATTCTTTTAATGTTAATGTTTAATAAATACTTTACAAACAGCAATAATAATCTTTTAATAAGTTTTTGTTGTCTGTAAATTTAAATATTATTTGTACATGACCTAACACTGGACCTTTGTGGGCAAGGAGCAATGTTATTACTCCTAACACAGGACCTTTGTGGGCAAGGAGCAATGTTATTACTCCTAACACAGGACCTTTGTGGGCAAGGAGCAATGTTATTACTCCTAACACAGGACCTTTGTGGGCAAGGAGCAATGTTATTACTCCTAACACAGGACCTTTGTGGGCAAGGAGCAATGTTATTACTCCACAATTATAAAACTTCCAGGTCCCTCTGCTAGCTAACATGTGTTGCGCTAAGTTGTCAGTAATAGAATAGGATATATATGTATTGGATCCATAGTTAAATGGTTGTGAATTTACGATATTTATGTTCACTAAATTTATTGTATTCTACATGAAATTTATCTCTTTAATGGAGTCTCCTGATTGCCTTTATGTTGTATTTGTTTAAACATGCATGGCAATATATGAATTTAAGTTTATGTTGTATTTGTTTAAACATGCATGGCAATATATTAATTTAAGGTGCAAAAATCTCTGTTTCATACTTTCAAGGCAATTATTAACAGTAACTACAGTTTAACCCTTTCCCACACAGAAGCAAAGTGAAAATGGCTATGTGCAAACAGCATAAAACCAGTACAGCCCAGAGTGAGTAACTCGCAGTCTGTTCAGGTTTCATGCATTTTGCTGCTCATCAGTAACTAAGGGTTTTCAAATGAAGCCTTTAAAACTTGAGTTTAGTAAAAAAGGTATTTAATAAAATGTAACTTTCTTAGGGACTACAAATGCTTCAAAATACCTATCTAAGTGGTAAAGGGTTTAACAGTAGATATAAAATTTATACAGATGTTAATGCTCAACCTAATATTCCAGTATTTTCTTTCTTCATGTACCAAAGTTGTCAGATATGTTGTGATATTTGTGAATAAATAAGCGCAAACCTTTACATCGACTTGTCAAATCATGGAAAGGTTTAAAATAGTTTGTATGACACCATGTTCACTATTAATTTTCAAAAATTAATCAAATTAGCTGTGGGATGATGCTTGGAAATGGATGACAAATTGGAAAACATGAAGCATTTGGCAAGTTTATTTCAACTGAAAATGTGACTCAAATGAACAAGAAACCGTCGGAGACGGGTGATGCTCCCCAAAGTTTTTTTTGGTCACAATATTGCACTATATATTCAAATAAAAGGAAACGTCTTGAGGGGCATAACATTGGACAAAATAATACCATGAATGGTTTAGCAACTTAACAATTTCAAAGGGCCATAACTCTCTAAATAAAAAATCTAACCAGAACCCACAAATAACATGCTCATCTCCTCAAGGTAGTTAAGCTTCCCATAAAGCATCATTGAATTCCGGTCATTAGTTGCTGAGAAATAGCCCGGACAAGAATTGCACTATATTTACAGTTGATGGAAAATTTCAAAGGACCATAACTCTGTGAAAAATCATCCGACGAGAACCGGCTGATAATATGCACATCTCCTCTTGGTAGTGAAGCTTCCCATAAAGCTTCATTGAATTCCGGTCATTAGTTGCTGAGGACAAGAATTGCACTATATGTACAGTTAAAGCGGATATATACGATTTTGTCAAATATTTATGAATTTATATAAACTGTGTAAAAAACTTATTATATATATATTTCAATATAAATTAAAATAAAAGTTAAGAAGAACATGTGTCGAAAAATGCGAAATAAGCCAGATATTTAATTCTGAAATTGAAAACGGCTGTACAGCCGAATTCGCCAGCATGTATACCATACATGTACGATGTGCATCTAAACTTAGTTTAACGGTTTATTTGAATTCCTGCAACGATATCTATTCATACGACACACGAACACTATCTCCGATCCTAATACAAAGACGAATGCTTCTGTTATTGTAGGAAAATATGTACGTCACTATCGGCTCGGGGCGCTAATTTGTCTTTGCTGCATTTTATGAAATTTGGCTTTAATGTATAATTTTTCTTGCCTATTTTGTATTATTTTGACATATTTTATCAATATATTACAATTAAACACATATAAAAAATCGTATATACCCGCTTTAATGGAAAATTTCAAAGGGCCATAACTCTGTGAAAAATCATCCGACCAAAACTGGCTGATAATATGCACATCTCCTTTTGATAGTGAAGCTTCCCATAAAGTTTAATTGAATTCCGGTCATTAATTGCTGAAAAATAGCCCGGACAAAAATTGAGCACGGACGGACGGACACACGCACGGACAGACGAAGTGGCGACAATAGGCTCCCCCCAAAAATTTTGGGGGAGCATAAAAAGTGCACTTTCATTTATTATGTCAAATTAGTAACAACAAAATGCTTTTATATATAAAATGAAGCAATGCACAGCAATGCAAACATTATTACACTTGCAACTTAAAAATATGAACTATTGGTGGCAATTGTAACGTAATTAAGTTGAGTATGCATAACATTTACATGTACATGTATACATTTTTCAGACAAAACAGCGAGAAAATATCGATAAACATTACGATAAGATACATTCCAAGAGACAAGAACATTCGATTGACGTATAAACATAAAAGTCAATCTGCAAAATACCAATTACAAATGTATTCATGTTAAAGAAAATAAAAAAATATGTGATTTTCAATGTACCAGAACAATGAAACTAACCATTCAATTTCTTAGCCAGTATGAAAACAGAGATTAAAAACCAATGCACTTAGTCTGTGCAATCTGCACAGGCTAATTAGAGACAACACATTCAGCTTTTATGGTATTTTTTTGTTTTAAGGAAGTTCTGTCTAAGCAAAAATCCAGTTTAGATGAAAATGTTGTCCCAGATGAGCCTGTGCAAACTGCAAAGGCTAACTAATCTTGGAGACATCATCCGCACATGCATTAAGTCCTGTTTACCCACAGAAAAGCTAAAAAGAACAAACCAAAAGTTTCTTTCAAAAGTAAAAGCAGCATCCATTAGGAGGTCTATGAACAAATTTGCTTTTAACAAGCCTTTCATAAGTTGATCAACTAGTTAAAAAGTTGGTATATTTCCTGCCAAAACGTAGGAACAATGTTTTCTAAAATAAGTAAGAAAGGCAGAAAAAAAACACTGATGTATCACTCAATAATGCAGTTATCAATGTGCTCGTTCAGGTCTGTATTAGATATTCCCTTGTCAAACACCTTCTGGCAGATAGGGCATGTAATTTCCCTCATGGCTTCAACACTTTTCTTTGACTCCATTTTCTGAAAAGTTGAGAACAGCGTAGTCTGTTTGGCCTTTTTTGGTGGTTGTGAACTAGACTTCTCTTCCAGTGGTCGCTTCTTTTGAACCGAATTCACCTGGTTTACTCTCATTTTTTCTTCCTTCGTTTCACCGACACCAGAAGCACCTGTTATACATGTAGCAATAACCAATTTCTTGTTTTCACTTTCTTCACCATCAGCAGCTTTATAGACATTCAGCTTGCACTTGTTTATCACAGAGCCTAAGTTGCTTTTGTCTATCACAGAGTCTGAATCATTTCTGTTCAGAAACTCCTGGTAACTAATTTCCCGCACTGATTTCGGTTTAACTAGATTCTCGCCAGATATTGGCTCCTTACTAGCCCCAGAACCAGAACTGTTCAAGTCATCACAATCACCACTTTCAGGTTGTTTAGAAATGTTTACCGAAGTCTCAGTAGTTTTAAAGAAATTTTTTATGGTAACTGGTGGACGCAGAGCCTTTGCCAAGCATTTAGGTTTAACCGGTGTGACGTCTTCGACCACCGTTTTCCTGCCAGTGACTACCACCTCACTACTGCCTGCAGAGGGCCCCGTTTGATTGGTCGGCTGTGTAAGGAGATCGGCCAATCGGGATGCAGGCTGGGAAAGAGGCCACAACCCCTGGGTAACCAATGATGACTGTGATGAGGGAAGCTGATCCCCATTGGTCATATTTCTCTGTTGCTGAAAGGTAAATGGAAAATATAACAGTGTGACAAGCTGCTATCCTTATTCAACAGGGTCTGGTTAAAGGGAAAAGTCACTAAGTCCCCTAACAAACGCACATTCATAAGAACTCATGAGCAGGGCCATGCATGTTTAAATTAAGTTTTTTTTTCCAGCAAAATGTACCATTTAATTGTTCCCATTTTTTGAATACTTTTTAGAACATTACAAAGAATCAAATATAAAAACAATAAAATAATTTTATTTGGGCCTATAGTGGTAAATTTTAGCGATTGTCTTATTTGGCAAATGGCAGGATAAATCCTGATTGAATAAAAGAGATATACACCGTAACCCCAATATAAAGTGGATGACGGGGCCAAGCCACAAGACTGCGCTAAAAACGGGATCTATCCCTGTATACCTGAAGTTGAACAGCCTCGAGAGCATTCTGTTCCCGCAATGTCTCCTCTACCTCCGATATGAGTATCTGCGGGTATCGCACGCCCACCACACGCTCTCCGTCGTTCAGCTTCACCCGCACCACGCGGATACTGGACTCCGTCTTGCTGGAGTAGATGCGAGAGAAAATGACGTGTGATTTACAGTGCATGCACGCTTATCTCATTTAATATGGCCATTTAAAAAGGATACTAAGGATCATTCCCCAGAAATTAGTGGTGTGTGACCTCACCTTAGGTTGAGTTTCAGCGCATTCCTGTTGAGTGTAGCCTCCAGTGCGTTCATGTAGGTGACAATGCTACCACACAGCAGGTGAAGACTATAGCAGCGACTTCCCACTGTGAAAGTAAAAAACATGACAAGGTCATTAATACACAAATTAACCCTTTACCACTTAGATACGTATTTTCGAGCATTTGTAGTCTATACGAAAGTTATATTAAATTTAAGACCTTTCTTACTAGATTGCAGTTGTTAAGGCTTTATTACCAAACCTTAAATACTGATGAGCAGCAAACAGCATAAAACCTGAACAGACTGAGTTACTCGCAGGCTGTTCTGGTTTTATGCTGTTTGCACATAGCAGCCATTTTCACTTTAACATTTGAGCCTTGTTCTGGGTAAACTGGGCTTCATGCATATGCACAGGCTAATCAGGGACAACCTTGCATATGCACAGGCTAATCAGGGACAACCACGCATATGCACAGGCTAATCAGGGACAACCACGCATATGCACAGGCTAATCAGGGACAACCTTGCATATGCACAGGCTAATCAGGGACAACCGTGCATATGCACAGGCTAATCAGGGACAACCGTGCATATGCACAGGCTAATCAGGGACAACCACGCATATGCACAGGCTAATCAGGGACAACCTTGCATATGCACAGGCTAATCAGGGACAACCTTGCATATGCACAGGCTAATCAGGGACAACCTTTCATATGCACAGGCTAATCAGGGACAACGTTGCATATGCACAGGCTAATCAGGGACAACCGTGCATATGCACAGGCTAATCAGGGACAACCTTTCATATGCACAGGCTAATCAGGGACAACCTTGCATATGCACAGGCTAATCAGGGACAACCTTTCATATGCACAGGCTAATCAGGGACAACCTTTCATATGCACAGGCTAATCAGGGACAACGTTTTCCAACTACACTAGATTTTTGTTTACAAGAGAGTTTCTTTAAACGAAAAATTCTATACAAGCGGAAAGTGTTGTCATCTGACACTTTTTACACATGCATTAAGCCCAGTTTTCCCAGAACACCCTATACATTTTTTTCCTAGGCAGGACACAGCATGTCTGAACATTGCATTTCTTCAACCTGTACATTTCCTAGCTTTAGGTATCTTTACAAATCGATAAACCGATGAGGTAACTAAAAACTGATCAGTTCTTTGACCGACTTTAGATCCCCAACAAGAGCGCCGCATGACGGAGCAATATACGCCCGATTCGTGTGCCATTGGAGATGATACACTGATGATTGATGTATTTGTTTTGGAAATAAGCAAAAAAAACAACAACAACTTATATAACTGATATATTCATATATATGCATTGATATCAATAAGTGTACACTTAGTCTCATTTGTTCTCTAAAACACAATATTTAAATCATAATTGTTTAGACCTACATAGGTATAGAATGGCAGTATTTCCTGTACTGATATTACTTATCTTGAAACTACTGACCAAGTTTGGTAAAGATCGGATGAATACAATTTGAATAAGAGTCCGGACAAAGTGGCGCTGTTGAAAATGGACTAATTGACCCTATGACCTAGTTTTTTACCTGGCATGACCCATATTCGAACTTGGCCTAGATATCAACTAGATGCAACTACTGACCAAGTTTGGTGAAGATAAGATTTATACAATTTGAATTAGAGTCCGGACAAAGTAAAATGCACTAATTGACCCTTTGACCTAGTTTTTGACCCAGCATGACCCATATTCGGACTTGACCTAGATATCAACTAGATGCAACTACTGACCAAGTTTGGTGAAGATCGGATGAATACAATTTGAATTAGAGTCCGGACAAAGTGGCGCCGTTGAAAATGCACTAATTGACCCTATGACCTAGTTTTTGACCCGGCATGACCCATATTCGAACTTGGCCTATATATCAACTAGATGCAACTGCTGACCAAGTTTGGTGAAGATCGGATGAATACAATTTGAAATAGAGTCCGGACAAAGTGGCCCCTTTGAAAATGCACTTATTGACCCTATGACCTAGTTTTTGACCCGGCATGACCCATATTCGAACTTGGCCTAGATATCAACTAGATGCAACTGCTGACCAAGTTTGGTGAAGATCGGATGAATACAATTTGAATTAGAGTCCGGACAAAGTGATGCCTTCCGCCCGCCGCCCGCCCGCCAAGGGGTTTCACATAATACGTCCCGTATTTTATACGGGCGTATAAAAATGGAGCGAGCATGCAAAATATATTTTTGTATCTTCCATGTTAAAGGGACGGTCAACCACAAATCACGAAAAAAGAAAAGTTCTACAATACCGTATTGTTTTATAATTATTAGTTTATATTTATTAAAATATAACAACTGGTTTATTTCATTACTTGAAAAAGTTCATATTTTCAGTATATTCGGTAATAAACTTTTGTGATATGAAATCGAAAGCACATCGCGAAAATAGGTGACATAACGATATACACACTATAAATAACGCAAGTATATTGATCATTTTATATATTAGATATATACAATTCACTACGCATGCAAAATTTGCATTCCTGGGTTTACCACGTGACGATGATGATCAATCTACTGGCGTTATTTTATTATTAACTGGTAGTTACCTGGTAGACATACCCAGTAAAATTTATTACCAGATATACTGAAAATATGACAACTTAACAATTTTTTTAAGTAATGTAATATACAAGTCGTGATATTTTAATTTAATATAAACTAATAATTGTAAAAAAAATACGGTATATTGCAACTTTTCTTTTCTTCGTCGTCGTGGTTGACAGTCCCTTTAAGATTTTTGAGTGTGGCAAATCCAACAAACATCAGATCAATGAGTTGTGGCCTTATCCTTTCCACAGCAGTATATTTACAAAATAAAAGGTTGTCATAGTAATGACAACAATTTCTCACAGTCAAATGTCTTATTGTGTCAATAGTTGAAAATAAATACTGTACGCTTTCGAAGGGATGTCCTGTGCAACCTCATGCAATAAACGCCACCCATGTTTTGGTGTCATTGATCATCATCCCACTGGTTAAAATCAGTGATGCTTTACATTACCTTAAGTTGTTTTAGCCAAATGGTGTTTGTACTTCTAATATCATTATACATTAAGCGGAAAGTGTTGTTCTTCATTAGCCTGTGCAAATGGCACAGGCTTATCTGCAACAACACTACGAATATGCATAAAGCCCAGTTTCCCCAGAATGAGGCTGAATTTGTTCCAGGAAGGACACAGCAGGTCTGAAAATCACACTTCTCCAACCTGTACAGTGTCTATCTTAAGATACGCTTACGTATGAGCTTTGCTCCGTGAAAACAGGGCTAAAGTGCAGTATTCCTTACCTTTACAAAAGTCCCTGTTCTTGCAATGCGCCCCATGCACACAGCTATCCCTCGTCGCCTCGTACAGTTCCCGCCACCCTGCCTCTGCCTTTGCGCGGTCCACGAGCACATAACGCAGGTTGAGATCTGATTTCTCTTCATCCATATAGGATAAGCCAGTGTTTGGTCTGCAGAAATAAATGTTTTTTTTTCTCCAGTTTTTTGTTTCATTTCATTTTTTTTTTGCTGTGGGAAAATAGGGTGTACAGCATTTGAGTAATGTGTTGTCCCAAATTAGCCTGTGGTGTGTACAGTTGGCACAGGCTAATCAGGGACAATACTTTCTGCTTTTATGGAATTTTTTCGTTAAATGGAAGTCTTTTCTAAACAAAAATCCAGTTTGCGCAGAAATTGTTGTCCCGGATTAGCCTGCGCAGACTGCACAGGTTAATCTGGGACAACACTTTAAGCACATTCATTAAACCCTGTTTTCCCAGAACAAGAGGGCAAGATGGCCCTAGTTTGCTCACCTGAGGGGAGTCGGTTGATTCAGTCTTTACCAAATGTCAAACTTGACCTAGATATTGTCCAGACAAACATACTGGTCAAATTTCATCATTATTGAACCAAAACTCTCGTGTATTACGAGGTTTTTGCAAGATTTTACCTGGTGACCTATATTTTGAGTTGACCCCTAATGAACCAAACATCAAACTTTGCTTACAAAAATAAATATTATGACCAAGATTCATAAAATCTGAAACAAAATTGTAACTTCTAGTGTTTACAAGGATTTTGTATAATATAATGAAAATTTTGACAATCTAAGGGCAATAATTATGGCATTTATTATGCGATTTTGTGATCGAACTTGACTGAGATCTTGTGGCCATATAGCTTCTCAGCAACTTTGATAAAGAATGCTTGAGAGATGTGAATGCTAGAGTGTTTACAAACCAAATGTGGACAGACGGACGGCGGACAAAGACCAATGCTAAAACCTCACCTGAGCAATCAGGTGAGCTAAAAAGTGTGTTTTTTCACTGATCTGAGCCATTTTCCAACTTGTCTGAGAAATCAATAAAACCAATGCATTGACTAAGTTTCACAATGATTAGGCAAAAAATGTGACTTCTATAGCGTTCAAAAGGTTTCTCTCTGGTCATATAAGGAAAACTGCCCCCTCCCCCCCCCTTGGTGGCCATGTTTTTTGACCGATCAGGACCATTTTCGAACTAATCTGAGATATAAATAAAACCAATTTTTTCACCAAGTTTCATGATGATTAGGCAAAATGTTGTGAGCAAATTTCATTAACATTGGGCCAAAAATGTGACTTCTAGAGTGTTCACGGCCATGTTTTTTCACTAATCTGTTTTTTCAGACTCGTCGAAGATATCAATAAAACCAATGTTTTGACCAAGTTTCATGATGATTGGGCAAAAAATGTGAATTCTTGACTGTTCACAAGCCTTTTTTACTATATACATATAAGGAAAACTGCCCCGTCTCCCTGGCAGCCATGTTTTTCAACGGACCGGAACAATTTTCGAACTTTACTCACATTTCTAGGACACAAATGTTCTGATCAAATTTCATGAAGATAAGACGAAAAAAGTGACTTCTAGAGTGTTCACATGTTTTCACTATATCCATATAGTGAAAACTGCCCCGCCCCTTGGTGGCCATGTTTTTTCACCCATCTGGACCATTTTCGAACTCATCCGAGATATCAATGAAACCAATGTTTTGACCAAGTTTCATGAGGATTGGGCAAAAATTGTGACTTCTAGAGTGTTAAAAATGTTTCTATATAGCCAAATAAGGAAAACTGCCCTGCCCACTGGCGGCCATGTTTTTCAACAGAACAGAACCACTTTTGAACTCAACCAACATATCATAAAGACAAGCATTTTGACAAAGTTACATGAAGATTGGGCATACAATGTGACTTCTACAGTGTTTACGAGGTTTTTCTTTTTTTTTGACCTAGTGACCTAGTTTTTGACCCGGCAGGACCCAGTTTCGAACTCGACAGAGATATCATTGGGACACAGCTTCTGACCAAGTTTCATGAAGATCCGACAAGAAATGTGGCCTCTAGAGTGTTTACAAACAAATGCGGACAACGGACGGACAGACGACGGACAAAGACCGATCACAAAAGCTAACCCGAGTAATCAGGTGAGCTTAAAAAGCTCAATTAGATTTTTAGTTGTTTTCAACAGTGTTTAAGTTATATCACAGCAGTCATTTAACTTACACACACTTTTTTGTGAAAACTGATTTACCATTACGTACTGCCCAAGTGCACATACTCATGACAGTTTCTGTGATTTATTTTGCTCAATTGGGAAAATGACCTTCATATTACAAGTCAGGGTTCGACACTAAGGCACGTCCGACAGACATTGTCTAGTAAGATCGGTGGTCGGGCTAGTAAAACTGCGGTCTAGCTTGTCCGACTGGTCGTACATACAAAAATCTATACTGATTCATATAACTATAACTAACTGCTGTGAAAACCTTTATTTTTAATGTGTAAAATTACTCTCGTATCCGTTATTTACATTAAAATAAAACTAGTGTATTTAAATAAACGCGGAGCATTCACATGATTCATCGCTATTTTTAGACGCAAAGGAGAGCTTCCTGCAGAAATTGCCTGTTTCCATTGGTCAAGTTGTCATGAATATTAATAATTTTCTGCAGTGTCGTAAAACTGTAGAGCATGATTTTACGACTTCTATCGAAAATCGGTATTGTCAATGTAAACATTTTTGCGTAGCAGACAAGAGAATGTAATTTAAAGAATGGCTTTGTTCAAGTTCGGTTTTTCGTCCTACAAATCAGTAAATAAAAAAGAATCCGACACTTAAACTGACACGAAACGTAAATATGAAGAAACACGAAAACACCAATTTTATCCTAGATGGAAAATCGAGTCAGTTCCCATGGATTGAATTTGACGGAGAAAAGAAAAAAAGTTTTATTTTATTGTTTTACTCTATGCATAAAAAAATATGTTGTTCACTGATTATTTACTGATAAATCCTGATTTAACAGTTACATGACACATTTGTGTTCATTTGCTATGTCATTTGTGGTCTAGCAGACATCAGATTCGGGCTAGTACATTTTAAGAGGAGCTGGTCCGACGGTCTTGCTGTAAAAAAAGTTAATGTCGAACCCTGCAAGTACATTTGTAACTTTTAAGATAGTAATTAAGTTTTTGCTGACAGACTGATCTATATATAGACAGGCAAATTAAATGACACAGGGAGGGCGACCTATACTCCCCTACAATAAAACACCAGGGCCTGGTATCACGAACATACTTAAGTCATTATTTGACTTTGAACATTTTCTAATTTTTTTAGATAAATTTGATTATCATGCACAAATTGGTGTTCATAGAAGAATAAGATTTTAAAAATTTGAGCCTGACTCCACCCCGAGTTTGAGCGGGAAAAAGTGCGTCTTTTTATGGCTAAGATATGAGATTGTTTGTGAGCTGACTGACATTTTCAATACTCATCTGAGTGGAAACTCAACTATAATTTACCGAGATGAGCTAAAAAAATTGATATTGTTATTGATATTTGGCCGACTGGACTTGCATTCAACTAGTAATATCTTCGCGATAAATAATAGATTTAAAAACAATTTCAAATGTTTTGTGCATTACCTGGCAATACGGAAGAGATGCGTGGAGTTCTCCTTTTGGGTGGCCAGTATGTAGAGCTTCTTGCCCCACACTTCACGACGCGACACGTAGAAACCGTCGTGTTTGCCGCTGTAGTTGTCTGCCCTTGCCACGGCCTGGTCCCAACTCATGCCTCGGTCTATCATTAGCTCAACCAGCCTGGGTTTGAGAGTATGCATAGCAGCAATTTTTTTTTTACCCAAAAGTACCGTTACCAGCCCAATTGGGAAAAATTTGTGCGAAAAACCCTGTTGGGAAAATTTGCGTCATAAAGCCTTCACATTGGGAAATTGATGTATTTGATTTTTGCTTCCAAATATTTGAAAATTGATAACGAAATGTTGCTCTGGGAAAACAGGGCTTAATAATTTATCCCAGGTAAGCCTGTGCAGTCTGCACTTTCCAATTGAACTGGATTGAACAGGGCTTAATAATCTATCCCAGGTAAGCCTGTGCAGTCTGCACTTTCCAATTGAACTAGATTTTTGCTAAGAAGAGACTTCCTTCAATAGAAATATACCATAGAAACGTAAAGTGTCGTCCCTGATTTGATTGTGCATACTGCACAGGCCAATGTGGGATGACACTTAACGCAAATGCATTAAGCCCAATTTTCTCAGATCGCAGCTCACATATAACAAGCACATATGACCTGATATCCCCTGCCATCGAAATGAAGTAGAATTTGTTTAAGGTACCAAGGTTGCTATTAATAAATGAAAAACAAATTTCTCTCTTATTGTATTTTTTCTTAAAAAACAAGATGTGTTTGTGAAACACAATGTCCCCCTATATGATGTTTGACCTTGTAGGATGACCTTGACCCTTCACCACTCAAAATGTGCAGCTCCATGAGATACACATGCATTTCAAATATAAAATTGCTAGCTTCAATATTGCAGAAGTGACATTACATGAGCAATTTTGACCCATATATTTGACCTTGAAGGATGACCTTGACCTTTCACCACTAAAAATGTGCAGCTCCATGAGATACACATCCATGCAAAATATCAAGTTGCTATCCTCAATATTGCAAAAGTATTCATAAAATTAGCGATTTGGGCCACATATATTTGACCTCTGACCTTGAAGGATGACCTTGACCTTTCACCACTCAAAATGTGCAGCTCCATGAGATACATATGCATGCCAAATATCAAGTTCCTATCTTCAATATTGCAAAAGTTATTGCAAATGTTTAAGTTGGCGCAAACCAACCAACCAACAGACCAACAGACAGGGCAAAAACAATATGTCCCCCACTACTATAGTGGGGGACATAAAAATCTTTTCTAAGCGAAAATCAAGTTTATGCGGAAATTGTTGTCCCTGATTAGCATGTGCTAAGTACACAGGCTTATTTGGGACGACACTTTATGCATATTACACTTGAGAGTCTTTGGCTTTGATTCAATCAAGCTTAAATAAACAGGTTTAACCCATTTATGCCTAGCGTCTAGAAAAAAGGCCTTGGCAAACAGCGTAGACCCAGATGAGACGCTGCATCATGCCGCCTCATCAGGGTCTGCGCTGTTTGCTTAAAGGAATTTCTGTGAGAAATATTCTAAATATAGAAATAAATATACTAGACATCCATAGTTTTGGAAATAAATTGATCCAATTTAGAAGGATGGGAGAGTCCATAAGGCATTAACAGGTTTAAACTAATTAAACTTAACACCTCAGCTCTCACCTAGTGGAGGTGTGTCCCTTGTTGAACTTGGTGAAGATCTCTCGTGGCGTACCCACCATCTCTACTGACGAGGCTGAGATGTCCAGCATTCCCTCGCTGTACCTGCAGTACATATGACCAAAATCCAGTAGTATTCAAAATCCAATGATTAAGCAATGATATCTATATGATTAATGTGAATTTTAAAAAACTGGACTCAATACATGTACTTTAAGTGTAGTCTCGGATTAGCCTGTGCAGTAAGCGCAGGCTTATCTTGCATTAACATTATCCGCATAGAATGGATTTGGGGTTTAGAAGAGACTTACTTCAAACAAAAAATTCCATTAAGCAGAAAGTTTCATCCCTGCTAGCCTGTGTGGACTGCACAGGCTAATCTGGGATGACACTTTTCCTACATACATTAAGTCCCTTTTCTCAGAGTGCAGATCACTTTTATGAAATATAACAAGAGGTGTCTCCATAGGATGACATATGCCCCCTATAAACGCTTTGATAGAAATTATGAGCATTTTTTGAAACCTAAACGCAGACCCTAAGTTCAAGGTCAAGGGGGTCAAAATGTGTGTGCGTATGGAAAGGCCTTGTCCATATACACATGCATACCAAATATGAATGTTACATCTGAAGCAACATAGAAGTTATGAGAATTTTTTTAAACCTAAACACAAAGTGTGACCGACAGACAGACAGAGGGGCAGACAGTGCGATCACTATATGCCCTCCTTTGAGGGCATACAAATGAGTTGAGCATGTAACTGATGTATTGGTTAACCAGTATATCTCACAGGTGTGATTTTGGATCTAGCAAAGATAGGAATCCCTGCAAAATCAGTATTATTCTTGTGATGTCAATTTTTTTTGATGTCATGGGTAGAATGATACACACAATTACGAATTAAAAGAACAATTATTCCCAATGTTTATTTTTTGAAGGCAAAACTAATGTACACATGTAACACATAATTATTCATTGTTTTTCTAACATACCAGTTTCAGCTTGTTGACATATAATTGGGACAAACATTTTGACCAAGTTTCATGAAGATGTCAGACATATAACAGACCAGAACCAGTATGGAACTTGGCTGAGATTTCATTCAGACTAACCTTCTGAGCAATAATCATGAGGATTAAGCAATAAATGTGACCTGAAAAAATCCCTATCCACTGGCACCATGTTATTCACCAATTGAAACAACTTTCAAAATCCAAAGTGTTTTACTTGGGGCTAATGTTAAGAGCAAGTTTCATGCAGATTTTGCAATAAATCACATAAACTTGCCATAAACATGTTTTGCTCAGGTGAACTTAAAAGCAATATAAGAGCAAATTTGATGCCAAAAAAGGAACTTAACGTTTCCTGTATACCTTGTCAGTGAAATGTCTTCTCAAGCTGAAGGTAATGCAGCCAAGGTCATCAACATGTGTCCAGTTGCTATGTCTACCACAACCACCACCACCACCACCCCGACCACATACCTTCCCTCAAGGTCATCATCATGTTTTCAGTTGCTATGTCTACAACCACCACCACCACCCGACCACATACCTTCTTTCAAGGTCATCATCATGTTTCCAGTTGCTATGTCTACCACAACCACCACCACCACCACCCAGACCACATACCTTCTCTCAAGGTCATCATCATATTTCCAGTTGCTATGTCTACCACAACCACCACCACCACCACCCCGGACCACATACCTTCTCTCAAGGTCATCATCATGTTTCCAGTTTCTATGTCAACCACAACCACCCCCACCACCCCGACCACATACCTTCTCTCAATGTCATCATCATGTTTCCAGTTGCTATGTCTACCACAACCACCACCACCACCCCGGACCACATACCTTCTCTCAAGGTCATCATCATGTTTCCAGTTTCTATGTCTACCACAACCACCCCCACCACCCCGACCACATACCTTCCCTCCTTCTTGGCATTGTCTATCATCAGCTTCATACACTCAGTGAAGTAGGTGAAGATCTGAAACATAGAAATATATCCCACTTTAACCCTTTTTCCCATTAGAAGCAAAGTAAACATGGCTTTTGCAACCAGCATAAAACTAGAACAGCTTGCGAGTTACTACAAATGGGTCAAAATATGTATCTAAGGGGTAAAGGGCTAAGAGCTTCAAAAGGAACTTTAACAGGGCACTCAGCTAATAGGTTACAGTACACTAGATCATTTTGTGTCCCTCCATAGTCCATTTGAAAGAAGCGCACATTTCTAAGGAGTTCCTTTGTTGCTTCTTGAAGAAAGGCCATTTCAGAATGTGAGACATGTCTTACGTGTTTATTTTTAATATCCTGTATGTATCTGGTGTACCTAATTGCCTTGGATTGAAAGTTAACTTTAAAGAATTTTTTTTTGGGGGGGTGGGTGGGATTTTTTCTGTTGTATGGGGCTTTTTTTCGAATAAGCCATCTGAAACACTGTTTCAATGATAAATGCATTCAGACAAGATTTACTTTCTTAGAAGTTGAGAGAAGGTTTATTTTTTATTGCATTCATTGGAAAAGGACAGATTTATCTTTAAAATGCAATATTTGATGTATTGAAAAGGCAAGAAAAATGCTTTAAAAGTTATAAGTTTTATCATATTTCCCTATGGAAATTGGAATTTAGTCAATTAGTTTAATCTTGCCTATAGCTCAGTCAATCTTTTGAAAAATTTCTAAAAAGCCTAGTTAAAGCAATATCTGGTCTTTACTTAGGGTAATTATTATCAGTGTCTCCATCAAATGCCTAATAATGGGACCGTACTTAGCCTACCATATTCTGTTTGTCAACATGGAGACCCAGAATTCTGTTGAGGAACTTGCTCACGTCTCCTGTATCTTTCTCCTTCAATACGAGGCCAGACCTCAACATGGCAACATCTACCAACCCCATCAGCACCAGGCTCTCCTGTAACCGTGGTAACATGCTATACTTGTAACCATGGTAACATATTTTACTATAATCTTTGGTAAAATGATATACATGTACCTATGGAATAATATTATTTCTTGAACCATGATATAATATAATGCTGGTTAATTTTCTGACATATATCTGTAACCACGGTGACATATATTACCAATTACTATGGAAATATATATCATGCCTTTAAATTAAGTCACATATTATAACTTTGAACATGGAAACTTACAAAACCCATTATGATCGAAATATGTAATCATTACAACAGTTCATACTCAAATCCATAAACACTAGTAATACTTGATCACAGAAACTTTACATACCGATCTGTATAAAACATATGCAACTTGTCACCATCAAAACATCACCATCATAGATGTCACATACAAAAGTTTATTCATTATTCAAGTAACCATTAAAACCAACAAAGCTGTATCTATAATAACTCAACTTGGGATGTTGAGTAATTAACTTTAAAGAATTTTTTCAGCATAAGTATTATTGGCAAGGCCCCATTCTGTTGCGTAGGATGCCAAAACAATCCTCAAATAGGAGAATTTGTGTGTCAATTTTATTACCGGTAACCGGTTTCACAACCTGCTTATACTTTAAACAGTCCGTTTATTAAATAATCTACTTTACATGGAGAATAACAGTTCATCTCGTAGGAAGTATTAAATGCTTTCTCAATGATCTCAATGATTGCTTCTTGTAAGCACCAATTTCTCAGGGAACTTCTAATAATCTATGGGAAAAAGGCACTGTATTTAAGCGGGTTAGTAGCCAACATAGTGCCTTATTTAGACGGCAGAACACATATTGTGGGTATTGGTTGGATTAAATTTTCCCCATTTTAACTACTTAGTGCATATTAACCCCTAAATATGCAGGGCTTTTTTCCTTCTTAGAAAAAGGCCGTTTTTAACATCTCTGAGAAGTTAACGTCTCAAATTTGCATAAATTTGAGAAGTTAACGATTAAAAAATATAAAACTTTGAAAAAGTTTGCGACTCATTTTTTCCCAATTTTGAAAAGTTTGTGACTCATTTTTTCACAATTTTAAAAGCTCAAGTTCAAATTAATGTTTTTTTTTCAAAATGATGGGCCAAAGGCCACTTTACAAAGACATGGAAAAAAGCCCGGCTACCTACCTGCATATGAAGGCTGAAGACCTCTTCATCATACTTTCCCCCTGTGATATCTGTCAATGACACACCTGGGACCAGCTTTTTCTGAAAATGTGGAAAATGTAATGCAGCATTAAAAATAATTGAGTGGCGCTCTAAAGAAATGGGGCATTATGCATGTGCATACAATTTTGTCCCTGATAAGGCTGTGCAGTTTGCACCAGCTATTCATAAGACACTTTTTGCCTCAACTGTATTTCAGCTAAGAAAAGCCTTCCTTAAATGAATAATATCATCAACACAGAATGAGTAGTCACTTATTAGCCTTGCTATCTGGGATGACACGCACATGCGTTAAGCCCGGTTTTCCCAGAGGAAGGATTTAATTCATTGCGATTTGTGGTGGGTAATGTTCATTATCCAAGATATTATGTATGCCTTACACATCATATAAAAGTTGTTTAATGTTTTGAGGTCAGAGACAAGGCAATACCACTGAAGATTACACAATACTTTAATTGAAACAATCAATCAGAGCATATGAAATATTGGTAGTGTGTAAACTACATTAAATACAAATAAATACAAATAAATACTAAGCCTATTACTGATCCCAACCAAACATTGTGCTGCACTCTCAACCAATATTAATTAACTGACCTCCCCCCCCCCCCCCCGTTTGGAAAATACAGCCAACAAATGACCTGGCTGAGCCAATGAAAAACAAGTATTATTTTAAACCCATTTATTTCAGCTTGATTGCATATAAAGCCAAAGGCTTATTTGAAACGCGCTCCAGTCCGTTTCCTGGGGCTAGAAACAGTACTTGGTGTCTATGGTGGAAATCTAAAGAACGCTCCAATAGAACGAACCCGTGACCTCCTGATCGCTAGGCGGACACCATATCCACTACGACCTCAAAAACGAGTATTCTGTACGATAGTAGATAAAATGCCATATACATGTACATTTACTGAAGTTTCAAACAACAAAAAACTTTTCCTCACCAAATGAAGTTTAACTCATAACTCCCTTATTTGAATTCCAATATACTTTATGAAAATCTGCATTAAATTTTTTCTATGAGATGGCATACATTGCAGAAACTATAAATGTCACACACCTGACATATGTGATGATACATGGTACGCAGGGCATTCCGGCCGTACTGGGTGTCAAAGTTGAACTCGGCTAGGTCGGCCCCTGTCGCTGCCCTTCTGTCTCCCTTTGTAAGGGCCCCTAGCGACTGCAGTCGCCTAGCAACAGCTGCTGCAAACCGCCTCTCCCCACCCAGGTCAGTGGTCAGCAACTTGTATAAGGGTCCACTGGAAGGGTAACAGTGTCAATAGAGGGAAACATCATCAATTGATATAAACCGTTTGTCCACGCAAGCCAGAATTCTTAAATGAGCTGTGCTCATGCTTATCATGGATGACACCTTCCATCAAACTGGATTTTCTTTAAGAAAAGACTTTTTAAAACAAGAAACCGTCGGAGACAGGTGATGCTCCCCAAAGTTTTTTTAGGTCACAATATTGCACTATATATTCAGATAAAAGGACACGTCTAGTAGTTGGGGGGGGGGGGGGGGGGGGGGGGGGGGGGGGACAAGAATTGCAATATATGTACCGTTAATGGAAAATTTCAAAGGGCCATAACTCTGTGAAAAATCATCCGACCAGAACCAGCTGATAATATTTTTGATTTTAGAGCCGATGTTCAAAACCTTGGCAAAATGTTAAGGTTTAAGCACGACGAAGACGACATGAAACGACGAGCTGGCTATGACAATACCTTGGGTTTTCTCTAAAAACAGCCGAGCTAAAAATAAATTCTATAAATGGTATTTTCTTTTGTGTGGTTAAAGTAGAACAAGGTACGGTAAAATCTGGTAAGGTCTGGTAAATTTTATTATTATTTAAGTTATTGGAACTCTTGTCTGGTGAGATTTTTTGTCTTTCGCATGGGTTGCGCATAGCCAGTATAGCATCAGAATTATTATAACTCAGACATTTTTTGGGGTTGTATAAGGAAAAGGTGTAGCCAAATAGAAAAATCTCTTGCCTAATATGCTAACTGGTAACCATTTGCATATTTGGCTAATGGCAGAATACAATCTGATAAAATAAGAGTACAGCGTCCTCTCAGATAAGTCTGTGTAGTCTGCACAGGCTAATCAAGGACAAAACTTTCTGCCTCAACTGGATTATTGTTTAGAAGAGACCTCCTTTAAAATAAAAATACCATAAAAGCGGAAAAAGTCACCCTGATGGGGAATCCACAGGCTAATCTAGGACCATAAAAGCGGAAAAAGTCACCCTGATGGGGAATCCACAGGCTAATCTAGGACCATAAAAGCGGAAAAAGTCACCCTGATGGGGAATCCACAGGCTAATCTAGGGCCATAAAAGTGGAAAAAGTTGCCCCTGATGGGGAATCCACAGGCTAATCTAGGGCCATAAAAGCGGAAAAAGTCGCCCCTGATGGGGAATCCACAGGCTAATCTAGGGCCATAAAAGCGGAAAAAGTCGCCCCTGATGGGGAATCCACAGGCTAATCTAGGGCCATAAAAGCGGAAAAAGTCGCCCCTGATGGGGAATCCACAGGCTAATCTAGGGCCATAAAAGTGGAAAAAGTTGCCCCTGATGGGGAATCCACAGGCTAATCTAGGGCCATAAAAGTGGAAAAAGTTGCCCCTGATGGGGAATCCACAGGCTAATCGAGGACCATATTTTACGCACATGAATCCATAAAAGCGGAAAAAGTCGCCCCTGATTGGGAATCCACAGGCTAATCTAGGAGAATATTTTACGCACATGAATTTAAGCCTCTTTCTCCCAGAGGTTAATTTTTTTGCCTTTAATTTAGAGCTACAGAACATCCCCCACCTGGACTGGTTAGACCTGTGAGAGCGACCCAGCTGTTGTACAGCCTTGTCAGCACTCCAGGGTAGCTCCACAGTAAGGTGAACGCGCCGGCACTGATTGGCCACCCGCAGGTCAGCGTGAAGCGAGATACCGGTACTGGCCGCATCTGAGATGATCGCCACCAGCTTCTTACCCTCCATGAACATGTTGCGCTGAAAAGGATTCTCTGTTATTAAGATTGCATAACCCTCGCTGAAACAGATGATCTGTTTTTAAGACTGCACATGAGCCATGCTCTGGGAAAACAGGGCTTAATGCATATCCGTAGTGTCGTCTGCACAGGCTTAAAGTTTTGTCTCTGATTTTTCTGTGTGGACTACACATGCTAATCTAGGAAGACACTTTAACCCTTTCCCCCATAAGAAGTGAAAATGGCTTTTGCAACCAGCACAAAACCAGAACAGCCTGTGATAAACTCCCAGTCTGTTCAGGTTTTGTGCTATTTGCTGCTCATCAGTATCTAAGGGTTGGAGATGAAGCATTTAAAACGAGAATTTTGTAAGAAAGGTATTTCATTAAACGTAACTTTCTATTTGACTACAAAAGCATCAAAATACTAATCTATGTGGTAAAGGATTAAGCAAATGCATTAAGCCCCGTTTTCCCTGAACAAGGTTCATAGTTCTTTCTATTCTTATCTCTCATATTCTACTAAAACTCTTGCTTTGTTAGAACGTCATGACAAATACCACCTTTCTGCTTTTTCAGCTATGATTAAGCCAGGGAAAATAACTCCAAAATGCATAAATTCTTGGGGTTGAAGTGTCATGTACATCTCTACTGCATAGTGATGACATCTTCGAAGTTTTAATTAAATTGCTTGAGAAATGTTGAAGTAGTTCCCTCAACAACATGTTAACATCCAATAAGAATTTCCTGAACCATGGATCGACTTACAAACTGACCAAAAATCAACTCCAATATTCACACTTATCAATCTTTATTTGCCAATCTATAATCATGTATTTGCAATGGCTGAGAAATGTCACATGAAAATGGGGTATTTTCTATTCACTATGAAAATACAGTGAAAGTTGTATGGCATATTGCCAGTTAATAACATCATTGAGTTTATATATGCATAACCATTGTAAATATAATTTTTTTAAAGACAACAATTTAACAAAGCGAACTACATGTTCCCCCAAAATAAATTTTTGGGGAGCATAATAAACACTTATTAAGAATTACCTCTTGCACATTAAGGCTATCAATAGCTCCATAGGCCTCAGAGTCGAGGGTTCGAGTCTCATATCTTGGTGTGTCGTTTGGCGAGTGTCGTACTATTCGGCCTTTTCGACCTGTCATTTCCGCCACATTACTCGGTCCACCAAGTTTGTCGATAATCTCGTCCAACGGTGAGTCCGGCAGGTTGATCTTCTTCGTGAAATCAAGCAGCATGTTTTTAGCGGTTACACTCCACTCATCCTCTGCAACATCACCTTCTTTCTGAAAATGCAGGCAACTTTCAGGAGTATATTAAAAGATTTGGCGTATACATAAAACTGTCAGGCATAAATTAACCCTTTCCCAATCAGAAGCGAAGTGAAAATGGCCATCTGCAACCAGCATAAAACCAGAACAGCCTGTGAGTAACCGCAGTCTTTTCAGGTTTTATGCTGTGTGCTGTTCATCAGTAACTAAGGGTTGGAGATGAAGCCTTAAAAACTTGAAACTTGAAAGAAAGGTATTAAATTAAATATAACTTTCTAAGTGACTACAATTGCGTGAAAATACGTATCAAAGTGGTTTAGGGTTAATCTGTCTTTTTCTGGGATTTAAATAAATGGTTTTCAATTCAGACACATTTCCAATATAAATATAGGGTGTTAACTTATTTTTACTTTTTTATTTAATTTTGGAACAATTAAACTATTTAGATATTTTCAAAGCATTTGCAGTTAATATTGTTTTATGTTAATTTTTATAAATTAACAAGAGATGTGTTTGACAGAAACACAATGGTCCTTATTGCGCCGCTTTGAAATAAATTTCAATATATCATTAGGCAGGTTTAGAAACTATCTCCCTTTTAAAGCTTATTACTTCCCTTGGATTATATTTTTTTACTTTTTTCCTTGAAGGATGACCTTGACCTTTCACCACCCAAAATGTGCAGCTCCATGAGATACACATGCATGCCAAATATCAAGTTATTATCTGCAATATTGCAAAAGTTATGGCCAATCTTAAAGTTTTCGGACTGACTGACAGATGGACGGACAGACGGTTCGAATGCTATATGCCACCCTACTGGGAGCAAAAAAATAACTTAGATACTTCCACATCTTTTCAGAACAAGCATATTTTGTACGACAAGACATTTTTGAAATATTGCGGATTGCATAGGCTAATCTGGGACAACACTTAACGCACATGCATTAAGCCCAGTTTTAGCAGAATGAGGCTCATATACAGGTTTTAACTAAAGCAAATCGTCCCACACTCACTGTTGGAACAATACGAGTGGGAAAAGCACTCTCGATGAATCTGTACAATATCTCCCGACACAGGGACATGAAACCCGTCAGTTTGCCTCGCGTCTTGTCTAACTCGCTGTCAAGGCTGGCCTGAAATCAAGGAAATGAGCCGTGCTCTGGGAAAACAGGGCTTAATGCATGAGGGTCAAGTGTTGTCCCAGTAAAGCCTGTGCATTCTACAATGTTTAGCCTTTTAGGACTGCACAGGCTAAACTGGGATGACACTTAATATGCAGGCATAAAGCCGTGCTTTCTCAGAGAGTGGCTCAAATAATAATGTCTTATATATTGTGCCATCTTTTTTTATAGTGCTATATAGTTTGTTATAGTATGTAACATAATATTTGATAAATTATGCATTAAACATTCTCGACCAATTGAGAAAAGTACCAGTACCATGCAAATTGGGAACAAGAGCACTGCATAGTGGGTGTCGACGCTCGGCTGTAGGTGCAGTTTTTAATAAATTAAAGCTTATCAGAAGTGACCTTGCCTTTTGACCTAGTGACCCAAAAATGCATGTGGCGTGTTAAACTCATCAAGCGGCATCTAAATATGAATTTTCAAAGTTGTATGTTGAGGTTTTAGCACTACACGGACGGCAGACGCCAGACGGTGAGCTGGCTATGACAATACCTTGGGTTTTCTCCACAAACAGCCGTGCTAAAAATATGCACAAAAAAGACTGAAATTTGGGGAAAATTGTGTTGTGAAATCTTCAGATATGTCTTTATGGACATTTTCGATTGCTTAGTACTTAATTGCATAAACCCAGTTAAAAACTGTTTTACAGTTTTGCCTGAAATGTTCAGTTATAATACTCTTTTTTTCTTGCAGATGATGCACATTTGGAAGAAAATTGACACAACTTTCCTTCCTTTTGAGAATTTTTCAGACACTTATTGGGAAATTTGTAATTTGTCATCAATTGGGAAAGTACTTTTCATGGGAACTTTATAAAGAAGGAAAAAATCACTATTATATGACATATTATATAAATAGTACAGGCAGTTGAGGGGTATAGTAACTATTGCACCCAGAGGAGTCATGTCTACTGAAGACAAAAGTTGTTTTTCTATTTCCAGAAAGATGACTTCAATAAATTAATTGCATTATACCCAACAAACATGTAGTACTTTGAAGATATAACAAACCGGTCAATAGAGCAGCATAATACTTAACACAATAATATATTTTAGATTTTGTCATCATTGAATCTAAACTGGGCCCCTCCCCCATCCCAGCAACAAAACAGATATTTTCATACAAATTGGGCTTAATACATGTACATAGAGAATCGTTCCAGATTAGCCTCTTCAGACTTATTAGGGAGGATACTTTTCTCTTTTATGGAATTTTTCATTTTCAGGAGGTCATTTCGGAATGTAAATCAAGTGTAGGCAGAAAGTTTGGTCCCTTATAAGTCTGTGCGGACTACACAGGCTAATCTGTGCAACACTTTACGCACATGCATTTAGCCCAGTTTTTCCTGAACGTATCTCAAATACTACCTCGCCAGTGGTTTGCAGACCAATCACAATGCACTGTCCCCTGTCCATGGCCTTCTTGGCTTCTGATATGATAGTGGGGACCTTCATACCCAGGCTGGAAAACAAAACAGGGACCTTCATACTTAGGCTGGAAAACAAAACAGGGACCTTCATACTCAGGCTGGAAAACAAAACAGGGACCTTCATACCCAGGCTGGGAAAAAAACAGGGATCTTCATACCCAGGCCGGAAAACAAAACAGGGACATTCAAACCCAGGCTGGAAAACAAAACAGGGACCTTCATACCCAGGCTGTAAAAACAAAACCATAGCATAGCTAGTGTAATATTTACAACTTAGCAAGTATGTAACCCCAACCTTCCAGTTTAACAAATTAACCCAGCCAACTGAAATGTCAGTAGAATCTACATCATGCTCCGGTTCATGTTACAAAATTGAAATTCAGAAGTATCACAATAGGTGATTAACTGCCTGATATACTGCTTTAAAACAGACAGAGTTTTGTTAACAGTGTTGTAATTTGACCTTCAATAATCTTTGAAGACAATATATGAGCCTCCTTTTGGGAAAACTGGGCTTAACGCATATGTCTAAAGTGTCATCCCAGAATAGCCTGTACAGTCTGCACAGGCTAATCAGGGATCACACTTTAAGAAACAACTGGATTTTTGTTTAAAATGACTTCAAATTAACGAAGATTCCATAAAGCCGAACTTGTTGTCCCTGGTTAGTCTGTGTGGACTGCACAGGCTTATCTGGGACGAAACTTCAGACACATTCATTAAAGTGTAATTAAGTGCTTGCATGTGTGCGTACCAGAGCTGTTTGAAGAAGCGCTGATGACAGGACCAGAACTGCTGCCACACTCGAGTATTTGAACTGGCTGTCCGTACCACAGCCGACTCGAGAGCTTTACGGAGCTCGTTCCTGTAAAAGGAGGAAGGTATCTATAATGCATGATGCATTATGATGTAAAAGAATATAAACTAAACTAGGCAGTAATTTTTTTAATTCAAAAGATGAAAAAAAATTCACATACACTGTTCTAATTTTAAAGTTTAACTGTATTGCTTTAACATAAAAATGTAATGCTTTACATATTCCCAAGCATAAGGTTTCAAATGTAATTCAAATTTTGAGTTATGTCCAACTTCACCGTCACAATAGAATCATACAAGAGATGTGTTCCTCAGAAACACAATGCCCCCTATTGCGCCGCTTTGAGTTTTTTTACCTTTGACCTTGAAGGATGACCTTGACCTTGAACTTCCACCACTCAAAATGTGCAGCTTCATGAGATACACATGCATGCCAAATATCAAGTTTCTATCTTCAATAACGCAAAAGTTATGGCCAACGTTTAAGGTTTTTTCGGACGGACGGACAGACTGACATACACACTGACTGACGGACAGTTCAACTGCTATATGCCACCCTACCTGGGGCATAAAAAGCTCAAATGTAAAATCTGATCCACAAACTTAACACAAACACATAGGAAAATTACAGACGCAAATTTCTCTTTCTTTGCCAAAATCAGAAATCCACGAATCAAGGTGCTCACAAAAGTCTTTTATTTAAACCACGACATTTCATCCAATATAAATTATTGTACCCTATTCACAAACATGGACAATCACATAGAGAAACACAGAATTATCTTTCCGTTTGTGGTCCTTTTTCACGATTTGAAAAGAATAGAATGGACTAAGCAACGCTTATATTTTCCTGTTAAATGTCAACTCATAACTGTGTAAAGAGAATACTATGATAGTGTTGAAAATGGATTAGTTTATTAAGTGAGGCCCAAAAATCCTGAGACATGAGTAATATCAAACTAACATACAAAGTGGGTCAATTTGGATTGAAAGGACAGGTTAAGTGGTCATATTATCCAATCAGAATGTTCAGTCCAGGTTATGTGGTCGAATTATCCAATCAGAATGTTCAGTCCAGGTTATGTGGTCGAATTATCCAATCAGAATGTTCAGTCCAGGTTATGTGGTCAAATTATCCAATCAGAATGTAGCAAAAGTTTTCATAAGTTTAGCCTTGCTCTGGGAAAACACCTGCTTGTTTCATGTTTGGAAAGTTCCAAATAAGCGTGTACAGTCTGCACAGGTTTATCAGGGACAACCCTTTATGCCTTAACTGGATTTCCTTCCCTTAAATGAAATTTCCCATCAAAACGGAAAGTGTCATCCCTGATTTGCCTGTTTAGAATGCACAGGCTTATTTGGGATGACACTTTACGCACATCCATTAAGCCCAGTTTACCCAGAACAAGTCTAATACTACTTACCACACATGCACTGCTGTGTCATACACCTTTCTCTGTTCCTTACTCAGTGATGCCTCCACTGTTATGAACTGAAATTGAACCCAAATCCAGCTTCTTCATGCAAGATAATTACAATTAATTCTTTTTTGACTCTAGCGAGTATTTGGCTTGCATCATAATTAGGCATTATAATCCATTTAAAAACATCAAAGGTAAATGAAAAATTTTCAAGATGTGTTTTGGCAAAGTTTTCAACATTAATTTCAAGAAAGCAACAGTAGAAGAGCATGTAACAAATAGTATTTTACATTACAGTAAATAAGTAGTTTACATTCTAGCCCCTGGATGATGCATGTACCTATGCCTGTCTGTAACTGAGAGAAAGCAAACTACAAGTATTTTTTATTCTAGCCCCTAGTTGAGACCCATTCCACCGCCTGTTTGTAACTCAGAGAAAACTAACTACAAGTGTTTTAGACTCTAGCCCCTTGACAATGCACGTACCTCTGCCTTTTTGTAACTGAGAGAAAACCAACTACAAGTATTTTAGAATCTAGCCCCTGGACGACGCCCGTACCTCTGCCTTTTTGTAACTGAGAGAAAACCAACTGCAAGTATTTTAGATTCTAGCCACTGGACAATGCCTGTATCTCTGCCTTTTTGTAACCGAGAGAAAACAAAGTACAAGTATTTTACATTCTAGCCCCTGGACAAAGCCCATACCTCCGCCTTTTTGTAACTGAGAGAAAACCAAATACAAGTATTTTACATTCTAGCCCCTGGACAATGCCCGTACCTCTGCCTTTTTGTAATTGAGAGAAAACCAACTACAAGTATTTTACATTCTAGCCACTGGACGATTCCTGTATCTCTGCCTTTTTGTAACTGAGAGAAAACCAACTACAAGTATTTTAGAATCTAGCCAATGGACGATTCCCGTACCTCTACCTGTTTGTAACTGAGAGAAAACCAACTACAAGTATTTTAGATTCTAGCCCCTGCACAATGCCCGTACCTACACCTGTTTGTAACTGAGAGAAAACCAACTGCAAGTATATTTTACATTCTAGCCCATGGACGATGCAAGTACCTCTGCCTGTTTGTAACTGAGAGAAAACAAAGTACAAGTATTTTACATTCTAGCCACTGGACAATCCGTACCTCTGCTTGGTTGTAACTGAGAGAAAACCAACAACAAGTATTTAATATTCTAGCCACTGCACAATGTCCGTACCTCCGCCTGTTTGTAACCGAGAGAAAACCAACTGCAAGTATTTTACCTTCTAGCCTCATGACAATGCCCATACCTATGCCTGTTTGCAACTCAGAGAAAACCAACTACAAGTATTTTAGATTCTAGCCCCTGGACGATGCCCGTACCTCTGCCTGCTTGTAACTGAGAGAAAACAAAGTACAAGTATTTTACATTTAGCCCCTGGACAATGCCTTTACATACTCCTGTTTGTAACGGAGAGAAAACCAACTACAAATATTTTCTATTCTAGCCCCTGGACGATGTCCATACCTCTTCTTTTTTGTAACTGAGAGAAAACCAACTGAAAGTATTTTAGATTTTAGCCTCTGGACAATGCCCATACCTCTGCCTGCTTGTAACTGAGAGATAACAAACTACAAGTATTTTACATTCTAGCCCCTGGACGACACCCATACCTCTGCCTTTTTGTAACTGAGAGAAAACCAAATACAAGTATTTTACATTCTAGCCCCTGGACAATGCCTGTACCTCTGCCTTTTTGCAACTGAGAGAAAACCAAATACAAGTATTTTAAATTCTAGCCCCTGCACAATGCCCGTACCTACGCCTGTTTGTAACTGAGAGAAAACCAACTACAAGTATTTCAGATTATAGCCCCTGGACGATGCCTGTACCTCTGCCTGTTTGTAACTGAGGCCCCTGGACACGTACATGCCCGCTGACTTCATCTCCATGGCAAGAATCTCAGCCATGCCTGCAAGTAATGTGAAAGTGATTATGACATTACATTATTAGTGATTTGTCGACACTATTACATATATCTGGTAAAATTGGGCATTTTTACAATTAACTCACCATAAATTGGGGAAAAAAATGATCAACTAATTTTGAAAAATTACTGATAACAGTATATGAAAATCTGCCATGCCTGCAAGTAAAGTGACATGGATTTTGCCATTACATTGTATGCCTGCAAGTATAGTGGCCGGGATTTTGCCATCACATTGACTTTTGTAGTGATTTGTCGACCAACTGCCCAACACCATTTTGGTTAACATCAGTATCCATAGCTTTGTTTCCCCATTTTGAGAATATGACCTGTATCTAGTAAACTTGGGCATTTTATGTGTTAATTTACCTTCAAGTTGGAGCAAATAATATAATTGATTTGAAAGAATTATTGATGAAACTACATAACATTAAAATTTTCTGAACAAAAACAAAGCAGAACAAGAGCACCGCATAACGGGTGCAGTTTTAAATAAATAATTTATTTTTTTTTTTAGAGGTCAGTGACCTTGACCTTTTACCTAGTGACCCCAAAATAGATGTGGGGTGTAGAACTCATCAAGGTGCATCTACATATAGTTTCAAAGTTGTAGGTGGAAGCACTTTGATTTTAGAGCCAATGTTAAGGTTGTAGCACAACACGGATGGCAGACACCGGACAGCTGACGACGAGCTGGCTATGACAATACCTGGGGTTTTCTCCGAAAACGCCAAGCTAAAAATGGCTATTTTACCTTCAAATGTCTTCATTTTGAAACTATATAATTCAACATATTTGAAAGTGAAACCTTCAGCTTTGAATTTAGTGACTTGATTGTCAAAATGATTTTTTTTCCAACAAAGCATGCAAGAGTAAAGGATAGATTGTCATATGCAAGATAACTAAGTGTACAGAGCAATCGACAATTTGGCGACTGGTTAACCCTTTACTACCTTAATTAATAGATTTAAGTTTTAAAGGCTTTATTTTTAAACACTTAGATACTAATGAGCAGCAAAAAGCATAAAACCTGAACAGACTACGAGTAACTGGCAGGCTGTTCTTGTTTTATGCTGGTTGTATATTGCCATTTTCTCTTGGCTTCTGACTTGGAAAGGTTTAATTGAAATGGCCTCACTTACCAAGTCCCTTTTTCTGTACAGACACAAGGAACTGCTCAAAGTTGTTGTAGGGGGCTCCCTCGCCCCATAGCCCCAGACGTTCCATGAAAGCCTACAAACATTAAGTAGGGGTCGCTCTGGGAAAACAGGGCTTAAATCTTGTGCGCACTAGGGCTAATCAGGGAAGACACTTTCCACCTTAACTGGATTTTTGCTAAGAGGAGCATTTCTTTCAAATTAAAATACCATACGAGCTGAAAGTGTTGATCCTGATTAGCCTGCACAGACTTTTCTGGGACGACACTATACGCACATGCATTAAGAAATGTTTACCCAGAATGAGGCCTTAGTGCAACTCTTATGAATAAAAAGAATTTTGCACAACCCACAGAATTTCGATTTATTAGGTAACAATAACGGTTGTTACGGATATGTTTGTTTATTTTTAACAAACATAGTTAACATCAATTAGTGATTAGTTAACAATGTTTGTTTATTTCTAACTATCAATGAAAATTCAATGAGGCATATATTGATTCAACAGGGCTTCATGCAAAATCAGCAACCATTTACAAATTAATCACAACCCATTCAACTTTTCTGGTATTCTCTGGTATTGGACAAAACTTCAAGTTATGGCAACCATAAATTAACTTTGGGTAGAAAGTAACACACAGAATTACCATGACCAGTGCTTTGAAAGACTTTTGAAATTAGCTTAATATCAAACTGTTGATTTTCCAATATAGACACATAAAACAACAAGAGATGTGTTTGTCGGAAACATGATGCCCCCTAATGCCGCTTTCAAGCCATATATTTGACCTTTGACCTTGACCTTTCACCACTCCAAATGTGCAGCTCCATGAGATACACATGCATGCCAAATATCAAGTTTCTATCTTCAATATTGCAAACGTTATGACCAACATGAAAGTTTTGGGACAGAAAGACAGACAGAAAGACAGGCCAAAAACAATATACCCTCGATCATTTGATCTGGGGCATAAAAATTAGCCAATACATTATAAGTGTACAAACTCCAGGATCTTGTATCACAAACATTCTTAAGTCTTTATTCGGACTCAACTTTGTGTTGAGCTCAAAAATTGAGAATGTTCTTGATACTGGACTTTGTAACAAGCAAACAGTTTGTTGATGACTGGAGGCGCCTACCATGTTCTTCACGTCTGTGACACCAGTGGCACTACAGTACAGAACCCTGGCTTTAGGCAGCATCCTGGAAAACATTTCAAACAAACATATGGGCCATGCTCTGTGAAAAAAGGGTTTAATGCATGTGCGTAAAGTGTCGTTCCAAATTAGCCTGAGCAATCTGCACAGGCTAATCAGGGGAGACGATTTCCGCTTTTAAGATATTTTTCGTTTCAAGAAAGTCTCTTCTCAGCAAAAATCCAGTTTAGGGCGTGAGTGTCGTCCCTGATTAACCTGTGTAGTCTGTCTAAACTTGATCTGTGACAAAACTTAATGCACATGCATTAAACCCCATTTTCACAGAGCATGGCCCATATCTTGAAAGGGCATGAACACTTTATATTAGGCTTTTATCCTGTTTGACAAGTTCCTGGCAGTTTTCCACTCGTCCTTTCCTGTCTTGTGTTATTAAAACATAGTTATATACAAAAAATGCCCTCAAAATGTGCAGCTTCATGAGATACACATGCATGCCAAATATGAAGTTGCTATCTTCAATATTGCAAAAGTTATGGCCAATGTTAAAGTTGTCGGACGGACACACAGACAGACAGACGGACTAACAGTTTAACTGCTATATGCCACGGCACCCTACTGGGGGCATAAAAAAATTACCATGAGGGTACACTAACCTCTGTATGCTCGTCACTGCCAGGGCAACCTTGGTGCTGGCTTGCTCTTTACCCTGAAAATTTACAATTTATGTCTGTTTAAACAAATCATGTCATCAGCCAATGACAGCCATTGCACATAAATGTTTTTTGTAATAATTGGCATCCTACTAAACGATTTTCATGTCAAATACATGAAAAATACCAATTACACCAATAACAACATACAGACAACCCCTTAAGTACCTTTTGGTTCTTTATAAAACTTAATATAAAGATAAGAAGATCATGTGTTAGGTGATTCTCAGCCAATGTCTTAATGGTTTAAATCTTTACCACTTAGATACATATTTTTACCTATTTACAATCCCTTACAAAGTCAAATTCAATTAAAGACCATTCTTTCTATTTTCAAGTTTTAAAGGCTTTATTCATAACCCTTATTAGCAGCAAACAGGATAAAACCTTGACAGACTGTGAATTACTGGCAGGCTGTTCTGGTTGTATGCTATTTGCAAACAGTCATTTTCACTTTGCTTCTGAGTGGGAAAGGGTTAACACACAGGTGTGAATCAAAACTTCAAATCATAGTTAATTTTCCAATAAATCCCCCCACCCCACCCCACAAAAAAGGTGCAGAGCTAACAATTCATAAGTATCCCAACAAAGCAACCATTGGCTATCATTTATTACAAAAATAAAACAGTTCATTGGTCAATTTTATCCTTGACTGACACGAATACTGGTCAATCAATTATTCTACATACGGGCACAAAGTTCTTGGCCTTGTGGCATTCATCAAAGATCAGGCAGCCGTCAAACTGTTCCCCTCCACACCAGTCAACCAGCTGTTGTAGTCGGGTCCTACCACTGCCTGAAAGTATCGTCAACAATTGAGCCTCGTTCTGGGAAAATGGGGTTTAATGCATGTGCATCCCAGATAAGCCCGCACAGTCTAATCAGGGACACCACTTTTTGCCTTAACAGGATTTTTTTAAAGAGAATTCCTCAGAACAAAAAATTCCATATAAGCGGAAAGTGCAGACTGCACAGGCTAATCTGGGACAACAGTTTACACACAAGCATTAAGCCCAATTTTCCAAAAACAAAGCTCAATTAGCTTCACATGATATTTGTCTTAAATTGGAAATGAGTCATGTGACCAGACAATCATCAAAATGAGACATTATAACCTTAAATACTTTCTCTAAATCAAGTTTGGTTCAAATGAAAACTGTTGGTCTCCACAGAATATCCAATGATTGAACACCATTTAGAGGTATATAAAGGGCCATTAAGAAATACAATAAATTTTGCCAAGTACTGTTAGTACTAAGTTACAACTTGTTGTGTCCACATATTATTACATATCATAAGCTAAACCCTTACGTCTTAATATAATTATGTTGTGTGAACAAATTATTGAATGTTAAAATTAAAACTACAGCTTTGTCACAGACGTGACGTATAGCCCCACGTGCCACATTGACACAGACTATTTTGCATGTTGTCTTCACAAAACAAGAGGATATAATTTATGGCGATTTTTAAGAATTATTATGCCATTATCATTTATGGCCATTTTTTACCTTTGAACTCAAAGTGTGACCTTGACCTTGGAGATATCGACATAATTCTTTTGTGCGACACACTGTCCAATGATGGTGAACAAATGATTTTAAAATCTCACAACGAAGACATAGTTATGGCCTGGACAAGCTCATTTATGGCCATTTTTGACCTTTGAACTCAAATGTGACCTTGAAGATATCGACGTAATTCTTTCTCGCGACACACTGTCCAATAATGGTAAACAAATGTGCCAAATGATTTTAAAATCTCACAATGAACGACATAGTTATTGCCCGGACAAGATCATGTATGGCCATTTTTGACCTTTGAACTCAAAGTGTTACCTTGACCTTGGAGATATGGGTGTAATTCTTTCCCGCAACACACCGTCCAATTATGGTGAACAAATGTGCCACATGATTTTAAAATTTCACAATAAATGACAAAGTTATGGCCTGGACAAGCTCATTTATGGCCATTTTTTACCTTCAAACTCAAAGTGTGACCTTGACCTTTGAGATATCGACGTAATTCCTTCGTGTGACACACCGTCCAATGATGATGAACAAGTGTGCCAAATGATTTTAAAATCTCACAATGAACAACATAGATATTGCCCGGACAAGATTTCGGGACAGACCAACTGACCGACAAACATACAGACAGACCGACAAAGTGACTCCTATATAGCCCCCATTACCAATGGCAATGGGGGTATAATTACTGTTGCCCATTGACATTCAGATATGTCCTATTATACAAAACGTCACTTGACAAATGGAATTCATTTGTTGATACCATGTGCTTGTAAAATACCATGCAATAAACAATAATTCTTCTATCAAATACCATACCAAAAAAAAAAGATTACTTTAAAAGATTTTTTGCAATACGTTTTAAATCAATTTGAAAGGTTGATTTTGATATACAAAAACTGCTAAGACTGTAATTTGACCACTGGGATCAAAGATAAGCATTTTGAAATTGGCTTTTGATAAAGTAATTTATGCAATATAATACCAGTATGCATACATTGTTAACCAGGTTTTCCGAAAGAAAAAACTGGTTATTAGATTGGCGAATGTCGGCGGGTGGGCTGGCTGGCAGGCGGAACAAGCTTATCCGGGCCATAACTTTGTCATTCATTGTGAGATTTTAAAATCATTTGGCACATTTGTTCACCACCATTAGACGGTGAGTCGCACGAAAGAATTACGTCGATATCTCCAAGGTCAAGGTCACACTTTGAGTTCAAAGGTAAAAAATGGCCATAAATGAGCTTGTCCGGGACATTACTATGTCATTCATTGCGATCATTTGGCACATTTGTTCACCATCATGGGACAGTGTGTCGCACAAAAGAATCACATAAATATCTCCAAGGTCAAGATCGCCACGACTAAAAATATATTTATTTTGAAACAAAGGGGGTTAATCTTGTTTGTTCAGTTCAAAAGTTCAGTTTCAGTTGTCTCCCTTTATCAGACTTTGTTTTCACAATGAAAACCTGGTTTTTGACAATTTTGTCCCTTGTTTTGATTTTGTTTTTCTATCTAAAAATATTGTCCTGATCAACTCAGACATTTCTACAACATGGTGCAACTGGAGCCTCGTTGTAACTATTAAATTCTTTCAGCTCAGAAGCGAAAAGAAAATGGCTGAATACAACAAGCATATAACCAGAATAGCCTGAAACTTCAGCAATAAATGAGACAACTGGAACCTCTATGTCACTTTTTAACAGGGCTATTTACCTGTGAAAATATCAACCGACTACTCACTGCAAAGTTATCTAACCTTTGGTTTTTTAACAATAAAAACTGTATCGAGTTTTTCCTATATATTATGCTACACAAATTTACATAAGGCGGGGGATCACCTGATAAACACTCTTCGACATTTACTTCGAGAATGTCCCAAGCCAAAGAAAATTGGCAAATATTTTATCGCTCATTTTTCTGCTTTGTTCAGTTTAAAGAGGAAAATTTGTAAACTGAAACAAAGGATTGTACTAAGGCTACAGCTGTTCGGCATACAGATTTAAGAGAGTCTAGTAGACTATGGCATTCGGCACATTAAAGGTATTGGGAAAAAATGCTTAACAAAGCATCTGTTTAGTTTTTAGAAGATTTTAGTTTATAGTTTAGTTGGGAGAGAGTAAACAGTATTTTCATTTGCAATAAAATATTTGCATAACAGATTTTTCAGACTTTTGTGTTGACCAGTCAAGAGAATAACAAGAGATGTATTTGTCAGAAACACAGTGCCCCCTATTGCGCCACTTTGAAATAAAATTTCAATATATCATTTGGCAGGTTTGGAAGTTATCTCCCTTATAAAGCTTATTACTTCCCTGGGATTGTTTTTTTTTTTTACTTTTGACCTTCAAGGATGACCTTGACCTTTCACCACTCAAAATGTGCAGCTTCATGAGATACACATGCATGCCAAATATCAAGTTGCTATCTTCAATATTCAAAAAGTTATGACCAAACTTTAACGAAGGCTGAAGTTTTGGTTAAAGTTTTGGGACACAAACATACAATGACAAACAGACAGACAGGCCAAAAACAATATGCCCCCGATCTTTCGATCCGAGGGCATAAAAAGGAGCAAAGTGAAGCTACCTGCAGATATTTTCCTAATAACGACTGTCCAACATTACGCCCTGCCTTGTTAAATGGGACGGAGGTATACAAATCACTAAGCAATGGTTACCTCCCCTCTGTACAGAAGACACCAGCGTGGCGTACGTACTGAACACTACCCCCTCCTTGAAGTCAGACGGAAGTCCAAGCACCCTGAAAGATATAATGAGCCTTGTACTGGGATAACTGGGCTTGATGTAAGTACCTAAAGTGTCATCCCAGATCAGCCTGTGCAGTACCCACAGGCTTATTAGGGACGACACATTCCACCTACACTGGATTTTTGTTAAGAAACTTCTTTTAAAGAAAAATACTATAAAAGCAATAAGCAGGGTTAAAAGTTGGCAAAACTGAAAAACCTGAATTTTTTTGCTGGGGGCCTGTGGGCTGCCAGGACCCCCGGTGGGTCCAGGTCAAAGCCCTGGTAGGGGGCCTTTGGCCCCCCGGAAGCTCCTGAGACTTAGCAAAATAAAAAATAGCTACGAAACAAACTAAAATCTTAAAGATCACATCTGTTTTGCAAGTTCATTTTATAACAGAGAGTAAATATATTTTTATTTTTGTTATAGTCAGAAACCGAAAATTTCAATCAACAATGAACATATACCAGGCAATACATTTAATGCACATCGATCGCATGGGCTTTCACTGCCTTGTTCCAGCTGATTTATTACTTATTGTCTTTGACTCTTTTCGCATGGAACACAAAATCATACACCAGGGATGTCTGTTTTTTTCAGCCATTCGCCAAATTTTACACCGAGTTCAATCACGTTCATCAACTTCAGCCAACCACTCCCATCGCTATTTATTCTTGAACTCCGATTCTAGCACCTTTGTACTTGAATTCGGTTCAAGGAACATTTTTTTGTATTTGTTTTACGTCGAAAAGCAACTATTTTTTATTATGGCACTGGTTTGACGTAAATGATTCGACAATGTCGCAAACGCTCGCATCCCTTTACTTTGTGCGCGGATTATAATGTAAAGAACGATTACTATTTTGGGCACCTGCTTTTGTTAAATTACCGAAAATGCAGCTCGTTCAACGAAACACGTTCCGCAATAACCATTACAAAGCGTCTATTTTTGGTTCCGTGTTTTCGTTTGCTTGATAAACGTTGCGTGTTGCTTGGAAAATACGAGGAGGGTCACCCCCTATCCCCCCCCCCCCCCCCCCCCTATATTATCTCATCAAATTTACATGAATTACGAAAACGACCTTTTTGGTGCCCTGAAAAACCGGAATTCTATCACAAACCGAAAGACTTTTTACCTTGAATAAGTGTTGTCCTGGATTAGCCTGTGTGGACTACACAGTATAATCTGGGATGACACTTTACGTACATGCATTAATCCCAGTTTTGTCAGATAGCGAACATAATTTTAAGAGTTTAGCATGAACATAAAATTGTATCAATTATTAAACAAGAAACATGGTGGCCATGCCACAAAACCAATTTCAAAATTTACATTCATTGATTCATAAAAGCAATTCCAATCTACCTCTGAATTGAAGCTACCACAAAAGAAAATTTAAGCGCAATACATCTATCATTATTTATTAACTTATTAAAGGGAAAACAGTTTTCCTATTTTAAGTGACACTGTCATTTTGCAAATTCATAAATGTGGGGGTCAAAACAAAATTAAAAGAAATGAAAGCTACCTTGGTCATCATGGCTAATTTGATATGAAGTATTGGATATGGTGTCCGCTTAGCAACTGGGTGGTCATGGGTTTGTTCCTCACTATGGAAGCCTTCTTTTGATCCCCCCCCCCCCCAAGAGACGAAGTACTGGTTCTACCCAGATAACAGGCTCAAGAGCTTTTCAATAAGCCTCAGGCTTTATATACAATCGAGCTAAAAAAAATAGGTTTAAAACTAAAGCTACCTGGTGTGCTTGTCCAATTCTTGACAGCCATCTATCACTTTGATGTAGCAACCTAAGTCACCAAGGTCCCTGTGAAAACAAATGTGTATCCACTTCAAAGGCAATTTCGCACTTTCTTCAAGCAATAAAAAAATATTGACAAGGTTAAGTGACACTGAAAACAATTTTTTAGAGTAAAAAGGCATGAAAAGAACATATATATAAAGCCTTCTTCATTAAGCAAAACTTCATAAACTGCAATTTTCATAAAAAATGGATAATACAATACTGTGAATTAATTTATATTCGTTGGTATGAAATTTTGTGGTTTTCACAAGATGCCCTTTTTGGTGGACATGCAAATTCTTGGATTTCTAATTTGAGAAAAAAACAAGAGATGTGTTTGTCACAAACACAATGCCCCCTTCTGCACCGCTTTGATTAAAAAAAAAATGTTTATCATTTGGCAGGTTCAGATAATTATCTCCCTTTGAAGCTTATTACTTCCCTTGGATTTGTTTTTTTTTTACCTTTGACCTTGAAGGATGACCTTGACCTTTCACCACTCAAAATGTGCAGCTCTATGAGATACACATGCATGCCAAATATCAAGTTGCTATCTGAAGCGACATAGAAGTTATGAGTATTTTCCGAAACCTAAAAGCAAAACCTAAACGCAAAGTGTGACGGAAAGACAGACAGACAGATGGACGGTCCGCTCACTATATGCCCTCCTTCAGAGGCATAAACAGAGGAATTTGCATCCATCATTTTTTTATGTCTTTGTGTTAAATTTATGGATTCGTTAACGCTGGAAATCAGCAACATTAATGTCCCACAAATAATAATGACTTTACAACTGTGCCTAATTATGGGGTCATAAGTCAGTGGTTCACATTAGCATATGGTTACACAATGGGCACGCAGCCTTTAATAAACAGATGACGACTTACTGGTACCTTTGTTTGTCTAGTTTGTCTACTGGTTAATTACCAGTAGTAAAATCAAAACTGGGGAGATTTTTTAAGGACATTAAATTGAATTTCCTCTTTTTTATTGGGCCGCATTGCCACTTAACATCGTAAATGTGAGCCTACCATTAAACAAGCTTATAACTAAAAAGTATGTATTCATCTTAGATGTGTTAATTTTATAAACAATACGATGTATGTTGGTCCAGCCACTTTTGGTGAGACTGCAGCAGTTAACAAGAGATGTGTTTGTCAGAAACATAATGCCCCCTACTGCGCTGCTTTGATTTATTTATTTTTGTTTTTGATTACATCCCTTTAAAAAATATAAGTTTCCTTGTAAAAATGATCTGTACCTGCCAAATGATAAACAGAATCTATCTCCCTTTAAAGCTTGTTACTTTCCTTGGATTTTTTTTATACCTATGACCTAGAAGGATGACCTTGAACTTTCACCACTCAAAATGTGCAGCTCCATGAGATACACATGCATGCCAAATATCAAGTTGCTATCTTCAATATTGCAAAAATTATGGCCAATGTTATAGTTTTCGGACGGACGGACGGACTGACAGACAGTTCAAATGCTATATGCCACCCTTCTGGGGGCATACAAATGTGGGATAGAAACATTCAACATGAAACTTCATAATATAAATGACGATGAAACAAAGGACAATTCATTAAAACTACTAATGAGCAACCCTCTGCGAAAACAGGGTTTAATGCAGTCCCCACAGGCTGATGAGACAACACTTTCTGATAAATTTGCATATTCTCTAAAAAGGGAATTCCTTTAAACAAAACCTACAATAAAACCATAGAGTACCACCCCAGATTACCCTGTGCAGACTGCACAGGCAAATCAGGGATGACACTTTTTTAAATTACACACATGCATTAAACCCTATTAACTACCTTTTCGTATCCACTATAAGATCAGTGGATATTGTGAACCAGACAGCCTTTGTGCGTCCTCGTGCATAGTTGTCTAAAATGACCCCCGCTATCTGACGGCCCTTTCCCACCCCAGCTGCGTCGCCAATAAAGAATCCGGCCCTCTGACCGCTTGGCAGTACCATCTGATGCCTCTGGCACTGTGGGTGTAAAACAACAACAATGTCATTTAAGCCGCGTGCAGGGAAAACTGGGCTTTATGCATGAATGTTTAGTGCCGTCCCAGATTAGACTGTGCAGTCCGCATAGGCTAATCAGGGATGACACTTTAAGATTTTGAAGTATTTTTTGTTCATAGGAAGTCTCTTAGCAAAAATTCAGTTTAGGCGGAAAGTGTCATGTTTGACAAGCCTGTGCAGACGGCACAGGCTGATTTCAGACAACACTTATCACACATGCATTAAGCCCCCTTTTCCCACAGCAAGGCTAAAATATTTTCTGGCACTGTGATAGCTAATGACACGATTAACAAGGACACAAACAATATGCAGCACTTGCTCTTGAGATTTCAGGAGAATAAATAAAAAGAACATTAAATTTCACTAGCTATCACTAGTTACTTATATTGTTGTTGTTTTAAAAGTAGTTTTTTTTTAAACTCCAGTTGGCCTTTTTGTCTGTGTGTTAAAACGCAAGTTTCCACTGTTCCGTTAAAAATTAGTAGTAGGTGATTAATAGTAGTACATGTAGTAGCTTAATGCGAGTGGTCGCAATCACATATATTTGTGCAAGCAAATGCTGGAAAAGAGGTTTTCTTCATTTTCAAGAGCAAAAAGGAATATTTGCACATACAAAATGCATATTTTCAATATATTCAAAATTCAGTGTGAGTTTTCATTCAAATTTGGGTCTCGTAAGGGGATTGAAGGTTCCAAAGTGATTAAAAAAAAACAACTCAACATTTAATTCCGCTCAATAAGTTAAACCTAAGTAGAAATTATATTGACATCACCTTTAGTCTCACTGTTAAAGTATTTGTTAGCAAAAAATCAACAACAATAATTTCCAAATTTTTGTTAAAACAACGCAATTTTTCCCAATGCAAAGGGACACAACCTCATGCCCAAAATGGTGAAAAAAAAACACTGAAATTCAGCCCCCTTTCCCAAAAAAGACGCAACAGGATATGATAAAACAAGACTATTGCCAAGCAATATATGTCCCCTACTGGCTCCACCATTGTCAGAATTTTTTAAAATAATATTTGTTGCCATAGCAACCAGAATTTTTGACGTAGAAACAAAATGAAATGACGTGCGTAATGTCCATATTGACATCTATCCATCTATCCATTTTTCAAGTTTCATCAAAAAATATAAAGAACTTTTAAAGTTATCGCAAGATCCAGAAAAGTGAGACAGACTCACAGACAGACGCACGAGCGCAAACCATAAATCCCCTCTGAAGAAACCGGTAGGGGACAAAAAACAACACAGTCTGTTAATTCATCCAGTATCTATCCTTCCATACCGCTTGAATAACTCCTTCTAATTGCAGACTGCTGAGTTTCCCACTGGAGATTATCTCCCCTGGCAGAGACTCTTCAAGAGGGTAATATGTATCCGGTGGGGTTATGGCCTGTAGAAAGATTTCACAAAATAACACAGGCTTATAATGTTCTTCACACAAATTTACTCTATTATGTGTCATGGTATACTTATTGTTATTCTTTAATATTTTATGGAGCTCAATGGAGAGAAAACTGAAGCCAAATAGAAATTTCTTTAGCATACTGTAAAATTGTCATTATTATTAGGACATTAATTGTTTTCAAGGTTGAACATTCCACAAGATTAACATTAAACAAATTCCCTTTTTTTTCCAAATCAGAAATTCATGAAAGTCATATATTGAAATAAAAACATGAAATTTCATCCATAGAATATAGAACTGAAATTGACTGATTTGGCGCATTTCAGAGAAAGCCTTGTGCAGCTAATTCTAATATGTAACTTACCACTAATCATTCACAACCTTTCTGAAATCTTGATTATAATTCAATGTAAGTAGAAAACAGATTTTTTTTTTTCTTTAATTCGCATGCACATGTTGCGGGTTAAATGTAAAACTCCCAAAACATGAATTTTACCACAAAAGTCGTCCATGTTTAAATCTTAACCCTGTATAGAGGCACTTTTTCTAGTCCCAAATAAATCTTATTCAAGTTTAAATCTTCTATAATAAAATCAAGTTTTAAAGGCTTCATTTCCAACCTTAAGATACAGAGGAGCAGCACACAGCATAAAACCTGAACCGACTGTGAGTCACTCAGGCTGATCTGGTTTTATGCTGGTTGGAAAGGGTTAAGGGCACAACATGAAACAAAGTGTTGATTCAATCACAAGAAAAATGAGGAGAATTCCACAAACTTTGTACATGAACACTGAACACCTTGTCATTTGAACACTGAACACCTTGTCATTTGAACACTGAACACCTTGTCATTTGAACACTGAACACCTTGTCATTTGAACACTGAACACCTTGTCATTTGAACACTGAACACCTTGTCATTTGAACACTGAACACCTTGTCATTTGAACACTGAACACCTTGTCATTTGAACACTGACAGGTTTTTTTTTACTAAGAATATCGGCGTCTTCCCCTACCAGAATTTTTCCCCTTAAAATACAATTTCCCCACCAAAAATATCATTTTTCACCAAAATATAATATTTTCTCTCAAAGAAATGTTTATTTTTCCTTGGGGCATTCGACAATTATCCAATTTGCACCATGTACAATGAATTCGCGCTCTCTCTTTCCAGACGAACACACAACATCTGGGAATCCCAGTTATTCTAAATATAGCTCTTAAATAACGTCATGTAAACTGGGCAACTAATCGTAATAATCATGTGACTATTTTACTGGATACCGGTCTTGCGCGAGAAGGGTGTTTCGTCAATTAATTACCGGAAACCAGTCGAATTTTCATCCGGGCTATGTGCAAGCCGAGGTATAAACGTGAAAACAGAAAAAAATGTCTCACAATTAGCGTTCTTACACAAACAAAATAAAACATTCGAACTCGGAAGATACTGAACGCATCAAGGCATTTTTTAAGAAAGAATCATCGAAAACCGTTATAACCCAGCAGGATTCCGAGGTAATCAACATCGAACATTGTGAAAGTGAAAGTAGACAATCGGCAGCTGCCGCTCCTTTCCCTTCCAATACTGTAGCAAATCAAGATCGTCAACCCATTCATCATGAAATTGAAATCACAAAATTGACATCGTCCCCCGGCCCCAGTACAAAAATATAGTTGAAAACATTTCCCATTATTAGATCTACACCTGCAACTTTATTAAGGACTTTGACTTTAATACCTGTTAAATGTGTTTAAGAACAAAAAGGACAGAGACAAGTCTCTTTTGATGAGTTATAGACATTGAAATGAACAGTTTTTATTTTTTCCCCTAATATCTCTCTTTCGCACTCTTTTTTTCCCCTTTCACCCAGCGTCCAGCGTCTTCCCCTTTCTCTAAAATAAACCCCCTGACTGAACACCTTGTCATTTGAACACTGAACACCTTGTCATTTGAACACTGAACACCTTGTCATTTGAACACTGAACACCTTGTCATTTGAACACTGAACACCTTGTCATTTGAACACTGAACACCTTGTCATTTGAACACTGAACACCTTGGCATTTGAACACCGAACATCTTGTCATTTGAACACGAAACACCTTGTCATTTGAACACTGAACACCTTGTCATTTGAACACTGAACACCTTGTCACTTGAACACCAAACACCTTGTCATTTGAACACTGAACACCTTGTCATTTGAACACTGAACACCTTGTCATTTGAACACTGAACACCTTGTCATTTACATCACCGAGCTGCTCTCTGGGAAAACTGGGCTTGATACATGTGTGTAAAGTGTCGTCTAATACAAGCATGTGCGGTTTGCACAGTCTAATCAGGGACGACACTTAATGCTTTAATTGGATTTAATGGAAATTTTCATTGAAAGGAAGTATATTCTGAACAAAAATCCAGTCTAGGCAAAAAGGTTCATCCTGGATTAGTCTGTACAGACTGCACAGGCTAATCTGGAACAACACTTTACACACATGCATTAAGCCTCATTTTCCCAGACCAGCTCATATTCATAGAATTCACATTTGGAATCATTATTGAAGTATAAAGGTTTATTTTCAGTGCTAAAATGGCCAAACCCTTAACCAGGCCGTTTTGAGAGAAATCAATGTCAATAACAACCAGCTACATACAGCTAAAGGTCCCGCCTCCACGATGTCTCCTGGGTGGGGCTGACAGCCCGGCAAGATTTCTCTGTGACGATACCCACTGAATATCTCAGCACTGAAAAAGGAATCTAATGAGTTTGCTCAGCAGAAAAGAATAGATTTATATTAATTTACTTCGTATGATTTTATTCATTGACAATTTATTGCAACATAAAAACTGTTAGCATAAGCTATACCTGCTATGAAAGAATTCAATTGTTTTCAGAAATAGATGCTAAGAAAACATCTATAAACATGCTACCATGAAAAAAAGAGAATACTGAAATACGTGCATAACAAAAATCAGTATCTTTTCCATTTTTATAGTGAAAATTGGAAATTATGGATCACAATAAAGCATATTTCTTAGATTAATCGAGACACTCAACTGTTCCCAGGGTAGAACCAAAAGCTAGTGTCTTAAAAGAAGATCTTGAGGACATTGCCAGAGAGGGAATCAAACACTAGACCTCATTATCACTAGACAGACATCAGATCCCCTATGCCTAAATGACACCATATCCACTACAGCATAGAAAACCCATTTTAATGCTACTGAGGCCATTTTACAGAATATTGACATACATATTAACATAATTAATTTGAACAAGAGATGTGTTTGTCAGAAATAAAATGCCCCCTATTGCGCCGCTTTGAAGTAAAATTTCAATATATCATTTGGCAGGTTTAGAAGTTATCTCCCTTATAAAGCTTATTACTTCCCTTGGATTGTATTTTTTTTACTTTTGACCTTGAAGGATGACCTTGACCTTTGACCACTCAAAATGTGCAGCTCCATGAGATACAAATGCATGCTAAATATCAAGTTGCTATCTTCAATATTGCAAAAGTTATGGCCAATGTTAAAGTTTTCGGCCGTACTGACAAACGGACATACAGTTCAAATGCTATATGCCACCCTACCGTGGGCAAAAAAACAAAAGCAGACAACAACAAATTTAGTGTTTGAATTCCCAGGTACGTTTCAGTATAATTTCTGTACCCGGGGTACATTTAAGTATGCTTTAGAGAACCTGGGGTACATTTAAGTAGTACCCGAGTCGACAATGACCAATCAAGTGCTACTGACCTGATGGTTTCATTTTGTTCATGCTCATCATCATTGTGAGCAGTGGGTGGCTGCACTCGGTCCAACACCACGTCAGCCACGTCTGACCTAGCACTGGAACTCTGTATCACAACGGGATCTAGAAAAATATGAAACAGCCTCTTTTGGGAAAAGTGCGCTTAATGCCATGCGTTAAGCGTCGTCCCAGATTAGCCTGTGCAGTCATGCAGGGATGACACTTTCCATTTTATGGTATTTTTTGTTTGAAGACCCTTCTTAGCAAAAATCCAGTTTAAGTGCAAACTGCACAGGCTAATCTGGGATAACACTTTACACACATGCATTATGCCTGGTTATCACAGAACAAGCTCAAAAGCTAAAAATGTTTTTTCATGTGTAATAATTTGACAAAAACATTGCGACAATAGTGATAGTGCAGTGAGTTTTTTTTCACTTTGGGGTAAAAGATGGGCCCTGCAGATGGGGACTTTAAAGACAAACAGGATTTTTTTTACAAATCAATATGATTACATGTTTAAAGTCTACTGCTATAAAACATTGATCCAATGCTTTAAAAATGCTTGATTAGATTCTGATCTAGCTAGTTTTGATGAAAATTGGTGGAATTATTGACAAAAATGCCTCTAACTTAAGTAACCCTTTTTCCAATTTTGTTTCCATATTTTTTGGCAAAAGTAAAGCTTAAATTAAGAGGAGAATTTTACTAAAAGGAGAAAATATATCTTTTGAGTAGGGGAATGCGGCTGAATTTACGCCCTTAATTGCACTTTAAAAATCACTGGGGTTGGTGCATGTAAATGAATCAAGTTGTATTTGGCTATACATGAATTGTATTGAACTTAATTTAAGTTAAGCGAAGTTTATGCAGTAGCACATTTTGAGAGCATAAAATATATTTTAAACTAATAGTATTTAAGTGATTAAAGAAAAATCCGCATTCTTAAGTTAATTTGTTGAAACCATTGTTGTTTCTAAAAACATGTAAGCAATTTTTTAAATTAAACTGATCAAATTCTCATTTTGGAGAAAAACAATTATAATAACACTACACCAGTCCTGTCAGCTGCCCGTATAATTCCCAAAGAAATAAGAAAAAAATCTGCACTTTTCAGAAGGCAACAACATTTTTTCATACAATATTTTCAAGTGAAAACAAACACAACAACCTGCAAATGTCTGCCTAAGTTCCTGTAATTGCTGCAACACTGGGTGTAGAGCTGGTTGTCTTGAAAGAAACACTGCATGAGCGCTCTCCGACACTGACAGAGGATCGGACATGGTTGTCATAAACTCTTAAGTTTATAAGTTCTGTAAAGAATATTTATAATGTGAAATCAATTATTGCTTTGGTTGAAAACGCTTTGATGAAGGCATCTGAGGATACTGGTATCAGATGGGGTCACTAAGTTGTCAAGAGTACATCAGCATTTAGGGGGGTTTTCCCTACTTTTTGGGAAATTGGCCCGTTGCTTAACAATGCATAGTTTAACACTCTTTCATTACGGTATTTGGGGAAATATATACGATTTTTTTAACAGGAGCAATACAGTTTAACACTTTTATTAGATTGAAAAGTTTTCTGACACTATGTTTAGCATATTTTACAAAATTAACAAATGTATTTAACTTTCATGCACCTTATGTGGTCAACATTTGAGTAACAATCAACATCTTCAATTGACATCTTTTGCTTCCACACATTTTTATAAAACCTGTGCTAGAATCTGTTATTGCTGACAAAGAACCCAGTGTTTTTTTCACCATTTTGGGAATGGGGCCGGGTCCTTTTAAATTGGGAAATATCGCGTTCTATTGAGTAAATTTGGGAAAGTAATGTTGTTGATTTTATGATTTAATACAAATACTATGAAATTGATAATATTAGCAGTGCTCCAGCTAGGCCTAAATCGAAGGGCGCCCCGCCCTGGCCTCCCCAACCTCCACCCTGCCCTTCCTAGGGCCCCCCCCCCTGCCCTTAAAAAAAAAAATAATATATTAAAAAATATAATAATGATTAATAAATCTCTTATTAAAATGCATTGTAATTAATTTATTCCTCATTGTAGTCATTAAATTTGAATTGTTTAATGATGATGGGAATAATTTATTTAACAATTATTAATAACATTTAAATTAGCATGCATGAGGAAGCATTCCAGAAACGCCCGCGCGCTCGAAAGTGCCCTTTTGACAAAATACTGCACGTCCAAAGTGCCCTTTTGACAAAATACTGCACGTCCAAAGTGCCCTTTTCAAATCCTATCTGGAGCACTGTATTAGTTAATTCAATATGATATTTTCTAAGGTTCAACTTAGACTAGAGCTAGACTTTGAGATAATTTACTTATTAAAAAAATATTCTCTTTTTAGAAACCTTCCATTGGGAATTTTTATGTCCCATTTGGGAAAAATATATACTTTTTTGATTGGGAATGGGTCCCCTTACCAGACCCAAATTTAAATGAAAAAAAAACACTGGAACCAATACTTGCTACAGAACATAAACTTATGACTGAAGAGCTTGAGGATGATGGTTTATTTAATAATGTCTGTAAACAGTTTCCATCTGTTTACAGGCGTCTTCTTTATAATCTTTTTTCCTGGTACTTTGAATTTTGTGACATTTTGCAGCAGTTTGTTTAGCAGATTCAAAAAATGCTTAACTGTTTTACTTGAATTTTTAAGTGGCATATATAAAGGGCTTGACAAACAACGGGAATATGACATGAACAAAAATGCACAATCAAGTCAAACCAATTTTAATACATAAGTACATAGCCAAACAACATACATAAGACATGTAATGGAAATGTCGTGATAAAAAGTACGGTATATATAATGGACATTAATAAATGGACATGGTTGTGTGAATGCAGGGCTTTTTTTCCTTCTTTGAGACTTGCCGTGGATGGACATTGTACGATTTTGACATGGACAATTCACAAATCCAACACAGCTGCAATTTTATACGAAAAACTGCCGTTTAAAACTCTTAACTATAACTTCGCGAGTTGGATGTGTCGCCTGATGGTAGCATACCTGTGTTACTTGTTTACTATTATATCGGGGATGGGACATTAATTCTTAATGTTGTTACAATCAAACTTTAACCCTTTTTTGTTCTATTTAGTAACATATTAAGCAAACAAATTTTTAATGAATGACCAAAATAATTGTGTATGAATATTGTAAATCTAATAGAACACAGACACAAACACACAGACAGACCGAACAAAATATGCCCTCCTTTGAACTATAATTTGTGAATTCTCTTCAATTCTAAACTGCTATCCACACAAGTTTGTGGTGGCTGTAGTGCGTTTCTAGTTCACCAACATCTTTATAACTGTCAAAGTTTACAAATATCAAATAGTTTATTATTATTAACAAGAGCAGCGCATAAGGGGTGCCAACGCTCGGCTGCGAAAGCTTGTCAGATTTTTTTTTTTTTTAGAGGTCACAGTGACCTTGACCATTGACCTAGTGACCCAAAACTGGGTGTGGCATGTAGAACTCATCAAGTTCCATCTACATATGAAGTTTCAAAGTTGTAGGTGGAAGCACTTTGATTTTAGAGCCAATGTTATGATTTAGCACGACGCCTACGGCGTACGGCTGACTGCGGACGACGAGCTGGCTATGACAATACCTCGGGTTTTCTCCAAAAACAGCCAAGCTAAAAATGCTTCAAGTAAAGCTCAAGAGTTAGACATAGTGGTTATGAACCTTTTTTGGGTCGCGGTAGCAGATTTCGAAATCTAAACGCAGACCCTAAGTTTAAGGTCAAGGTCATAGGGGTCAAAACTTGGAAAGGTCTTGTCCAGATACAGATGCGTACCAGATGTTAAAGTAATATCTGAAGGGACACGAACATTATAAAAAAAATTTGAATCACAGTTGCAGATTTTGAAAGCTGAATGCGGAAGTTCAAGGTTAAGGTCACAGGGGGTAAAAATTTTGATGCGCATGGAATGCATACCAAATATGAAAGCAATATCTGAAGGGACACAGTAGGTATGAGCCTTTTTCGAATCGCAGTCGCAGATTTTTAAACCTGAACGCGGACCTTAAGTTCAAGGTCAAGGTCAAAGGGGTCAAAACATTTATGCTCATGGAGAGGTGTTGTCCAGAAACACATGCATACCAAATATGAAAGCAGTATCTGAAGGGACACAGTAGGAATGAGCCTTTTTTGAATCGCAGTTGCAGATTTTGAAACCTGAACGCGGACCTCAAGTTCAAGGTCAAGGTCACAGGGGTAAAAATTTTGATGCACATGGAAAGGTGTTGTCCAGATACACATGCATACCAAATATGAAAGCAATATCTGAAGAGACACAGAAGTTATGAGCCTTTTTCATTTCGAAGTCGCAGATTTCGAAAACCTGAATGCCAACCTCAAGTTCAAGGTCCAGGTCACAGCGGTAAAAAATTGTATGCCCATGGAAAAGTGTTGTCCAGATGCACATGCATACCAAATATGAAAGCAATATCTGAAGGGACACAGAAGTTATGAGCCTTTTTCGAATAGCAGTCGCAGATTTTGAAACCTGAACGTTGACCTTAAGTTCAAGGTCAAGGTCACAGGGGTCAAAAATTGTATGCGCTACGAAAGGTGTTGTCCGGATACACATGCATACCAAATACGAAAGCAATATCTGAAGGGACACAGAAGTTAAGAGCCTTTTTCGAAAAGTGTTTTCGCGGCGTTTCCCTTTTTGGGGGATTTTTTACTTACTCTCTAATTATTACATTTGTACATGTTTGCACTATATTCATTGCTTTTTTCATAATTTAGTATGTTTCGCAAGATTAAATTAAAATAGATTTGAGATATAAGAGACACATCTATCTATAATTTTTTATTTTATTTTTTTGGGGGGGGAATTTTTCCCCCAAAAAGGGAAAAAAAGTATACTTTTCAGGGGGGGGAATGCGGCCAAATTTTGGCCGTGGATTTGACAGATTGAGTGCCCTGACAGCCTTTTTACAATGCACTTTTGAAACAGACATGGATTTAATTATAACCAAAGTCATTAGAATCTTTGGCAAAGCACATGTATTGATAACAGAGAGCGAGACTTGGTATTCTATATCTTATCCGTTTACAATTGTAAATATTGGTTAAACTAAAGAATAACTGTGATCCATTTATATGAACATTGATTTTAATGCATTTTCATGAAGTGCAGCAGTGTTGAAAAAGAGAATGTATATAATTATGCTTTGTAAAATCTGAAAAAATTAAATAACTGGTTTTAATTTCTTACAGAAGTTTATTAAGCAAGACAAGATATTGACAGGGGTTATGCTTTTCTATGGTTTTAGACAGAGTTAATCAGTGAGAATAGTGTTGATCTAACTGTAAGTGGTAATTTGTTGAAAGTGTCAGTCGATTGGTGCCAACCGTGAATATTTTAATATGATGCATGTATTAAACATGCTTTAACTGTACATGTACTAATTCTTAAAAAACTCAATTTGAAAATTTGTACAAGTTCCCGACTCGTTTTCACAATTTTCAGAAGTTTTCAACTCATTTTTTTTCACAATTTTGAAAAGTTTGCGACTCATTTTTCACAAAGTGAGGGGGCCAGGGCCGCTTCACAAAATCAGAAAAAAAGCCCTTGAATGTTGACAACAATAACACATAAAAAGTGAAATCAACTCTTAGACAACACAACCTAGACCAATGGTAGTGACATAAGTTTCTGAAATACTACAAAAACAACACAACAACAAACAATACAGTAGACTCTGCCAATACCGGACTCTCTGAATACCGGAACTCTCCCGATTCCGGACGGTCGGGCCAGTCCCGTATTTTTTCCTTCTATTTCTTTGTTAAAAAATGTTGAATAAACCGAACTCTCTGAAAACCGGAAACCGGACGGGTATCTCCGTAAATTTGGTCATTTTCAACGTAAAATACATTGAGTATACCGGACGGTCTAAATTCTCAAGATGCCCGAGGCGTGAAAATAACAATACCTAGTCAGCACAGCGAGTGCGGTGTCACACATTTTGCTCGCGCAATTATCGATAATCGGATTAAACATACCATAAAGGTGTCAAGTCGTTACCTCACTATGGGGGTCCGATTAAGTAATGTAAAACAAACTGTGAATGTCTATAATAGACGTGCGGTAACACAAAAAAGTGATTGACTCGATCGTTTTATTAATTATTTATTATCGCCTATGATAAACAATTTAATTAAAAAATTCATGCATGCCGTTTCGACGATCACTTTCTTGTAATCTTCTCGGTTATTTTAAAAGATCTTATAGCCATGTTTTATACAAAAGGAGAAATGTGCTTTCAAGCAAAGAGTGATCTTGGACTTTTTCGTGAAATCGTACACTTCAAGAATTAGTAGGTTTTGAGATTATGAATATCTTAAAAAATATCTTAAAAAATAATTATGACACTGTTGTTTGCTTGTGTGTATGTATAATGATAATAAATCGTGTATCTACAACAATCTTATTTGTGTCGTCACTCGCCTATATGACAAATGCCACGTACGTACATGTATAAAGCACCACGCTCACTTTGGGATTAATCAAAACAAGTCGGTATGGAATATATTTTGCTTTTAATCGATTAAAAACACATTTTTTAAGAATGCAATTAACATCACCAGTACCTGCGTACAGTTATCACATGGTACATGTAAATGTGTATGGTTTGTTTTATTTTTATGTGATTCTGTACACAATGCATACCATGTATATTTCGGCAATATGCAAACTCTTGGTAAACCGGAACTCTCTGAAAACCGGACGATCAGGCCGGTCCCGAGACCGTCCGGTTTACAGAGAGTCTACTGTATACATATATATACTTAATACTAATTGTGACTAGATCTTAGATTTAAGGCCATTTTAGAAAATCTAGCCAGGTTAATTAATGTCTTCCTATTCGAAGTAGACATCAGTTGCTTAAATTTAATAATAGAAGGACAGTGACCTTGTGTAAACCCTCAAAGGAGAAAAATAGCACTAGTACATTGATATGTTTACATTAAACATGATAACATCATTACGATTATGTGCAAAAGGTTTATTGTAGCACATTTATCTCCATTTTATTTTCTTCTTTACTGTTTGGACTATTGTAACCTACAAAATTAGGTTATTCCATGCAATTTGTTTTACGCCAAAATGGAGACAAAAAAAGAATTCAAGACCCAAAAACTTAAAAATCGGACCCGAAAATGACCACCATTTTTATATTGCGCAATCATTCAGAGTTTTTTTAGCGCTGTATTTTTTTTTTTAAAGAAGTGAGCGTTTATACGATCAGGAGCATGGGTTGCATAGCACTATATTTTTAAGATTTTTTTCTCGAGAATATGGGGGCCTTTAATGTCGTCATTGTGCAATGGAAGTTGTCTATACTTGTCTTCTGGTGATGTCTGAAACCTTCAAATTCTATGCCATCGATGTCGTTGCTGCGAACGTTTAATACAACACTTTTTAACTCTGAATATTTATACACACTGAGGTGCTATTGCATATTTTAACGTTTTCAATTGTCAACAGTGGTTTTTTCCTTCTTTGGACGGGTCTGGTTAACGGACAGGTTCCCAATGACCTACTGACCCATTCCCAATTTCCGAATAAATACAAAAAATCCCAATCAAAATCGCGTAAACAATCCCAGAAAACGACAACTTGAAGTATTTCGAGACCGTTTTAACTTGCAGCCGATTAGACTTTTCAATCATTGACTGGTTTAAACATTTATCGTTCAATTCCTACATTAAATACCTGTATGTTATTGCAAAATATAAACCAGTCTGAATTTTCTTACGCTTCCGGCAATATGCACCATGAGTACAATAGTAAGTATTACACAAAGAAATTAAAGCCTAGTGAAGTCAAAAGCAAATCTTTAAGTGATTTTAGCTTCGTAAAAGTTCGGTGTCTGTTTCGTCCACCCATTCCCCTCAGTACACTGCAATAAAAATAATCGAAAATGACAGTAGCAAAATGCAGATTGACGACGAATATGACAAAGCTATTTGTACAAGTCCTACGATACTTGAAACACTCTGTAACAATTTGTGTTCCAATAGCATGTTGTTGTTTGTGCAAGACTGTGAATAAAAGTTTATGTTGCTTTCTTGTGTCATTTAAAGCTGACATAAGTTAAACAAAGTCATTAAAATATCATTCTTCAATTGGTACCATTCACAACTTGATTTTTCCCAATTGGCAGATTTCGCGACTCGTTTTTTCCCAATTTGGTGATTTCACGACACGAAAATTCCCAATGGCATGGGTACTTGACCCGTTCCCAATTGGATGAAAAAAATCACTGGTCAATTAAGGTCTCAGATAATAAATAGCGTCTCAAATTACTCAACAAGCTTTAGCACATATTTTTCGATGAAAGCTGTCAATTACAAAGTCCACAAATATCCCGTTCACAACTAGCTTAACATGCGAAACACAACTCCTTCACACCGAACTTGATCTGCTTTTGATAAATGCCCCTAAAACTGCGGTCAATGAAGAAGTGTGAAAGGACATGAAGGTCTCGCAAGGTCTGTCCAAAACGAGGCTGCAAGGATCGTAAAAGGCGCCACCAAATTCTGTAGCCTTGACCGTCTCATGATGGATCTTAAATGGGAATCCCTAGCCAATAGAAGAAAACATCATAAGCTCATTCTACTTTTTAAAATGAAAAACAACCTTACTCCACCATACCTTTCCAACCTGACATCGTGCATTATGATCGCACCTACTCGCTTCGTAGCAATAACGATATTCCAACAATCTTCACAAAGACTCAGTTGTACGGATCTTCATTTCTGCCCTCAACAATCCGGTTGTGGAATTCTCTTCCAACGCCCACACAAAATGCCCCTACATTAACTGCCTTCAAACATCTACTGACAGACAGACAACGTTCATGATCTGCTATTTATTACAATATTGGTAAACGAAAATCGGAGATTTACCACTGCCGTCTACGCCTAGGCTGTAGCACATTAAACTATGAGTTACACCGTAGAAATATCATTAATAGTCCTCTTTGATCATGTGGTGCCGAAGAAACGCCATCCCACTACTTATTGCAGTGCCCAAATTTTGATAACATACGCAACTCTTTCCTTTCCAATCTGCCGTGTTAATTGACTTTAAACAATCTACTATTTGGCGATGATCAGCTTTCACTTGAACTCAACACTTATCTATTTCAGCGTGTCCACGGCTTCATTGCAGCAACAAAACGATTCGACATATAGAATTACTGTACACGTTGTGGAAATTCATATAGCTCTTTTTTACTTTGTAATAACAACAAAATGTCATACAAGGAATTAAATAAAGATATTAAAACGGTATAAGAACGACATGAAAAAGTAATGATCATACAATAGTATTTTTAACTACCTGATCCATATTGCATTTTATTCTCTAGTAACTCCAGCATGGAAGAACTCAAATAAGCATCGTAGATGCTTGTCTTCTTATCCATGAAAGGTTTTTTCTTTTTTGATATTCACATGAATGTAATGTACTATACTTTGAACCAATAAATATGTTTAAACTAAATAAGCTTTCAGCTTAATGGGTTATCCATAGGTCCTCAGCATTCATGCTCATATAAACGTACTACTGTTAAAAAAAATCATGTATTGTTAAAAGTATGCATACTGTAACAGCGTTTTATTTGTTGCTTTTAAATTGTGATTTTTTAAAAAGAAAATCAACATAGTCCTTGATATCTGTGATATATTCTATGTTAATCTGTGATAATTTCCATGTCTTATGTGTCATATATGTGTATGTGCTATTGACCTTAAATGTGATAAATGAATAAATAAATAAATAATGAGTGGTGGCAATTATCCTGTGCCTTTCAGTCAAGAAATAGATGTGAAAAATGTTCATTTTAATTGAACCTGGATATCGACCACCACAGATAACAGAAAACCTTTTAACAATAGGTGTTGTTTTAGAATTTGTGAAATTTGATAATAAACAGAAGTTGATTTATAACATGTCCAAATAATTAAATGTAACTGTTTAACAATTTGAATTCAGATGCTTTATTTTCAGATTTTGTATTTATTTTTCCTTTCAGATGATGTACATGTACATTTGTGTGATTCTAGGTTTCAATAAATAATTCTGAAACATTTATGCAGCATACTGTTACATTATTGTTAACATTATTATATTATGTTGGTTATCTGGTTTATCAAGTGGAAAAAATGTTAATTATATGAAAATAAAGCTTATTAAGACTTATGAAGGTACTTGTTGTTATTTATGTATTAACATACTTCTAAAAGTAATAAAAATATAGTCAATGCCATTATTCATTAATGTAGTAAGATTCTTTAAATGATTGTTCTAATTAATAAAGTTACATGTAGAATAACCAGCAGTTTTCACACCGCGATAAAATGGTAACAACCTTTTTTGGGCCAGTGAACCCCCTGAATATAGAATCCATACAAGGAAAATATGATTTCATTACATTATTTAAGGAAATTTTCATAACATTTAAGCGTTAAACATGCTTCTACTATACTTTGCATTGATTTCTGAATTTCACAATTTGTACAAGTTCGCGACTCGTTTTTCACACGACTAATTTTTTTCACAATTTTGAAAAGTTCGAGACTCATTTTTCACAAAATAAGGGGGCAAGGGCCACTTCACAAAATCAAGAAAAAAGCCCTGACATGCATGCCAAATATCAAGTTGCTATCTTCAATATTGCAAGTTATTGCAAATTTTAAAGTTGGGGCAAACAAACAAACCAACAGACAGGGTAAAAACAATTGGTCCCCCACTATAGTGGTGGGGGACATAAAAAGTATATATTTTTCCCAAATGGGAGCTTAAAATTCCCAATGGAAGGTTTCTAAAAAAAATAGGTCTCATAGAGGTCAGGGCTTTTTTTTCCTTCTTTGCGATTGGCCGTGGACGGACATTTCACAATTTTGACACGGCTAATTCACAAACCTGACATGGCCGTGAATATTTACAAAAACGGCCATTTTAAATCATGAAAAATGGACTTTATGTGCTCAAAACTGTCAAAAACGGCCATTTCGGAATAGAAATATAAGTTTCATAACCTCGTTTTTAATTCTGAATTCGCGAAAAATTGTCGACTCGCGTTACCGATGTTTGCTTGTTTTAATCTATTTTAAAGTGTTGTGTAACCATTGAAACCGGGGTAATGAATAAAAGCTTTGCCTAGCAACGTCACTATAGAAAAAAATGGCGACGCGGAACGCTCGTTACTACACGAAGAAAATTACAAAACCGAAAAATAATCCCGATTTATTAAAATTTGGGATAACAGTGAAGAAACAAAAGCTTTCTACAGAAGGGTAAGTTTTGAAACATGCACATTGATAACATTATAAGGAACGTCATTTGATAAAAGTGAAAGCATCTGCCGCAGCTTATGTATTGATGGAAGCTAGTCAAAACGGCCCCTAGTATTGATGACCGAGACTTGTTATTCGTATCTGTTTACGATTGTAAATCTTGGTTAAAGTAATAATGTGGTCCCTTCATATATTTTTTTTTAATTTAAATGCATATTCATGACGCATAATCATGATACAAACTTTGTATGTAGTCTATTTATGCTTTGTGAAAACACGTGAAAAATAAAATAACTCGTTTACATTTCTTACAAAAGTACTGTTGTTCAATGTATACCTAATGTTTCAGATCAAATGACAACCTCCCCGGGAGATCATCATGCACTGACGAGGGTCAGGCTCACAGAACATGTTCCAGGGCTTTCCTTTGACCCGAGCTCCCGGGTTTTGACGCTTGAAAATTACAGAAGACCCCTTTTTGACTCTTAAGAAAATTACGTCATGCGTCACATTTGACCCGGGGGAATATACCGACTTGCGTCAACGAGATCAAAAGTTGTTAAGACTAAGCGATAATTGGCTCGGGGCGGAGTATCTCATTTAGTACACGCTAATCGTTAACGCCCGTTTCCAATCATCGAAGCACAAGTCCACCCAGTAGGCGGAGTTTGGTTAATTAAGAAATCTAGTATTGACCAATTAAAACCCTGCTGGTTCGATGACGCGTGTATTAACTTTCCATTATTTATCATAGCGTTTGTTATCAGCTGTTTGCGGAAAAGACGTGTATTAAACCCACCTAGTTGCAATAATCCAACTCCCAGCTATTGACCCTCTGAGCTGTACGTATGTACTCATAAAAGCTCAGAGCATTTAAGAAGAACTATAAACCAACCAAAAAAGAATGGACTCATACGCGTCAGTTTTAATAATATTTAATATAAAATTATAACATCCATATCCACAGAATACCGTAAAGCATATTTTGAGATATTTCCAGAGTATGGCAGAATGTATTTCCAAAGCTGAATGCACCCATCACTGTTTTACTTCATGATTGCTCAGTTCAAAGACGCGCGAAAGTTATGCTGGCATATGTACTGTCTACAACGTCAAATTACACGCTTTGCATCAAAGTTGCTTAAAATAACTATAGAACCGAAATTACTGACCTTGTGGCAAAGTGACAATTTTTGCATGAGCTAATTGATTACAAAATACATGTAGGCGTAATAATTGACCGTTTGAGAAGGCATAGAAAACAGCGTGGTTGTCGCACGTCTTCAGCGAAGATGGCACATGAAATAATTAAAGGGCGTCGGAATTTTTGATGGGATTAAATACGGAGGCACCTTTATGGGCGAGTAGAAATAATTTCCTTTTATAGTTTACCGACTTATATAGGCTATTGTGTTTAGGTACCACCCGTATGTTTTTTTGTGTTTTTTTTGTGATAGTCAGCGGAAATGTTTTTTTTTCACATTTTGTATTTCATTCTTAATTTAATAGCCACGCGAAACGGTCAAACAAAGTTATTGGATAAAGTGTAATTGTGCTTGTGCATTCGGAAAATGTTGCAGAGAAACCTTTTCGAATTTGGAATCGGTAGTAACTCTGAAAGTGTGTGTAAGACGCCAACGACAAAGCGTACTTTAGATCTAAATGACAGTGCTCCTAACACCCCCAAACGTGCGAAAGAAGAACATATGACATATTACTTTGCTGTATACATGAAGTTAATGTTGTATTAGAATACATGTTTTGTATTTATTAATCATTGAAATATTGTGTTTAAATGCATAGTGTTGTAGTGACAGTAAAATGCAAGAAATAAATGTTAACATACATGTATCTTTTAAGTTGTTGCTTTTTATATATTATATCTCAGTAATTTGCTTAAATTGCAAATAATCATTGACTCTCCTGCGTTATTATTAGAACTCTCAGAAATTTGATTTTGACTCTTGAAAATATGGTTCCAAGAGTCCTTGACTCTTGAGATTTGAGGTCTAAGGAAAGCCCTGATGAAAATTATCACGAAGAAGGAATTTTCCTCTTCATATATTGAGAGAATTATTGACATTTTCAAGAGTAAAAAGAACATAGTTCTAGACTAAAGCTGTAAAGTCCAGAACATGTCCGAGTTATGTGCCCTTGAAATGTTCTATGTTTATAAATGTTATTCCTGTGGTAAAGAAGTGTTGGGACCAGGTATTTTAGTTGCATTTGGTACATGAATGTTTTGCTGATCAGATATATGTTTATGTGTTTGTATCAAATACAGTATTCATAGAAGGAAAATATGCCTGTATTGCATTATTTAAAGAAATTTTGATAATATTCAAGTGTTTAACATGCTTTAACTATACTAATGCATTGAACTTTGAATTTCACAATTTTAAGAAGTTTGCAACTGTTTTTTTCACAATTTTAAGAAGTTCTCGACTTAATTTTTCACAATTTTGAAAAGTTCGCGACTTGATTTTTCACAATTTTGACAAGTTCGTGACTTGATTTTTCACAATTTTGACAAGTTCGCGACTCATTTTTCACAAAGTGAGGAGCCAGGGCCGCTTCACAAAGTCAGGAAAAAAGCCCTTGCAGTAAAAAACTGTATACGTGGTGATATTCGGTATTAATGGACATGTTTCCCAACACAAAGGGCTTAAAGTGAAAAATCCTGAGCTCCAAAGGGGGGTTGAACCCACAACCTCCAGAGTGGTAGTCGGACACTCTAACCGCATCGCTTAAGAGCTAGCCCAACAGCAAAGCTGTTAGAAATGACCTTATTTCACTACACTCTTACCCCTCTTAATGTTTCAAGGCCCGGACACGCCCGCAACAGCATGTCTTGCATCCGCATGGCCCACCCAGAAACCACCAAACAGCCCACACCCACTTTCTGAATCGTTCGCCTTGTTGTCATTCAAGTGAAAAATCCTGAGTTCCAATGGGGGATTGAACCCGCACATCCAGAGTGGTACTCAGACACACTAACTGCGTCACTAAAGTCTAAATAGCTAGCACAACAGAAAGACTGTTCGAAGTGACCTTATTTCATTATAGGCTTTTTAGACCTAAACAACATTTCTAATTGTTCAAGGATTAAAACAAACGAGTCTTGATCAACAACTGACAACGAAACATAATACAATCGCAACTCAGAACATCATTTTGTTAATATCCGTATTTGTTAATATCCGTAATACTTATCAAGTTGCAACAAACGTCATATCGAGTATCGCAGTCTATTGTAATATTGTCAAAAATAATAAATTAAATCGTTAAAATAAACATTTTCATAGAAATCTTAACGCATGTTAATAATGTTTTGACAGTTTTTATTAGTAACAAGGAATACACTTGCTTACATAGGGTGTTTAAGTCTCGTTTACTTTCGTTTTTGAATTTTTACTTTATTACTTTTACCCGCCATTAAAAGGGACAGTACTCGTACAGTTGTTGTTGTTTCGACTACACATCACTAATTAATTTGCACATTTCATATTTACATGTTGCCTTTTCAATTACACTAGCTTCATTTAGCTCTTGTGGACCCAGGGATAAAACTTTTAACCAAAGTATAAATATTCATTTCTCAGAATGTAATAATAATGAGGAGCTAAGAACGTAAAGGAACGAACAATTTAAACTTATAGAAAGATAAGATCAATTAAAATCAATTAATTAAAAAAACTTCGTCGCAAAATATCCCATTTGCCAAAAACACAAACAAATGGCAATACTTATTAAAAAGATAACAAAAACATTATATATATATATATATATATATATATATATATATATATATATATATATATATATATATATATATATATATATATATATATATATATATATACAAGCGCTGGCTTTCTTAGTCTGCAAATTAACCATACGGTCAAACGGGCAAATTTTGAGCAAATTCCTTTTATGCCATAAAACTAGTGTATATGCACTTACTAGAGTTTTAATATAAAAGGGTTCGTATAATATAGACTCGACCTTTTTATCGACACTAAAATATACTTCTAATTATTTAGGCTAGGGGAATCAGGTTTGACATTTTAACCATTACAAACTGTTAAAAAAATGCAAAAACTAAATACATGTAATAGCATACATTGGACACTAATACATGGTATTAGTAGCATAAAAACAATCATTTCGGCGCCATTTTCTTAGGAGCCTTTAGGAGCGGTGAGGTGCAGAGGTGCTGAGTTGCTCTGAGGTGCGGGTCAAGTCGATAGTGTTGCGGCCATTTTGTTAGGAGCGGGTCAAGTTGAGGTCAAAGTCCAGGTGCGATGGTGTGAGTTGTTGGTTTTCACCTGGTGCCTGTTATGCATATATCCGCTTAGGGATATGGTAATAAATTGGTGTTTATTGTTGTCGGTGTAATGAGCGTGAATTCACCTGCGAGATATGCGTGACTTATTAAAAGCGATTCCATATTATCGAAGCGCTATCGATTTGGCGCTTTTTTTACGAACCCGATATAATTTTGAATGTATTTGAAAATCGAGCGGTATGGAACCACAGGCGCGCAAAAGTTTTACATGATTTGGCGCTTTTATTTCATGCACACCCGTTGTATGTTTGAATGTATTTGAACAGCGAGAACTTATTTGGTATAGTTTTCTACAATGTTTGTCAATAGTGGACGGTTATAGAAAAACCTAGATTATTTAAACCTAGATATAACGGATGAAGAGACCTGCAAGAGCTTAAAAGATCTAAAAAGTAATACTGCAGCAGGTTACGATGGTCTCTGTATAGAAATGTTTAAGGTCACTGCTGAACGAATTGTGCCAGTTTTGACAAGAACTTTCAATCATATATTTGAAACGGGTGTATTTCCAGAAAACTGGAGTGGCAGTATCATTACTCCCCTTCACAAAAAAAGATCAACCTTAGAGCCAAACAATTATAGGGCAATTTCGCTATCGAATAGTATAAGCAAAGTGTTTGTCAATATTTTAACAAACAGACTTATGTCATGGTGTGACGACAACATGGTCCTTGATGAATCACAGGCTGGTTTTAGGTCGGGATACTCAACTGTTGATAACATATTCAATTTACACGCTATCATTCAAAAGTATATTACAAAAGAAGGCGATGGAATATATGGCTCTCCTGAAATCGATAGATTATTTGTATTAATGTATGCTGATGATATTTCGGGACTAGCAGATACAGCTGTGCAATTGCAGCGACTTATCAACAATATCGAAGTTTTCTGTGATAAAGTTAAAATAAAAGTGAATCTGGAAAAGTCCAAGATCATGGTTTTAAGAAATGGTGGCCCTCTACGCCGATATGAACACTGGACATACAAAGGAGCAAATGTAGAAGTCGTGTCTATTTATAAGTATTTAGGTGCGTACTTTACGCCGAAGTAATCATGGACAATGACGAAGGAGACGCTAGCAAAACAAGCCATGAAAGCTTTAGGAAGCATTTATAGGTGCCAGAAACATTTTGGATATTTTAGCCCAAAGCAAGCGTTCAATTTTTTTGACGCTATGATCACGCCGATTCTGTGCTACTCTGCCGAAATATGGGGATTCCAGTACGCAGAATGTATTGAACATGTGCACATCAACTACTGTAAACGGCTTTGTGGTTTAAACAAACATGTGTCAAATTTCTTTGCTTTGTCTGAATGTGGACGGCTGCCTTTGTATGTGACATACACGGGTAAACTCATTGCATACTGGGTCAGGATTCTTCAGATGCCAACAAACAGATACCCGAGACAAATGTACATGCTTCTTCGAAATCTCGATTCATCAGGCAAAACCAATTGGGCTACACATGTGAAAAGAGTACTTTTCGAGAATGGCTTTGGCTATATTTGGTTAGCAAACGAAGTCGGAAATGCTAAAATGTTCATGTTCTTATTCAAAAACAGGCTTAAAGATTGTGCTCTGCAAAAACTCCAAGCTCAAATGGATAGTTCTCCTAAGGCGAAATATTATCGGGAATAAAAAAACATTACTTAATATTGAACGATATCTGTCAATTGAGTTGCCTTACGCCTTAAAAAGATGTCTTTAAAATTTCCGATGTTCCGGACACGAGCTCATGATTGAGAAAGGCCGACACTTGAACATACAGAATAATCATAGATATTGTAAATTTTGTCTAATGCGAAATGTCTATATTGTAGAAGATGAGTACCATATGTTTATGCAGTGCACATTGTACAACACACTTAGACACGATGCGTTTATTCCGCAGTGGCTGAATCAAATAGAAACTGTTCGATTTGTTCAATATGCTTATGGCCGATGAAAATGACAAGCACATATTTTTGATAGCCAAATTTTTGTCTGAATGTAATAAAGTACGAAGACATGTAATTAGCACAAAGCATTTATAACGTTTGCATTAGATGTCCATTTGTTTTCCTTTTTCCTTTTAAATGTAAATCCCATGCATTTAGACTGCCATAAAATATACACATATATATTTATGTACCTGCTAATATGTAATAATTACGTAATTATCATGCATTCTAGCTTTCATTTTAATACTGCATGCTTGTATTAAATTGTTTATTCATATTTGATAAAGAATAATGATTCTTAGATTACTTTATACGTATGTTACTATTGTGCATGCTAACTTGTCATAGGTATTTCATTATTAGGTAAACCATGTTTTGGTTAAAAAAACTGCATAATTATATTGTTTGGCATAAATAATGAATCATACGCTGTGGCTTACCTTGTAAATATGTTTATACTTGCATTTTGATATTTAAAAATTGTGAAATTATAATGTATAGCAGTATTTGTTCTACAAAAGTGCATGTGTGTGTTGCATCATATGACTTTGTATTATTTAACTACTCAGTATATTTTATATAATAATGCAATTACATTGTCTGTATTATGGGCTGGTGGCCTTTGACTGCAAAATAAATATTCGTATTCGTATTTGTATATTCGTATTCGTATTCGTAACTATATACTTCGTATTTTTTATGAAGAGGAAATTTTATTTGTAAATATACATTTATTTGGTACTAAATATGATATATTTGCACTTTTAAAAAAGAGTTTTAATGTTTATTTCGGTTTTATTATCAATTAATTAACTAAACAAAAGCCCTTTATACATGTTTTACGTTACTGTAACCAAAGCCTTTTTTGTTTACAGTTGACTACTTCCGCTTTGCGTAAAAATTGCACATCGTCAAAGTCAGTCAAATACATCAGGGTTTAAACCACTATATCTGTCCGTCACATTCTGCAACAGTCCATTGAGAATATAGCTTACCGGTCATTATTTGATTTTTTAGTATAAACAATATCTTTTTTAAAACTCCCTCCTCAAGCACGAGGAAACTGATGCGATGTCCTAAAACTTGCCAATAATAGTATAGGGTGTACCCCACAAATTATTTTCCTTCTTTGTTTCATATTAATATTCCCCATTTTCAGAGCTAATGTTCAGTTCCTTACGGCATTTCAAATTATGAAAACCATAAATTGAGATTGAAGTGCGAATCTATTCTATTTTATTCTTTATCTATATGCTCATAGAATAGTTTCGCACTACAACCTCGATATGGCCTGTTAGGTAAGCATGTGCACTTACCAAAAAGTCAAAAATACAAAATTATCAAGATGTTATGTTACATGTAAGTTGTTTTTTTTAAACAGCACTGTTAGAAAATGCTGTTTTGTTGGTATCTAAGCTGGCCATCCGCGTATGAATCGTTGTACCTAGAAGAAATGCTAAACATGCAAACTCACGGTGACATAGGCTTAGATCATTGCTCAATACATCAAACCATCACACAAGATCAAAAATGTAACTGTGATGCCTTATTTATTCCTTTTCTTCTCACTTTTATCAAAAGCATGAACATATAATTCTGGCAAATGACCACATGGAACCGGAAGTGACGGTTAAGTGTAATTAATCATATAGGGAGTAAAAAGGAGATGGGAGGGTATGGCAAGCGGTTCGACGCATAATCCCAATAAACTAGGTTTCTCATGAGAACCTAGGTTCTCAGAATGAATACCTAGGTTCTCATGAGAACCAAATGAAATCTTGGGTTCTCATGAAAACTTAGGTTATCCGAGAGAACGACGCGAAAAAAGCTGTCGAGAACCTATGTTCTTGGATATCAAACAAGAACTTAAGTTCTCAGAATGAGAACCTAGGTTCTCATGAAAACCTAATTTCTCATGAAAACCTATGTTCTATGTGTCTATTAGAACCTAGGTTATCGGAAAAAACCTAGTTTCTCATGAGAACCTAGGTTCTCTAGCGTAAACTTAGGTTTTCAAATGAGAACCTAGGTTCTCATGAAAAACCTAGTTTCTCACGAGAACCTAAGTTTTCATGAAAAACCTGGTTTCTTGGGATTTCATAAACTTAGTTTCTCATGAGAACCTAGGTTCTCATGAAAAACCTGGTTTCTTGGGATTTCATAAACCTAGTTTCTCCTGAGAACCTAGGTTCTCATGAAAAACCTAGTTTCTCCTGAGAACCTAGGTTCTCCTGAGAACCTAGGTTCTCATGAAAAGCCGTCGGTGACCGCTTCTTGTTCATGTGTACGACGTTTTCCGTGCATGGGTGTTCTTGAGGAATGAAATTAGTAAAGTAATCGGTCGACATTGGTCTGAACACGTTAATAAAAAAATAAACTGTTTATGAAATACATCTTTAATTGTAAATATTATTTTAAGACTAAAAATTAAAACAAATTCAGATCAATCGTTACATAATTCATTGTTACAGCATTCATGAGTTTCAGATATTCAGTTCCCTTGTTTGGGCCTCAAACGACTGTACGGTACAGTTTCTATTTTAAGTATGTATGTGATATATTAAGCAATCATTATGGTATAAATGGCAGTTTAATCTTTATTGATAATGTGTAATAATGTATTATTCAATCTTAATATATCGGCCCACACTGCAAGAAAAACTTATGCACTAAAGAGTAGTAAAGACTTTGCAAACATATTTCAATAACTTGAGATATCTGAAAAAATAAAGTTCTAAACGGCGTCATTCTGTCCAGTCCGTGTGTAATCATATGTGGACCCCATTGATCCTGCGCCCTGAAAAATATGTGACTCGTATTCCAAACGAGTTTACGCCGCCCGACGCGGTTCTCATGAGAACCTATGGTTCCCAAATGAAAACCACGGATTTAGTATTAAAGACACGTAATTCCGGAATCCTAGGTTCTCATGAGAACTATGGTTCCTAAATGAAAACCACGGATATGGCAAGCAGTTTGACGCATAATCCCAAGAAACTAGGTTTTTCATGAGAACCTAGATTCTTACCAGAACCTTGGTTTTCAGATGAGAACAAAGGTTCTCATGAGAAACCTAGTTTCTCATGAGAACCTAGGTTCTCATGAAAACCTAGGCTCTCATTTGAAAACCAAGGTTCTGGAAGCCATGTGCAATCTTCAAGCGAGAACCTAGGTTCTCATTCTGAGATCCTAGGTTCTCATGAGAAACCTAGTGTCTTGGGATTATGCGTCGAACCGCTTGCCATAAGAGGGCGCATGTTTTAGGCCAAAGACCTAAAGAATACATTTCTGAACGTGAATATATGCATTCTATGTCTTTTCTTGGGCATAAGAGGTCCGGCGTTCGCTCCCGCGTCTGACAGACAGACAGACAGACAGACCCTGACATGGGCTGATCAGAAGACTGTCGCAACTCCTTTTAAATAAAGAAGGAGAAACGATAGTATTGCGTTCAGTCACGAATTGCCAAATAGATCAATCTGTGACAGAGTACTTCAAATATCCTTTTGTAGAACACTTTTCTAACTTGCATTTATAAGACAAAGGTAGCGGCAGCACAATCCACTATGCATTATACATTCTTCACTGTTATTTTCGTTCCTAACTTCTTCCAGCACTTTGTGAGAATGTGAGAATTCATTCCCATTCCTCTGGACTTTGCAGTATTTTGTGAAGGTAGCTAAACCGGGAATGCATACTTCGTAAAAATTCAGTAGCACCCCGGTGCCAAGATACATTTCGATCAATGTCAAGTGGCATATCCTCTTCGAGTAAGCTGTGGTAAATAATCTGCAGCACAAGATTTCTCATGTTCTCAATACTGCTATCTGGTTGAAATGTGTGCATGTAGTTTAAATTTGGAAGGAAGATGGACGGAAGACACCCCTCTTTCAAAGACGTGTGCAGTCCAGCGTAAATTCTTTGCACCCAGACGAGAACTGAATCAGCGCCTTCCCTGTCTGATGCGAACTGTCGTTTTTTAAGCTCGTTCAGTAAGCTCTGTTTCAACATGAACGACGTGAGAAGGTTTTTCGTTTGAACATTTATTTGCGAATTGTACAGAAAATGTCCCTCGTCACTTTCAGGCTCGATAAATCTCCATGGAAGTTTTATGTTTCGATCTAGAAAAAGTTTCGCGATAATGAATGCCTGTTTGATATTTGCATGTGATCTTTGGAAGATCGTGGTTTCCGCTTCTGAGAATGACATTTTCAAATATTGACGCGGGTTACCGAACTTTGCGTGCTGATAATAAGGAACATCTGGGGGCTTAAGGATCAGTTGACAACCAAGTTTCAGAATGCGTTGATCTAGAAAACCGTTGCAGTCAAACCCCGCTGGCCACCATTCTTCGCAGTGAATTGCAGGCAGGAAATCGATTGAAGTCGCGAAAAACATGTCCTGATGGAACATCCTGCATTTAATGCTCAGAGCAGGTCTATCTTTCCAGGTAATACAAAGCTTCGGGAAAAAGTCAAACCCACAAGTCCGCCACAACGACGGCTGGTGCAGTGCATACATGACTGCTAAAGAAAACTTAGACAGGATCCTCTCGCTTCTAAGCATTCCATCGCTGTCAAAGAAATCTTTATAGATGCCCGGGTCCTTTCCCATGTCTAACGCAACTCGGACAAATCCTGGTGGATCAGAATTTCCTTCTTTTGCACTACAGATTGAGCTCAGATTATCGATGTCAAGCATGAAATCAAAATCTCCTCTTTCGTCTGCTATTGTACCCTCATACGCACTGCCTCTCATGCGAAGATTTCCCTCAAACCTGCCATCATATTCTTTCATTACCCCGATTAAAGTAATCATAAAATTTTCTACCTTTCTTTTCTGTAATTCGAAGCTTGCTGAATTCTTGACTGGCGACTCGCATGCTCTCCACATCTGACTCACATAGTCCTCAGCATTCTTCAAAGGACGCAAACTTGACGGAACGGTGATGTTTCCTCCTACCACCATTTGCGGCAAAAGCGATGAAAGCTTTTCTGACTTTTCTCCCAATAGACCCATCTCATAAATAATACAGATAGATCTACCTGCAACACATCTAGCACAGGCTGTTGTTTTTATATGATCTTCGAAGTGAACCTTAAGTTTATTCATAACTTCAGAATTTCTTGATGCGGCATATTGGTAGGCTGTGATTCCGAAAAGGTCAGTTAGGCCACAGATTTGAAAAGCTTGGCTTTCAAAAATACGTTTGACAGACTCACCACTTTGAGAGTACATGCAACTATAATGCAAAATAGACCTGCCTAAGAAATCAGTTGCATTAACTAGTGTTGGGCTTTCAATGTACTTGTCTATAATGAGTAGATAATCCTTTTCGCAGGCAAGATGTAAAAGCGTCCTTCCTAAATCGTCTTTAGAATTTGACATGTCAGGGTCGTGCTTCAGAAGCAACAATGCAATTTCCTCGTTGAACGGTTTTGATAGGGCTACATGAAGTGGAAGTTCGCCGTATAAGTTCACCGTTTCTAAGCATTTCTTGTTCGATTCGACTAATTCTTCTACTAGTTCGACCGTTAATGTAGGCTCGAAAAGGTTTGTCCCGAAGAATAGAACATGAAGGGCAGTATTCCCGTCATTAGCTTGAATAAGGGGATCTGCGCCGGCTTTAAGCAGTACAGTGATTTCATTGCGCATAAATTGATGCTGCTTGCATGCAATTGCTAAAGGAGTTTGCCCAGATACATTTTGTTTGTTGACGTCTGCACCAGATTCAATCAAAGCTTCCATAAACGACGTATCTATGGTTCCAGAACGAGCAACTGCATAATGAAGAGGAGTCGATCTATTTTCATCTTCAGCATTAACATCTGCGTGGTTCGACAAAAGTTCAAGTACCTTTCCGGGAGAGCCACGAATAGCAGCTTCGTGCAAAGGCGTTATATTATCATTTGTCCTTGCATTAACAAATTCCTTCTTTTTGTCATCATTTATGTTGAATAAAAGCAATTTCGTTAAATCGGCATCTGTTGTAAGGTGCAGAGCCGTATAACCACCTATGTCACTGTGATCTAGTTTGGCGCCTTTTTGAAGTAGTAGTGCGCATGTGTCTGTTTTATTTGCTATGGAGGCAGCCAGTAATGCCGTCTGACCTATCTCATTGACACTATTCACATCAATTCCCGTCTCTAGGATTTCCGTAACTTGTTGTAAATCTCCCTCCGATGAGGCATACAACAACAAATCCAGTGGATTGGTATCCATATAACTTTCGGTCTGTGAGGCTAACATCTCATAACGTACATATCCCTCATAATCCCTGGAAGTAAACAGATTCGGATCAAGACACATTTATTTTTTATATAAAAAACACATAGTTTTTAGTTGATATGCATGCAAATTGAAATATCTGTAAATAAATATTACAAAATAAAGACAAATATTCTTAATCTCCCTCCGCCTCTCTCTCTTTTACTCTCTCACACTCTCTCTCTCTCTCTCTCACACGCTCGCACGCAAGCACACACGCACGCACGCACACACGCACACACACACGCACGCACAAACACACACACACACACACACACACACACACACACACACACACACACACACACACACACACACACACACACACACACACACACACACACACACACACACACACACACACACACACACACACACACACACACACACACACACACACACACACACACACACACACACACACACACACACACACACACACACACACACACACACACACACACACACACACACACACACACACACACACACACACACACACACACACACACACACACACACACACACACACACACACACACACACACACACACACACACACACACACACACACACACACACACACACAGACACACGCACACACACACACACACACACACACAAGTTTATATTTTCCGAGTAATTCAAATTTTCAGGAAATGTTGGCACTGCAGGCAACAATAATTACACTTTTATAAACTGAGTTAACCATGTTTATTTATTCAATGCATTATACAATATAAGTATTTAATTGATAAAAACATGTGCTTACCTTAAAATATATATCTTCCAATTGTCTGTACAACCTTAAAGAATTAATGAATCACACACAAATGTTTACCAGATCCTTGAAGTTTATTACGCAGTATACCCTATTGATTTTACATTGAATGTACACTGCTCAAATAACAAATGTCACATTAAGACTTCAATGCCATATTTTATGACAGTACATTGATCAATGTTAAGGTATTAGCACTCTAATGGGACATGATGAATTTTCTCTGCTTTCTTCGCATATTTCTTAGTTCTGTTATATTCTGCATTGATAATTGAATTTAAAATACAATTCACCGTACAATATTTTGTTGTTGACATTTTAAGTTTTAAACCCCCAACATTTTTTTCTCCATTTTTTCTTAACCATATATTTTCAAGTTTCGCTCTCATTAATCCAAATATTGAACAAACAACACTTTTTAGTATGTATTCATAGATAAATGCATTATACATACAAATATGATAGTTTAAAACATGTGAGAAAAGGAATAAAGAAAATATAAACAAATAAGTGATGCCATCATCCTTCGGAAAAGCAGAAAAAATGCAATCTTTAGTCACAAGTCTTTTTTTATAAACTGTAAAAAAATGGCAAAACGAAATTACAATTTTTGAACATAGAAATCATCTACAGGGTATGCTTGAATGAAACATAGAGAAAAAAATGGGCACATTTAATCATTCAATCATACAAGTTTAAAGGAAAAAAGATTTATCAATGAGTAGTGATAACATTAAACTTATTATGACATACAATATATAAAGAAGTGAAACTCCAGCTGCTGGAGCAGTATTGAATTCTCATTATACACAATTAGTTGGTCCAAGTGACCAATTGCCAAAACAGTACAAAACAGCACAAAACAGCACAATACAAAACAACATAAAAACACATAAATGTATAAAGCTGGGGTCACCGCCTTGGAACGGTCAATGCAAAGCATTGGGGGTTTAAACCGGTTATAGAGCGCTCAACCTCACACTTGGCCCAGCAATATTCATGATACATTTACGTGTAAATAAAATTTAACCTCAGCGCATTGTAACTCAAATTAAATAATAATAAAAGGGAATTAAAACGCATTCATTTGAATTACCATTTAATTACTCAATAGTAGGAAAGATACCAGAGCAACAAAGTTACAACTTTTTGAGGCGCGATGAAATGAAACTACTAACAAGTATCAACATTCCTTCTTTATAGAAAAAGATTTAAGAATATAGCGTCATGAAGTTAATATTTCAGATCATCATCGCGCACATACTGGAAGAAAAAGTAATAATGGGTGTAAAAGTTCCATATTTCATTGCTTGGATGTTTATGTGACTGCTAAACAATAAATCAAACAAGAAACGACCGTCAGAGAGAAAATAAAATGAAAATTTAACGCTATAAGCCCAAAGACCTATGCATGTAGAATACAACTGTGAAAGTTTTATGACGTCACAAAAGTAAATGTAGCCAGGAACAGAGAAAGAGTATTTTATGACGTAAATGACAAGCGAAGACACGATGACGTGAACAAAATCCAGGGGCAGTACAGTAATATAAAAATAAAAATATTAAAGGGGCAGTACTGTAAAATTGAATTACTAATAAAACAAGCTTAGGTGATTAAATATTTAGAATCAAACGTATAAAAATGGTAGTTACATTAAAGCGACATTATGGGAATCAAACAGTATATAGGTGTTTTGACAACTGACGACAGAAATTATTTGATGTACGATGTGAGTCTAAATGTAGTTTTCATGCAGATTTGTTCATACGACACAAAGACACAATTTTGTTCAACAGTGAAAAATGCCCACAATATCAATTTAATGATTCCAAATTTTAAGAGAAGAAAGATAAAGTGAATCGAAAACCAACAAGCACGTGTTTTTAAGTACGTTAGCATCATATCCTTTTCATAAAAACGAGTTAATTAAATTGAAAAGTTTAATATAAACATTTTCTTTAACATATTTTAGTCTCGAACACGCTTCAAAACATCATCATAAAATGATGGATGGGAAATTCCATTAGTTAAATGCCATTTTAAAGAAACATTATATTTTGAAATTAAATCACAATACTTTGAGTGAAATTTAGCGAATTTGCTTCTTAGGTTATGATACAAAAAACCTTGTTTTAGTAATGTCTTCGTTAATATAAGATTACGATCATTGAAATCTTTAATACATGAACATGCTCTGGCATTACGTACCAACTGCGAAATGAAAATACCATAGGAAGGACCTTTAGGGATGTTACCATCTAAGAACGGAAAATTCACAATTTCAAACTTAAAGTCGTCCCGTTTGTCGTATAAACTAGTTTTAATCATACTATTATTAATAGTAAGATGTAAGTCTAAATACGCAGCCTCTGTATTGGATTGACACGATCTATTTAAGACTAGTTCGTTTGGGTAGATTGTGTGAATATATTGTTCAAAGAATGGATTATCTAAATTAAGTATGTCATCAATGTACCTTCTAGTATGGTTAAAACATTGAATCAAATATAGTTGTTTAGTTTTAGATATTTCTAACATAAATTCGCTTTCATAACAATATAAAAAAGATCAGCTATAAGTGGCGCACAATTAGTACCCATAGGAACGCCGATAATTTGTTTAAATATTTTACCATTAAATTCAACAAACAAGTTATCCAGAAGAAAAGTAAGTGCTGCACAAAAGTCAAGACAAGTCTCAATGATGTAATTATTTAATATCTGATTAGTAAAAAAAGCTGTTTTAGTGTTTAAAGCCAGATATGTACACTTCTCTCTAGCAAATGTTATTTCAACCAAAGAAACAAGTTTGGATTTTATTAAAGTGTGAGGAAGCGTTGTATATAGTGTAGAAAAATCATAAGTGCTTACTTGTGACACCTTATATTTTTTATTGACCAAAATAGGTTAATATTACTATTTTCATAAACTTTATTACAATATTTATCTATATGATATCTAATAGCACTCAATGCAGATGTAAGATACACTGATAATTGCTTGGCACTGACACTGAATTAGCGATAAAACGACTACTATAGGGCGTTTTATGTAATTTAGGTATCCAGTAAAGTGATGGCAATTTCATGTCAGTAATATATTATGACTGTTACATTTAATTTAGTGCATTCGGCAATATGGTCGGCAATAATTTTATTAGGTTGCTTATTGTAATCACAATAAGATGTAGTTTGTGAAAGTTCTTGTGTAATAGTTTGAACATAAAACACTCGTCATATTATTATAACATTATAAGCAGCATTATCTGCAGGAACTATGACGAATTTAGATTTTAAGTCTTCAAGCAATTTACAGAGATTTAGTTTATTAAATTTAGGTGAATGTGGTAAGGCCAAAAGATTTGTATCATAAAAATGTATTTTATTCGTTGCCATACTAAATACTTTTGCTTTCCATTCATTGAGTGCAGTAATTTCAGCATTTTCTTTTTTGCACCATTTAGTGCAAAAATCCTGTAAGGATGTTACGATTTTCTTAATGCAGTCATCAAACTCAACAGGAATATGCAGTCTATACTTAGGGCCTCTGCGTAGTAATTTTTCAAGGTTATTATTTTGAATGAAATTAAGGTCCCCAGTAATAACATGTCCAACTGGACAATATATATATTTTGAACTAGAACAATCACAAACAAATACATGATTGCCATGGTCGTTTTTTGTCTTCAAAAGACGCTTGGAATTGGTGACCCTGGGCTGACCGTCAAAGTTATTTATTATGAAAATGTTCTTGAGACCATCACTTTCAAAGATCATTTTAAGATGCATAAGGTTGAGTCCAGAGCCAGCTATAATATTTTATGTTATTGTGGCATCGAACACATGACTGTAAACAAGAACACTCAGTGACTTCAAGTTCCTAGCTTTTTTCTGGGATGAATGTGAGTCCATAATCTGTCTGGTCTCATTTTCCTCCTGTACAGGCAATCAGCATATAACTAAAAATATAACACCAGTGTTTCTTTGAAGTTGATATTTGCCTACTAGTTCAGGCAGGTTCTTAAAAACGTCAATAAGTTTCAGTCAAAAACAATTATGCATTGCACAATTACAAATTGTGTATTAATAATTTTAACCATTTTTATTTATTAAAATAAAAATATTTGGTCTTTTCTAATTTATTTGGCTTCAATAAGCCTTCTAAAAGTTGTTTCTATAATTGGACAACATTTTCTTCATGTTATTTAACAAAATAATCATATATATAGATGTCAAATACACAAGCACTTGTATAGGAGTAAGAACTGATGTTAGTGTTTCATGGGAAGTGTGACAAAATTCATTATGGTATGCGTCATCGTTTTTATTTATTCAGACAAGTCATGACACAGCATGTCATTACTTGTATTTTATATAATGCGAACTTTTAAACTGGATTAATAAGTACACATATACATTCTTCATCTAAATGTTAATTACCTTAGGTTACGTTAGGTGGTTTTACCACCGCAGGCCTTTGGAACCTCTGTAGTGGCCTCTTCTTCGTCCTCACTATTTAGTATTCTCAGTGTTTTGCTTCCGGTTATTATTGTATCATAGTCACATTTATAGTCGTACAGCATCGGATGGTTGATCCAATGTTTATCCAGGCGTCTTTTGAATGTATCAGTGTTCTTGGCTGTGACGACAGCACTTGGTAGATTATTTCACATGTTTACAATACGGTTTGAGAAAAAGTTCTTGCGAATGTTACGTGCACATCTGCGTTTTAAAAGTTTCAAGGGGTTACCTCTATTTGTGTTTGTGTTTAGAGTAAAAATTCCAGCTATTGTTCTTTTGGCATAGATATTATTCAAGATCTTGTATGTTTCTATCATATCTCCCCGTAGTCTGCGAAAATTCAAAGTGGATTGTTCAATAAATTTAAGTCTTTCCTCGTATGACATATCATTAAGTTTTGGTACCATCTTGGTTGCCCTACCATACGGACTCCATACGCTGCTCGCATATTCCAGATGTTGTCTAACAATGGACTTGAATAATAATCTGAACCTTCTAATATCTAGAAATTTAAATGATCGTCTTATTAATCCCATCATTTTGTTGGCTTTATTTATTTTGTTTTGAATGTGTTCATCAAATTTCAGTTTTGTGTTTATTGTTACACCAACATCTTTTTCATTTTCAACTCTTTCTAGAGAAACGAGGCCTCCTTCATATTTTGGCATAGTGTATGCTCTTATTTCTGTTTTTTTGTTGATATTTGCAATATTTTACACTTGTCAGGGTGGAACTTTAACAAGCATTTACTGCTAAAAAATGGCAATATGGGCCTAGACATATAGGTTTATAAAACATGAATTAAATATAATAAAGCAAAGAATAATTAAAACTTACCATGAGCTCTGAGCTCATACATCTGTGTTGTATTACCAAACTAATTGTAAACCCTGACCATGTATCTTCCGAAATCCTTGCTCTGTATTCTGGAGAAAGACAGGTTCGTTTGCAGACCATCTGCGGAAACACTAGGTTAGAGACACATCTAAGTATCAAATGGCACAAAATGCTATACAAAAGATCTAATTGATGTGGAATTATAATAAAACACCAGAGTGATTTTTCTTTAAACTCTGTGTTACCTAAATAATAAAAGATGACCTTTATGATATTCTTATACTTATACTTATGATCTATTATGATAGATCTATATAGATATCCAATATTTATTATACCAATGGACACATCATTTATGTCAGATAAAGATGAGTAACATAGAGGAAATATCCAGGTCTGATCATCACTATGCGTGTGGTGTGTCCAACGAAGCAACAGCGGTAATTTTTTTATGTTATTCTTTTTTCCAGATCCCTTGATAGGGGTCTTATTTATGTGTTCTCTCAATTACATATTTACATTAAATACATATATTTTTGCTTTGGTAGTTTTTAATTGCTACTAAAACAGATTATTACAGTATGTCATTGTTTCGTATCACAATGTTAAATGACACTAGTAAAGGTGTGAATTGCCTGAACTTCACACACTTGATGATGATCACCAATGTTTTCACTTTCTAGTGCCAAGAGGTCACTGTATAGACCAGTGGTAGTGAAATTATGGTATACAATGAAAACGTGGAAATACCAAACAGCAACTCACAGGTAATATTGAATCATTATTATATTTTTTAATGAAAACACTTTTTGAGCAACTGAAAACAGAGTAGATCCTTATCAGAAAGATCTTTGAGGAGCTGACTGTATAAGAGCAGTCTGACTGGGGTCTTCTCTCTTCACTGCAAAAAGTGGACTCATGATCATAGGGTTCTGATCAGGATCAAAATTGTTTGTAAATACAATAAAAATATATACTCAATAACAACTTGGAAAATATTCTTTAATTATTTAATGGTCAATAATAATGGTCAATGAAAATGGACACTTTAACTTGAACTCTTACTTATAAAAAGCTCATATGTGGAACATATGAAAGACATAAAAAATCTAAAGCAACACTTTGAGAACGTCGGAGTGCACTTTCTTGCTTGGCTTGAGTCTTTTTTATTTGTGTATTTCAGAGTTCCCACCACTGAGGGCCCATTCCTGCTGAGTGGATTGAGGACAACCGGGCCAGACAGAAGTCGTTCTCAAAGAGGCTAAAAACCTTTAGAACGCAGGTACATAGCTTCAGAAATAAGATACATGTTTACTGTTGATTATCATTTATCATATGGAAAAAACTGAATATACTTCCCTTTCGATTTACCTTAACAATTTTATGAAACAGATCTTACATTATCTTTCTCTCCTTATTTCTTTGAAGTCAATGTTGTCCAAGATCTGTTTTTCAATTTCGGCTATTGTTTGGTTCTCGATGTAAAATTGTTCACGCTTTTCGTCTTCGGTTATTAAAAGTTCATTCGTATGAATTCCTCATTTTTGCATAAGAATGTCTCATAGTACTTTTCTTTGAGGAATTTACTCTCTACAGTGAAATTGTTTAGCTCACTGTTAATTGTATGTCCCCATCTAAGATTCTGTGTACCTTTTGATTCATTGGATGCAGAACATATTCCTCCTTGCGCAGCAGTTTTCTGACTGGCAGAATTTCATTGAAGTCTACTTTTCGTTCTTCCCTGTAGCTGCCAGATTCTACATTGGAAGTGCATAATGCCATGTGAAGAGTTTTTCTCTGCAGCTGCGAAAAATAAAACTAAACTGAATTTAAAATAGTTGGCATGTGTTTTTGGTTTTCCGGCCACAAAATGTCGCAGCACATTCAATCAATTTATTTTTTCATAATATGGTTGGAAATCCCACTATGTACTTTGTAAACTGTTGTATTTCAGGCTAAAACCCTACATAAGATGTGTGGGGCAAGTGTTGCAGTGACCATTGTTGCTGAGAGTGGGAAGCTGAAAACTTTTAGCTATCCTCCACTTACTACTCGATCAGTAAAGATCCGGTTTGAAGAATGTGGGCTGGCTCCCCCAGGTTACCAACATCGCCACCTGCATCCCACAGCCCAAAGAAACAGCAGAAAAAAACTAAAATAAACAATAATCCAGGAAAATCAATCAATGCAAAACTTCTTCCTCCGCTTAACAACAGAGCCCAAAACAAATGTGCAATATGTTCGCTAATTTTTAACTGCAAATAGGACATTTTGTTTAAAAAAAGGCATGCCTTACAGCACTGCCGGCTTGGTGTGATTTTGACGAATGTCAGTTCTTGGCATTTGCTGTGTGTGCTGGACAGAAAATTGCAACACGGAAAAGCCTTGAAAATTTTAAGTTTTTCTGTCCAGCACACCAGTAAGTGCTCAGTCCAGGCATTCAAGTTCAATCATTCCCCTACATTACACACGTGTATGCATTTTGACCTGTAGATTTTCCTTTTTGAAACCACTGCGACAATATAAAATTTTCGAAATGTTTCTACAATCACATTACATTACACATTTTATCTAACTTATATTCGTATTTATTAATTCAAATGAAAGTTTTAAATATAATGAAATTAATATATATTTTAAATAAAGATGTATTGTAAATTATTAATGAGGGTAATAAATATATTTTGAGTAAGGATATATTGTCAATTAGTAATGATATTAATATATATTTAAGATAAAGATATATTGTAAATTATTAATAAGATTAATATATATTTTTTAAATAAAGATATATTGTACATGTTTATTTGAGCTACTTTTGGATTTATCAATATCATCCCTGAGTTGTGCCAAAAGTAAATCATAGTATTCCAAACACTGCATGTGTTAAACCATGTACTGCTTGAAAACGTGTATTATAATTATTTCTCGTGCTTGAGCTTTTTGAAATGATAAACATGTACCTTATAGTCATGACTAAAATCATAAATGATGTAATGGGTGATTGTATGGTACATTAAAAGGAAATAAATTAAAATAGACCTGCATTAATCCACCGAGGTTGCTGAACACCCTCAGTCATTCATCATTTGAAGGTACACCTTTGCTGATTCCGTGTTTTGCCTCTTTGTTGACTTGTTCGAGACATGCATCTCCACCTTAGTAATGAACAACATTGCAAGTTTTACTAAGCGTTAGTGAATACCTAATAATGGTTTTCAAATAATCTGACATCATTGTCTCAATGTACTGATTTAGTGTCACAAGTCTTTGATAGAAAGGATGATTACAACCAACCCTAAACAGCATTAAGCTGTCCAGAAATGAAAATACCATCTGTTGCAGGAACATCTAATGTGGGTCACAAAATATCCCAAGCCCAGGCCAAGTAACCCTCCACTGTAGGATCAAATTTATCTTCCCGACATTTCTTACATAGGGAACGAGTAGTTCATATGCTACAGCAAGGAAGAAAATCTCCAGTACCTTTCAACTTTTGTGTTGATCAGCACATCGCTTTGCATAGCCTAATGCTTTTGGTGCAATTTACCCAAGTTTTGTATAGAAATCTTTCATTACAATATCCCATGTAATTTCAAAGTAAGTTTTGCATGCGTTCATTTCAATCATTTTCCTAGCAGAGTTGTCGTTCGTGCCTCAACATACATGAATGTAATGAACCGCAGTGTAAGAGAATGCATTTCAATATGCAGAAGACCTGGGATAAGTACTAGCAACCGAAACTGATACTGAGGTGCAATATTATGTTGAACAGAACACATGTGTTCAGTTAACTTTTCAAGGCCATATAAACTTTATTCACACCTTGCGCAGTAATGTACATGTACATTGAATATTAATTTCTTTACACGGGAATAAATCTGCCAATTACATTCTAGAAACAACCAGCTGACCGCCACAGTTGGTGCATTTTCTGCTTACACATTCATTTTGGGCTCCACATTCAAAGCACACCTTCTCCTTGTAAGAGTCTGATTTTTATTGATGATAGCATCAATATTGTCAGTATTTCCATGACTGTGATCTTCAACTACAGCAACATCAGGGGGTGGATCGTACGCAAGTAACTGGCGTGACTTAAGTGAGAAAAATAGTAACTGTTGTTCAAAATGGCGGTCAACGGATGATTTTTTAATGTTTTCCTCGGAATTTTTGAAAGGTTTGTACATTTACGATACTTATTTGACATTATACTTACGCGCAGGATGATCTACTGATATCCATTTAACCTCGGTATAAATCCTGTTGATGCATTATCAATATTAAAAAAGTTATTGAAGACTTTATACGCAAGTGTCTCTTTGTTTACGATTTACACGCTTTAATGTATGTGCATTTTTATGCCATATATAAGGTTTTCTCAGCAGTTTTCATACAAAGGTGGACTTAAGAGCCATCATAGTTTACCTTACATGAACGCCAGGATGCTTCCAACAGGCAATCGCAATATATGCATCAAAATTCGAAAAATAACCCCCATATCCATAACTGTTGAGCACAGTAACCCCACTTTCAGTAACTGGTATTTATGTAAAACTCAGAGTACACAGATAAAAAAGGAAAATAAAATAAAAATACACATGTTTAGATCTCTTTTTCTTATAGGGGATGTGTAACTATAATTTGTGGAGTCATAGAACAGTGTACGGGGGCATAGAAAAAAGGACAACATTTTTTAGAATACACGCGCGGACGTATTGCTTTCGTTTGCGCACGAATTACATGTATGTGCGCACGTATTGATGTTTATGTGCGCATTTTTAACGTTCTGCATGCGCACGTTTTACCTTTTCATTGATCTATTTATCACATGCGCACGTATTGCTTTCTCGTGCGCTCATATTGCTTTTACTTGCGCACATATTGATTTTACGTGTGCATGTTTAAATTTGAAAATGCCTTCGCATTTATACACATTTATAGACAACTCCGTATTCACTCTAGTCCAAATAATTAGACAAAAACTATACCGCATATGTTTAAACGGTTAACGTTGTTTTCCTATAGCAAACTGATTTCAACGTATATATTACTTTTCTTGTTAAATTATTGCTGATGCATAAAATTATCATAAGTAAGAAATGAGAACAAGTATCTCGTAAATGTGTGAGAATTGTGCAAGAAAACCACTTTTGACGATTTGGAAATATTTCAAAATAAAGCCAATGTCCCCTCAATGCCGCCGTGAAAGGGTTTAAACCTTACAATTATACGATATGAATCCATATCGTGCAAAATTTTTATAACCTTCAATACTTCACACAGATAAGATACACATATTGTTCATGGATAAATATAGCTGGAGTCATTTAATCGGTAATCAACGCACTCTTCAAAGTCATTTTCGAAATCGGTGAGCCTTTAATCATATTAGGCGAATTATTTCAGATGTCATAGCCAAACGGAGACGACCTTTAATACATGCGAAGAGTGCGGTGTTGCTTCATCGTTCGCATACTCTTTAAAGCGTCACATGCAGCTTCTTAGTGGATCCACCTGCGTGTGCAATTTTCCAAGGTGTGGAAACCATTAAATTGTAAAAATTCACTGCAGCGTCACACCCGTTCCCACATCGATAGTCAAAAAGTTTGTAGTCAGTGTAGGAAGATGTTCACTACGACGTGTTGTTTAAACAAGATTGATTATCATGATTATCACCTTCATCTAGGCAATGCACGAAGTATTCGTGTAAACTGTGTGCGAAGCCATGTCAGTAAAGATACGCTCTTCAACAACATTTAAGTACACATTCTGATGAAAAAGTATACACCTGTGAAATATGTTCGAAGTCGTACAAAACCCATTGATTCTTGGAATGAACAAGCAGCCTTCTGGACCATGAAGAAAGAAAGGTTACATGTGCAACATGTACCAAAACGTTTAAAGGGATCTTTTCACGCTTTGGTAAATTGACAAAATTGAAAAAAGTTGTTTCAGATTCGCAAATTTTCGTTTTAGTTATGATATTTGTTAGGAAATAGTAATACTGAACATTTACCATGGTCTAATACAGCCATTATATGCATCTTTTGACGATTTTAAAACCTAAAAATTATAAAGCGTTGCAACGCGAAACGATTGAATAATTTGGAGAGTTCTGTTTTTGTAGTTAAATTTTGTGAAACTACGAAGATTGCTTATATAAGGTATAAAATACGTCATGCATGTGTACTTGGCGGAATAGCTCAGTAGGCTAAAGCGTTTTTACTTCAGGACTCTGGCAGGACTCCAGGGGTCACTGGTTCGAAACCTGGTCCGGGCAATGTACTTTTCCTTTTTTTAATTTTATTCTTGATTTTTTACTGGAGCTTTTACGATCCAATGTTTACATTTATCGATATAAAGCATTTAATGAATAAGTTAAAAAATGCCAAAATCTGTGAAAAGGCCCCTTTAAGACAGGAAAGCTGTTGAAACAGCATATGAATAAACACGATGCTCCGAACGTGTCTTGTCACGTCTGTGGAAAAATGTTTAAATGCATGATTATGGAACAGCTAATGTGTTGTATATTATACATAGTCATGCATTCATGTAAAACACAAAGCCGCAAAACGGGTTAAACAACTTTTACTGCGCCAAACAAGTATTAGTTACTTTAAATATCGTACTGATCAATATTCTGACATCTTGGACATCTAAAGTGTATTCATAGATATAACAATATAAGGAATAAAATATACTTTCTATATAAGCGAATACCAATACTTTTGCTTTTTATCAGGTCATATTGTCATGACACTGATATTGTAATGTATAACAAATACATGTCCTAACTCGTCTTAGCATGATACGCATTTTCCAATTTAAGAAAAAATATAAATTGGTATGCTGCAGGTCCACATCCGGGATGTTCATGATTTTTTAACCAGTAAAATACCCAATCTGATCCGCGCAAAACGATATTGAACAATGTTGCCATTTGTATGCAATACGTATAGTTGTACTGTTATGATATCACTTCTTTGCACTCGTGTTTAAACCCTGGGCATTTAGTCAACTAACAAAAAATATTTAACATTAATATTTATTACATGACATTTGACAGTACCCTAAAATACATATATCACTACAAGACAATGATTTATAAATTTTGTACGGTTATAAAGAATATTAACAATTCAGAAAAGGATAAAGGGTTAAAATCATAAAATTTCATAATTTCATGTTCGAATACTGCTAACATGAAATGATCTATGTTGCATAACTTATCATTTGCTTACATTGTATCATTAATTTATAATTAAAAAAACAACATCGTCAATATGAATCCCATTTAAATGTCAAAGTCACTTTTAATCATGTATTAAAAAAAGGGCCATGTTCGTTTTCTATCTTGAGTTCGTTTAAATCAGTTGATGTAATGCCAAGTCTTAAAGAATGTAGTTGTTTTGCTTCATTAACGTTGTAGTGTTCCCGAATGAACTGAGCGCCTTTCGAAACTCCGCCGAGGTTGCTGATAGTTCCCTAGTTTCTTTTGTGCGGAGTCCTTACGTCAAACTCATGGTTTCTGAAACATTTATGTTTGTAGCATAAAGAGAAATACAAAAACCACAATAAAATTTAAATACTTTTTTATAATTCTCGCGAAGGGATGCATATAGTTTTACACCGTCTGTCCACAATTATGTGTCTGGACCATATCTTTGTTACTTTTGCATAAATTCCAGTTACTGCAAGTGGGGTTACTGTGCTCAACAGTTATGAAAATGGGGGTTAATTTTCGAATCTTGATGCATATATTGCGATTGCCTGTTAGAAGCATCCTGGTTCGCATGCAAGGTAAACTATGATGGTTCTTGAGTCCACCGTTCCATGAAAACTGCTGAGAAAACCTTATATACAGTCTAAAAATGCACATACAATGAACCGTGTCAATCGTAAACAATGCTGCCCTTGCGTATTAAGTCTTCAAGAACTTTTTTGATATTGGTAATGAATCAACAAGATTTATACCAAGGTTAACTGGATATCAGTAGATCATCCTGCGCGTAAGCATAATGCCGATTAAGTATAAACCTTTCAAAAATCCCGACGAAAACATTCAAAAATCATTCGTTATCCGCCATTTTGAACAACAGTTACTATTTTTCTCACTTACGCCACGCCAGTTACTTGCGTACGATCCACCCCCTGAACATGGCGCTTACGAATAAAGTCATTTCTAGTTACGCTGAAAGTGTCAGTATGATTGGAATTTCACTCTTAAAACACAGCTCGCTGCATCACGCTGGGTATGCGGATACTTTGATAACAGATGGCACTTCGATACCAGATAACAACAAAAGCCACGCGCGAGAGGTAAGTTCATCAGTTTTTTTAAAAAGTTATATCATAAAGATTAGTGTTTCAGACAAGGCGCATGGTCGAGTTTATAAATGGTGTATCCTTTTCTATTGCAAAGAAAAACATCACGGAAGAATGGTAGATTTTTCCCCTAACAATAGAAAATTCGGTCGGAAAACAGCATAAACTGGATGAACAGTAAACATTTCAACAAAATAAAACTACTTAGAAATAATGCAAGAAATTGTTTGATATTCCAGCATGTAGAGTAATCACCGTTCTTCAAATACTGAAATTTTGATAGTATTCAATGAAATATAAATGAAGATAGAGCATGTTTTAATAGGTGGTATTCATGAAGTTGCGGATACTTTGATTTCCGATATAGGGCACTTCGGATAACAGAGACTTTCAACAAATTGGGCACTCTGATAACCGAGTTTTATCTTCTACCTGAAATGCATGTATGTATATTATGGCTATTCTTACCAAACATTTTGAAGTACGAATCAATTTGCATTGTCAAGCCCGACACATTGGGAATCTATGCAAAACGTAATTACATACACATGTAAAATATAACCAATGGCGTTGTTCGTTTTCAAAAATCTTATTACTATTAATTTATATAATTCATATTATAAGTGCAAATTTTAAATAAGATTCAAATGCTTACTTCTGAAGTAATATAATTCGAGTGACGACCGGCCGTCATCACGGCGTTTCGTTTCAAAATAATAAACTTGTTTTTAAGTGGTAACTTGAGATTAAGAGAATTGAAAATACAACGGATCATGTGGATCAACACGACTGTGCATATGAGCTGGTTTCTTGAAAAGCCAGTTTTTGTGAGAGAATGTGGCATCCTTTGCGAGGTGCTATAACCATCCATGGATATATATAAATGGCTGGTGACTAAACTTGAAAATACAATGGTAGAACCAATTAAAAATTTCGGCATCCATATATCAATTCTAATCATTTTGCTACTCTTAATTGTTTTTCAATGAAGAATTTTTCTTCATATCCACATATTTATCGCATGAGTCCAACAAGTGCTTTAGGAAGTTCATTCAACCATTTACCAAGGTCATATCCAAGCAGTTTTGCTAAGCTGCATAGGAGCCCGGTTTTTCCGTCCAGCACTTTTTGGTTACATCATAAATAGCTTGATGTCCAACATTTTGTGAATTTTAAGCTGGTGTGTTAACCACAAAATTTTAGTTCAGTGCTGAGTTTGTGGACAGTCCTACGATTTAATAAATTGAAAAAAAATATGTTAAGGCATTTTGCAAAGACAGACAATTTATATTGGTTAAAAGTAGGGCTGTAACGAATACACTAGGTGACGAATACGATACGTATCACGAATACAGGGTGGCGAATACGAATATTTATTCGCGAATATGAATTTCAATGAACAAAAGTAATACTGACAACTTGACATGACATTATATAGTATGAAACTATGAGTATTTTTCAAAATTTTGATTGAGTATCATTGCATACTGAAAATATGAAATATAACACTTTGAAATCACAAAACACTGTCTAGAACTGCTTTAACTTTGAACACAGTTTTGAAAACATGACTAGTACCAATACAATCCTTGAGTAGAACAATTAAGAGTCAACAGTCGACACATTAGTGACAGTACCCATTCACATTTTTTTAATGAGCATATGCCAGATAGGTGATGTAGATGATATTTCAATGTCACCTATCTGACATATGCTCATTTGATATATTGAATAAAAACAGTGTGACAATAGAAAGAGTATTGAACAAGAAATAGTTTTCATTACCCCATATATACTAACCACAACTCAAATATTCAACCAGTGCCCGCCATTTTTGTTGATAATCTCACTGTGTAACATAGTGGGTGGGATAAACATGATGAAAAACGCCGGAATAAGGAGAATAACATTTAAATATAGGGGTTTATTGTATGAACCTTCATTTGTAAGGTAAGATGAGATGATTAAACTTTCAAACTCGAAACCACGTTGTTTGTATTTGTCAAATATTTGATAATATGGTTCGGGAGGTGGCGAATAACGAATACGATTCGTCCACAGCCGTATTCGAGTAATTCGAATATTCGAATGTATCGTTACAGCCCTAGTTAAAAGTCAATGATGTTACAGATTGGACACCACTTAGCAAACATGATTTGTATACGAAATCTTAAAATATTCTCGTTGAAATAAACGGCATTGATTCGTCATCACGGCGTTTCGACCTCATCGTTGTTCCTATCAAAACATTTGTAGACGCTACACAAGTTATGTAAAAACAGTTTGAGATCGGACTTCAAGATGTAACATATTGGACACGAACGGTTACATCACCATTCATAACAAATAATGATTGTCTGACCGAAAAGTGTATAGGTTTGTGCCTTTTTTAAGTTTTATATCCAAGAAATAACCTTTATTGATAATATTGAAATAAAGGTAAGTAGCCCAAGTTTTTTTTGGTAGAGTGATGGAAACAGGAACTCATGGGCACTATAAAAGGTATACCTTTTTTTGGCCAGATTCCGCATGTATTTGTTACAAATTTTTGTACAAACAGGGTAGAACTTGGTAGTTTTATGATATTTATCAACAAGTTTTATGTTAATCTTATCAAATATGGCCACACAATTTTTCAAATACATTCATGAAATTTATATTTTACATGTTTTTTGGGATGTAACTAAAAAGTGATGGACGGAAAACCCGGGCGCATTTATCCTTAGTGCAATACTGTTTTGAAACATCAGACTCAATGAACCCATTGAGATTCACCTGTATCTAAACAAAACTGATAGTCATTAGAAAAGGTAGATGTACTACTCCCATCTGTAGCCGAATGTAAAAAGTCATTAACTTTTGAAGCGGTTGTGCTACAGCATTGTTGCTCACTTTTTAAACACATGAAAAGCAAATGTACTTGGCCCTAGTTGATATAGTGTTATTTTCAGAAAGTTGTTTAAGTGTGTGCTTCTTCAACTTCTTTCCCTTTCCAATGTAGATCAGTGTCATATCTGTTCCATCATGGATGGCAGCGCCACACACCCTTTTGAAGGTGCCATCTTTTTCTCGGTCAAATCCCTGCTTACTGGTCTTCGGCATGACTTCAGCAAAAACAAAAAGATAAATAAACAAAAGTCAATGAGGTTAATAATGACAAATGCAAATTGCACAGATCTTTGAAGCCTTTATAGTCAGTATGCTTAATTTCACAATAGTATCTCCCTTTTGTTTACTTATTTCCAGCAGTCTTTACATTCAAAATGACGGGAAGACATATGATTGGAATTGACAGTCAAATCATCGCGCGAAGGCTGACATTTTCTTTCGAATGAGTACCAATCATGCTTTACTAGTATTACGTAACATGCATACGGGTTTACACCACGCTGAAATGTTGCAGATTTGAGAATCAGTTGTATGAGTCTCGCTCTGGTAAAAAAGGATCTTAATGCATGAGCGAAAAGTGTCGTCCCCGATTAGCCTGTGCAGTCCGCATCACAGGTGGAAGTAACGTACCTTTCGTAACATAACTTATGATTCCAATATCAGAGGGTGGGGATTTTTTTTCATGGCTCTTTGTCAATTATTTTCTCATTAAACATGATTTAATATATTTATTTGAATATATTGGGCTCATAAAAAAAATACTATCCAAGGTACGTTACTTCCATCTGTGGTCCGCATAGGCTCATCAGGGACGTCACTTACCACCTTTAATGGATTTACGCTAAGAAAAGACTTACTTTAAACGAAAAATACCATACAAGCAAAAAGTGCCGTCCCCGAGTAGCCTGTGCAGTCCGCATAGGCTTATCAGGGACGACACTTACCACCTTTAATGGATTTACGCTAAGAAAAGACTTACTTTAAACGAAAAATACCATACAAGCGAAAAGTGCCGTCCCTGAGTAGCCTGTGCAGTCCGCATAGGCTCATCAGGGACGACACTTACCACCTTTAATGGATTTACGCTAAGAAAAGACTTACTTTAAACGAAAAATACCATACAAGCGAAAAGTGCCGTCCCCGAGTAGCCTGTGCAGTCCGCATAGGCTCATCAGGGACGACACTTACCACCTTTAATGGATTTTCGCTAAGAAGAGACTTACTTTAAACGAAAAATATCATACAAGCGAAAAGTGTCGTCCCTGATTAGCCTGCACGGGCTAATCTGCGACGACACTACGTATATGCATTAAACCCCGTTTTTCTCAGAGCGATTTTCATACATCCGAGAGCCGCGTTGACGGCAGGTTAAATGGAACCGCACGTAAAAGAAATACTCTGGATCAGCAGACAATTTATTGCCTATCTTACGGGGGATTCCGGGGATAGCCGATGTATCACGATTGGTAAAAGAAAGCCAACGAGAAACAAGTTCGGGCCCGCGTAGTGTTATGATTTCCGATTGAAAACAGTGTACTATTTCAGTGAATGAAAGAAACGCTATCAGATAAATGCGTTTGGTTTCTTTTATTCAATTACTACAAGGCACACAAACCACATGAATGTTTGTTTCAGATTATCTCACCTACCTCAAAAAACGTCCAAACCCTTTCATAGTTTTATGTTGGCTTAAATTTCAATTTCACCATTTAATAAACGGAGGTAAATACAAATGATTAACATCTTAATGCGGACTGCACAGGCTAATCTGGGACGACACTTTACGCACATGCATTAAGACCCGTTTTCCCAGAGCGCAGCTCATATGAATTGTGTTTTACTACCAATATCATTTTGTAATTGAATGTCATATTTATACTCATATTAGAAAACTGCATATCGACAAATTCTATTATAACCGACCTAGTTTGCAACATTGAAGTTTTTGTTAACAAATACTAACACTTAAGTTCTAACGAATCTCGCAAAGTATTGTAAAAATGCTTTTAAAATGTGAACTGAGACATTGAATTCAAACGTCTAGTAATATACTGGCCAAATCCGCCTTATTTAACGCATTTTATATACTATGTTTGTAACTTTTGAATTGCTATGAGTAGTAGGAAAGTAAGAAACACGCCGCCATCTTGTAAGTGAGGTGCTGAGGTGCGGGTCAAATCGATCGATAGTCCATGTGCAAAGGTGTGAGTTATTTGTTTTCACCCGGTGTTACGTAAGTATTTAGCTCAGGGAGTATGGTCATAAATCGATGTTGATTGTTTTCGGTGTAATGAGCGTGTAATTCACCTGTGTAATTCACCTGTCATTTGTGCGTGACTTCTTGTTGTTAATATCGATCGATTTGACCCGCACCTCAGCACCTCACTCACAAGATGGCCGCGAGTTTCTTACTTTCCTACTACTGCTATGCATGTGCTTCTTGCTTACATATTGTCAGTTTTGTATTTATAATGATGAACTAGACTGGTTCAAGTTATACGAATAAACTTTCTGTTCTGTTCTGTTCTATAATGTGTATAATACACAGAAAATTTGCACTTCTATGCTAACTTCTTGTACTTCGTTAATTTCTTGTATATTCACTATTGCCACTGTATTGGTAGTACCTGTAGGAATCACAAAGATAATAAATTATTTAACTTAATATAAAGTACGGTGTATGCGCTGACTCTACGTACGTTAGTCATTTGCGACGTTCTCATAAAGGAATAGTATACTAGTTAGTATAATAATTGACTCCATGTGCACAGGTTTTTTTGCTGTTCGTAGAGCAATGCTTAAAGTGCATACATTTAATTATATGTATACTCTGCCTTGTGAGGCAGTTGCTGCTAATTTCTTCACACATCTAATTTGAAGGGATTTTTTTTATTTCTTACATGTTTTAGTTGTCGGATTCTTGTGTCCATATTCGTCTTTCAGTGTTTTACTCTCTTTCTTTTATGGAAGTTTTTAGACATATAGCTACAGCACAGGTTTTATAATCTTCGTATGTAAGGTTTTATATGTTTATTGTACCTATATCCTACCTAGTACCTTTTCACTTAGATGTACTACAATAGCATTATAATAACATATATATAATATTGTCTGTGGTGATACATGCATTATTTAGAAAGTTTGTTTTAACATTATCTTAACAGTGATCTTAACATGCTTTTTATGTGTATGCATTTATATGTACTTGAAAGTCGGTTTAAAAAGCTCATTAGAGATTATGTTACTTGTTTGTGTATCTGACTTTGTAAATAAAATTTACTTGACTTGACTTGACTTGAAAGGTAGAGGCTAATAAATGACGACATTTCCGCTATTATTACATGTATATTTTTCGTTTAAAGGAAGTATGTTATAAGAGAAAATCCAGTTTTGGCGGGAAATGCCGTCCCTGATTAGCCTGCGTGGGCTGCAAATCTGGACGGCACTTAAAGCACATGCAGTAAGTCCCGTTTTCTCAGAGCGTGGCTCCTTTATTTTCTTTGTACTCGTGCTCAATTTTGTTATTAAATAGAGGATATTTGTTCATGTCAGTGTAAGATTGTTTGTTATTAAACGAGAGATCATAGAAAATATATTTTCACGAGTGGCGCAAAACTTTCTGTTTCTTTTATGCCACCTTTTCACGAAAATAATTAACAGCTGTTTCCCTTTCGCTGAAAAGTTACCCTTTCTCCCATGGCGAGCCTCAATACATTTTCAATGCACCAAATGACGTCATTATACCAGCGAAATTCTCCGGTCAAACCCTTTTGCAATATTAATAAACGTTGAAAAAAAGCATAAAATAAAAAGAAAAGTTGTTGCATTCGATGGAATACCGTTTTTAATTCACTCGTGATCATAAAAAATATATATATAAATCTTGAAGTAAATCTTGATATGATAATCTAAAAATAGAAAAAGAAGTTCCGAAAACAATGTGTTTATTTTCACTGCTGTTATTTGACTGCAGAAATATCATATTTAACCAGGTTTTCCGAAGGAAAAAACTGGCTATTAGATTGGCGAATGTCGGCGGAAGGGCTGGCGGGCGGGCGGGCGAAACAAGCTTGTCCGGGCCATAACTATTTCGTTCATTGTGAGATTTAAAAATCATTTGGCACATTTGTTCACCATCATTGGCCGGTATGTCATGCGAAAGAATTACGTCGATATCTCCAAGGTCAAGGTCACACTTTGAGTTCAAAGTCCAAATTGGCCATAAATGAGCTTGTCCAGGCCATAACTATGTCGTTCATTGTGAGATATTAAAACCATTTGGCACATTTGTTCACCATCATCGGACGGTGTGTCATGCGAAAGAATTACGTCAATATCTGCAACGTCAAGGTCACACTGTGAGTTCAAAGGTCAAAAATGGCCATAAATGGTCTTGTCCAGGCCATAACTATGTCATTCGTTGTGAGATTTTAAAATAACTCGGTACATTTGTTCATAATCATTGGACGGTATGTCATGCGAAAGAATTACTTCGATATCTCCAAGGTCAAGGTCACACTTTGAGTTCAAATGTAAAAAATGGCCATAAACGATCTTGTCCGGGCCATAACTATGTCATTAATTGTGAGATTTTGAAATTACTCGGTACATTTGTTCACAATCATTGGACGGTGTGTCATGCGAAAGAATTACGTCGATGTCTCAAAGGTCAAGGTCATACTTGGGGTTCAAAAGTCAAAAAATGACCTTAAATGAGCTTGTCCGGGCCATAACTATGTCATTCATTGTGAGATTTTAAAATGACTCTGTACATTAATTTTGTTCACAGTCATTGGACGGCGTGTCATGCGAAAGAATTCAATAGTTCAAAGGTCAAAATGGCCATAAATGATAATGGCATTCTAATTCTTATAAATTGCCATAAATTAGCTTCTCTTGTTTTGTGAAGACAGCATGCAAACTATTCTGTGTCAATGCAGCATGTGGGGTTATACGTAACGTCTGTGACAAAGCTCTAGTTATAAATATATTTTTTTGAAAACCTTGTTTTGTGACAATTTTGTCCCTTGTTTATCATTAGGTATAAAAGGAATAATTATCCCACCGGGAATGGTTAAAGTTTATTCTTGACATGTAATATGACATCGTTGACTAAAATTATCAGAACGTGTACTAGCCATTCGACTCGTAATTAAAAAATGCATTTTTTCGAAATCTGCTACTGTTACAATAATCTATTCGCATCACGATTGAAATTACAATCTTAATCGCGGAGATCATATCAGATCGTAACTTCGAGCGCTACAATTGTAATCGGCATTTTTTTGAACGCCTACGCTTAGTATTATTGATGTCGATATGCAAGGACTGAATTTTATAATAAAGCCGCGTTCTGGGAAAACTGGGCTTAATGCATGTGCGACAGGTGTCGTCCCAGAATAGCCTGTGCAGTCCACACAGGTTAATCAGGAACGACACTTTCCGTTTTTATGGATTTTTTTAAACGATAATCAAGTCTTTGCGGAAAGTGTCGTCTCTGATTGTGCGGACTGCACGGGCTAATCTGGGACGACACTGTACGCACATGAATTTGACCCATTTATTCCAGAACGCGGCTCATGTGTCAGGCTGAAACATCATTGGGAGCAAGTCCTCGCCATAATCGTGGACAAAGTCGATCAAGTCGTGAAATAAAACAGCAATCGTAGTGTATCGTTACGGAGTCTGTGAAATTTTGAAAGACATGGGGATATGTATTTATTGTTAAAAGAACGTCGATATAAATCATGCGACCCCTGGGACGTTGCAAGTTTTGACCCGAGGGGCATAAATTGAACAAACTTAGTAGAAGACCCCTGTATAATGTTACACACAAAACAATAAACCCCTGACCCTCCCGATTTAATAAAAGATTTTTGTCAGAGTTGAAATATGTTTAAGCTCTAGTGACCAACATATGGATTGGAGTGATTCGAACAAATTTAAAAGGGTCATCTAAGCATCATTTCTGTTAGGTTTCGTTAAAATCTGCCCAGTGGATAAGGGGAGGCCATTTGAATAAAATGTTCACGTACGAGTGACGTATGTCGACGCATGACGAATGATAGACCTGCAAAAACAAAAAATGAAAAATATAATTGAAAGATTGATGCATGCCATTGCATATTCTTATTAAATTGGGAATCGTACAACATGTGATCGAAAATGTTATGCGACTTTTGTACCCTTTTCTGGCGATGCAAATAGAAACGATCGGTTCTTCGGCATACAGGGACAACAACGTCACATTATTTAATTTGATTCCGCGAGGAAAGTATACAATGGCGTCCAGACGAATTGTTTTTAATTGGGTCATTTAAGACAGACTTAAGCTGTTATTTTCTTTCGCTGAAATGTTAACCTCTGGCAAGCGCCTTAATTATAAAATTCGTTATTATGAAAGATCTGAACTTCCATTACAATGCGTCAATTAATCAAAGTGAAATTTCTCGTTTCCCGCTGTTTTTTTTTCTGTTTTTTTTCACGGATACACGCTCAAACATAGACAGATATAGTTGTCTGTAACCTCTGCATACGTCAAAATTCTGTAGACGTCCGCATAAAAACTATTGATTTTCGATTTATTGCCTATTTGTCATACGGTATATCTTTAAATCATTTATATTTGTCTTTTCTGGGTTAAAGTTTTAATCTCTGTCAGAAGTGTTGCTTTAGTCATAGCTAGATAACTTTCGTCAGGGTGGTTTATAGAACGCTGTAAACGCTAAGACCACCTTTATTGGGATACATGAACATATGTATTGTTTAATTCTTTTTCAAAGCGATACCACTAAGTAAATTAAACTTTTGTCAGAATACGCTAATACCCAAACGCGTGAATGACATCTAGTAAATCCGATTTGCATAAATGTATAGCTATATCAGAAAGTTGAATTTGGGAACATTTCATTGTGTCAATGGGCACTCAGTACGTTGTACAACTTCACGTTTTTCACGGTATAACCAAAGACCTAGGAATAAACAGTTTAGATCTTTGTAAATCACAGACGACCGTTTATTAAGAGTCAACAGCATATTGCGATCGACGTATACATAATATGCATACATTATAATATTATTTTCATGTGTTAGTACAATGCGAGACACAAAAATGCTTCGTGTATTCACTATTTTTATTATACGAAACCAAATTCAATGTTGAACAATCAAACATAGTATGTACAACTTTACAAACAACAAAGCATATGGAAACATGTTTATATGGTTTACCGATATATTATTAACAAAGAATGCTAAAAAAAAAGTTTGAAACGGGTAGCAAAGCAAGCCGATCTAAAGTCCAGCCGACTACGAGTCAAACAGGTTACAGGTCAAAACGGGCCACAAATTACAACACATAAGACATATATAAAACATAAAAATATGGCCTTGTATTTAACAGCGGTTTATGTATCTATAAACATGTACAATTCACATCTGACATTTCAAGTGAGTGTTTAAATACCCATAAGTTCCGATTTAAATATATATAAAGCAATCGAATTAAAAAATAATCCAATTGAACAATATAGAACAAAAGGAATAGCACTCGGGCTTAAGAAAAGACTTACCGAAAGCATCAAGCACTATAATTCTCAATTAAACCAATATCACCAACGGCATAAAGCATTCAGGTGTGGTAGTAATAGTAAACAGAAACACAAACAGTAGCCAGCCAAACTCAACTTGAACTAACAACTAAGGTAAACATATGAAAGTTATAATTTACCAATGTACTGCAAATAGAATTTCACAGATGATAAGATGGTTTTGTCATGTTCTGGGAATACCGGACTTATTGCAAATGTGTTATGTCATCCCATATAGCATTTGCAGTTCGCACAGACTAATCAGGGACGACACTTTCCGCTCTTAAAGATTTATTTGTTTAAAGGAAGTCTCTTCTTAAAGAAAATCTAGTCTAGCTGGAAAGTGTAGACCCTGATAAGCCTGTGTTGAATGCACAAGCTAATCTGGGATGACACATGCATTAGGCCCATTTATTCCCAGCACCGGCTGATTTCTTTAACACACATTAATAGGTACAATATCTTTCGTAATCAGAGTATTATGGATAGTCCACAATGAAGTGAACTTTCTCTATAAAAAGTGTATTTATTATTTAAGTGTGTCTTTAAAAGATCAAAAAGTTATTTTAATGGGTGAGCCTTACCACTATTTATGATAAGCACAGCTTAAGAAACTTCTTCAGACTTTAATTGATAGGGAATTGTTAATGCTTCAGTAAAGAAAAGAAATAAGCTCATTTAAATCAACAAAATCACACAATATACAATCTTTTATTTCATGTTACTATTTTCAATAGAAGAAGAGATCTTTAATGACTGCTTTAGATAATTTTAAGATTGAATTATCATATTTATAATATTTTTTAGTAAAAAAACCCATTTTTTTCACTGAGATCTGTAACTGATCATACAGTCAGTACAATATAAAAGTGATGTGAAGTTTGTATCAATGCAAAGGTAAACGCTATAAATAACTCAGCACACAAAAGCCAACAAATTATCTCTCCTTCCTCTCTTTGTCCTTTTTTAACCTCTTAACACAAATCTTTTATATACATAATACTTTATTACATAAACTTATCAGTAATTAAATATTCTCTTTGCGAATAAGTACCCAAGTTTTGTCAGAACACAATCTTTAACATTGAACAAAATCATAATGGAGCAACAAAAGTATTGAATAATAATTGTCTTAAATAAATGAAAAAATTTCGCAAGAATCATCACCAATTTGTTGCGATAATTGTTCACTTAAAAAACCACTAAAGCGGGACTGCATGGTTTTTATATGTATTAAAGAGTAATATATTGATAAAAATATGTTACAATAACACAAAATGTTCTTCTTAACTTTTATTTTAATTTATATTGAAATATATGTATAAGTTTTTTACACATTTTATATTAATTAATAAATATTTGACAAAATCATGCAGTCCCGCTTTAAGCGATCCATCCACAATACAAGGGTTGGATTTGAAAACTGTATGTACTGCATGTAATGAAAGTTAAAATATACACTGTTATTTCAACCAGCACAACTACTGAAATATAATTAAACCTTTTTTAACACAAAATAAAGACATAACTTTTCACTTCCTTCCCATTTTTCATCATTAGATTTTAAATGAAATCAATCTTTTGAGGTAGATAACCCTATTATACAAAGGGAAACAACCCAAACTTTTACTACTTGAAAGTTTATTTAGGCTACATAGTTGTATGAATTGGGGTTATCTTTGTCTCTCTCCATGTAATCTCTGTCTATCAAACTTTCAATTCTCTTCTTCAAGTCAGCCGGCTGCAAACAGAAAATGCATTTACATTTTTGTTGTGTAATTGCACCTGCATAAAAACTTATTCAAGAATATTTACGGAATATTACGCTAGTCAATTGTTCCATGTGTTTGTATCAATCAAGTGGGTTGTGTGATGACGTATCTCACGAGAGGCGGATCCTCGAGTGTGATACTAAATAGCGCATGCCACGAGACTGATACAAACACTTGTAACAATAGACTTGCGTAATATTCCTTTTATTATATACAACTTTGAATCATTTAAGTTAAAAAAATGAGTTTAAGCGTATATAAATAACCAAGAATGCTCTTATAATTTTCTGAATTCACAGTGACGTCATTAAAAGTAGTCGGGCTAGTATGGTAATACAGAATTGAAAAACTAGTGAGTCGCATAATAGAGGAATTATTTCTGTGCAGTTGTATTTTACCGATTGATACAACTTGTATTTTTTGGGAACATAAAGCAGGTATTTAATAAAACTGCGTATAAACCCAACTTGAAAGGGATTTTCAGTGAATTGAAGAGCACTGATTTGTCAGATCTTGGATTTGAAAAGATTGTGGGAACACATGTTCCAGCATAATAACTTCTATAGGTAGAATAAAAGTGTGAATAAAACAGTCCTTGACTGGCACTTTCAGTTGATATTAGAAGACTGTAGATATACTTACCACGCTTAAAACATAGAATAATATGGCATATAGAGCTTTTAAAGGAGCGGGATAATTTCTAAAAGGAGGGGAATTAAAGTATATTTGAGCCATGCTCTGTGAAAAGGGGGTTTAATGCATGTGCATAAAGTGTGGTGCCAGATGAGCCTGTGCAGTCTGCACTGGCTAATCAGGGACGACACTTTCCGCCTAAACTGGATTTTTGCTAAGAAGAGACTATCTTGAAATGAAAAATATCATAAATGCGGAAAGTGTCATCCCTCATAAGCCTGTGAAGACTGCACAGGCTAATCTGGGACCACACTTTAGGCACATGCGTTAAACCCCTTTTTCACAGAGCACGGCACATTTTTCATAAAACTACATAACGTTGATGGGTGCTGCTCAATAATTGAGTAAAACCAGAAGAGTGATGTACCTCCCCCCCCCCCCACCAGGCTCTTAGTAACATCACTGTATGAAATACATTTTTTATAAAAGCCGCTTATTAGGAAAAATGGGATTTATGCATGTGCATAAAGTGTCGTCCATGATAATTCTGTGCAGTACGCACAGGCTAATCAGGGACAACACTTTCCATACAAACTGGATTTTTGTTCAGAAGAAACTTTGTTTAAATGAAAAATTCCATTACCGCGGAAAAAGTCATACCTGATTAGATTTAGCGGACTAGTAGGACTTCAAGGCTTATCTCAGGTGACACTTTACGCACATGCATTCAGCCCATTTTTTCAGAGCTAGACTCATCAAAGCGTGTGTCGTATACAACTGACCTTGACAGGGAATTTCAACTGATTGAAGAGCTCTGATATCAGAAGGTTATGTGTGAGACTCTTCCTCGTCTGCATGATGCGCACAATGGCTGCATCCACCTGGTACTGACGGTCCTGGAACACCCGCTCTGTCGTGCTCACATTTTCTTCTTGCTAAAATAGTGTATGAAATAGTATTGATAACTCTTTCCCCCTGAGAAGGAAAGTAAAAATGGCTATATGCATCTGGCATAAAACCAGAACATCAAACAAGTAACTTGCAGTCTGTTCAGGTTTCATGGTGTTTGCTGCTCATCAGGTTTGGAAATGAAGCATTTAAACCTTGTATCTAGTAAGAAAGGTCTTCAACTTATTTTGTATCCATTGTACACTATTTTGGAATACTGACTTCTGAGTCATTTTTATAGTAAACAGGGACCTATTCAAATAGCTGTACAGGTCCCTGGTTTACATTTACATTGCAAAACCCAATTTTAGGCATTAGGTAAGAAATCTGCGCTATTATTAGCAGATGTAAGGTTAACTTAAAGTATATATAGCCTGTTTTAAATTACAGGGGTCTCACTAGGATTTTAAAACAGGAGTCCTTGGACTCCTTACATGGAAAAAGTAGGAGTCCAAAAGGAAAAAGTAGGAGTCCAAAAGGAAAAAGTAGGAGTCCAAAAGGAAAAAGTAGGAGTCCAAAAGGAAAAAGTAGGAGTCCCAATGAATATTGCACACGTCTTCAAATTTTCAGCAAAAATCCATTTTAATAAAGAATGAATATAAAATGATAATATAATTGTTGGTTTCATTATTAAAAACCCAAATACAAAATGTACATTAAGAATCCCACTTATTATATTCTCTTTATTGTTACTTAAATAAAAAATCATGTAGACTAAAATAAAATAAACAACTCTTGTAAGGCAAAATGTGCATAAAAGTGCTTCATATATTTACATACAAACCACACTTATATACATTTACTTTTTTGTAAACAAAACATCATTACCCTGCAATTATATTTCCATTTGAAACAAAAATAAAACCTGTTAAATACAAAATGCTTTGACAATCACAACAGTGTTACCAGATGAAATCAATTAAACCTATGACTGAAAAATACTGCAAGTTGTGAATATGATGTTTGCAGACATCAACAGTCTTTGAGGGGCAAGTTTCTAGGAAGTTAAAATTGTAAATTTGTAACACATCAGCAAGTGGCTATTTCAAAGGCGTGAATTAATACTACATTACTGGAAGCATGCTCATACTGTCAGATAAAGCATCCAGGCTTAGCTCCCTAGAGGATGGGATGTGGTAAAAAACTATGGAACAATTTAGAAACATTACTGCACTTGATTTATTACAGGTGTGAGGAAATAAATTGTGTTGGCTTGAGAGTTTAAATAGGAGGTTGCCCTACAGGTTTTAGTTGTTAATGGATTGACTTGAAGATCCAAGTTATTAAAAAAGGTGCGTCCTGGGGACTCTCAATTGGTTTCATATAGGCTTCATTTTTCAAATTTATGCGTACAAATACGCTTGATTCAGCGTTTCCGAGAGCCCTGAAATAGTCTACAATTAATGTATATTTTACTATTAGATAGAGGTATTCAAGCTTGTGAACTATTATTGGTCACAGCCTTTAGTGTAACCTGTTTTCTGTCACTCCATGACCAATTTCTGATCACAGTAAATGACTTTGTGTCATAGATAGAATGCCAGGGTATATAAAATGTTCAAATTTCAGTCACAGAGCTAATTCTAGTTCAAACTCTCAAAGATGCAACATCCATCATGTTTTTCTTCTTAAAAGTAATATTGAAGTTTACAACAGTAACGTTTGTATTATACTATTGAGTATTGAGAGATATAAATAGTAACATTTACACTGTACTTGAAACAAGAGGGCCAAGATGGCCCTAGATTGCTCACCTTTTTTTACATGGCCTTGTTCATTGCTTAGTTGACAAGAGATGTGTTCTTCAGAAACACAATGCCCCCTATTGCGCCACTTTGAAGCCATATATTTGACCTTTGACCTTGAAGGATGACCTTGACCTTTCACCACTCAAAATGTGCAACTCAATGAGATACACATGCATGCCAAATATCAAGTAGCTATCTTCAATATTGCAAAAGTTTAACCAAGGTTAAAGTTTGGAGACAGAATGACAGACAGACAGACAGACAGACAGGCCAAAAACAATATACCCCCGATCATGCGATCTGGGGGCATAAAAATTCAGTACTCTAGAGCATGTTAGATTGGTTCCCTTCTGTTTACTTTTGCAGTGTGAGCTTATTGTACTGTCCACTTGCATGGGTTTTTTGCAATGCAAACATTTGCAAGTAATGCAAATTCTACATGTGTTTAAAAGGTTTTTGTAAGATTTGGACCTCGTGACAAAGATTTTGATTCCACATGACCCAATGTCAAACTTTGCATAGATATCAACAAGAAAAACATCCTGGTCAAGTTTCATCATTATTGGACCAAAACTATGGCCTCTAGTGTGTTTACAAGGTTTTTGTAAGATAAGACCCCATGTCCTAGATTTTTTCCCCACATTACCAAACGTCAAACTTGACATGGATATTGTCCAGACAAACATCCTGGTCAAGTTTCATCTATATTGAACTAAAACTCTGGTGTATGGAGTGTTTAAAAGGTTTTTGTAAGATTTGACCTGGTGATCTATATTTTGACCCCTCATGACCAAACATCAAACTTTGCTTACAAAAATATCACGTGTTCCGCAGTCCCCATATGCCCCCCCCAAATGTGACCTTGACATTTGACCTAGTGATCTGAAAATCAATAGGGGTCATCTTCTAGTCATGATCAATGTAACTATGAAGTTTCATGATCCTAGGCCTAAGCGTTCTTGAGTTATCATCCGGAAACCATTTGGTGGACGGACCGACCGATATGGACCGATCGACATGTGCAAATCAATATACCCCCTCTTCTTCAAAGGGGGAATAAATATTATGACCAAGATTCATAAAATCTGAAACAAAATTGTGACCTCTAGAGTGTTTACAAGGTTTTTGTATAATATTGTGAACATTTTGACAATCTTAGGGCAATAATTCTGGCATTTATTATGCGATTTTGCTCATTATCAAACTTGACTGAGATCTTGTGGCCATACAGCTTCTCAGCAACTTTGAAAAAGAATGCTTGAAAAATGTGAATGCTAGAGTGTTTACAAACCAAATGTGGACAGACTGACGGACGACTGACAAAGACTGATCCTAAGACCTCACCTGAGCAATCAGGTGAGCCAATCCTAAGACCTCACCTGAGCAATCAGGTGAGCTTAAAAGTGTTTTTTTCACCGATATGAGCCATTTTCCAACTTGTACAAGATTTCTATAAAACCAATGTATTTACTAAGTTTCACGATCATTAGGCAAAACTTGTGACTTCTAGAGTGTTCACAAGGTTTCTCTAAAGTCATATAAGGAAAACTGCCCCCCCGCTCTGGCAGCCATGATTTTAGACCGATCGGGACCATTTTCGAACTTATCTAACATATATATAAAACCAATGATTTCACCAAGTTTCATGATGATTGGGCAAAATATGTGACTTCTAGAGTGTTCACAAGCTTTTTTTACTATATAAATATAAGGAAAATGCACCATGTTTTTCAATGGACCAGAACCATTTTCGAACTCAACTCTTGTATCTAGGAAACAAATGTTCTGACCAAATTTCATGACAATTGGGCCAAAAATGTGACTTCTTGAGTGTTCACTTGTTTTCACTATATACATATAGAGAAAACTTCCACGCCTATTGGCGGCCATGTCATTTCACTGATCTGGACAATTTTCGAACTCTTCCAAGATATCAATAAAACCAAAGTTTTGACCAAGTATCATAATGATTGGGCAAAAAATTTTGACTTCTGGAGTGTTCACAAGGTTTCTTTATAGCAAAATAAGGAAAACTGCCCCGCCCACTGGCAGCCATATTTTTCAACAGAAACTACTTTTGAACTCAACCAACATATCATTAAGACAACTTTTTTGACAAAGTTACATGAAGATTGAACATGAAATGTGACTTTTACAGTGTTTACAAGGTTTTCTTTTTTGTGATCTAGTTTTTGACCCAGCATGATCCAACTTCTAACTCAACCAAGGTATCATTGGGACAAATCTTCTGACCAAGTTTCATGAAGATCGGACAAGAAATGTGGCCTCTAGAGTGTTTACAAGGTTTCTCTATAGCCAAATAAGGAAAACTGCCCCACCCACTGGCGGCCATGTTTTTCAACGGACCGGAACCATTTTTGAACTCAACCAACATATCATTTAGACAATCATTTTGACAAAGTTACATGAAGATTGGGCATCAAATGTTACTTCTACAGTGTTCACAAGGTTTTTCTTTATTTTGACCTAGTGACCTAGTTTTTGACCCAGCATGACCCAGTTTCGAACTCAGTCGAGGTATCAATAGGACAAATGTTCTGACCAAGTTTCATGAAGATCGGACAATAAATGTGGCCTCTGAAGTGTTCACAAGGCAAATGTTGACGCCGCACAACGCACGACGGACAAAAGGCAATCACAAAAGCTCACCATGAGCACAGCTCAGGTGAACTAACAAAAAATTCCACTCTAGGGGTAAAGTGTCGTTCCTGCAGTCCAGACAGGCTAACCTGGGACAGTGCTTCACGCACATGCATTAAGTCTCCTCCCATACAAGCCTGTCCCTGCAGTCCAGGCAGGCTAACCTGGGACAGTGCTTTACGCACATGCATTAAGTCTCCTCCCATACAAGCCTGTCCCTGCAGTCCAGGCAGGCTAACCTGGGACAGTGCTTCACACACATGCATTAAGTCTCCTCCCATACAAGCCTGTCCCTGCAGTCCACGCAGGCTAACCTGGGACAGTGCTTCCCCCACATGCATTAAGCCCCGTTTTCCCAGAGCAAGACTCATATCTGTAACGCACCGTTTCTTTCATCTGAATCTGGTTGATTTTGATTCGGTAGAGCTTGTGTTTGAAGTCGTCGTTGAACTTGAATTTGTCCCTGGCTTCAACATCCTTACTCTGTGCATGGAAATTCAAACAATCATTGTTACTGAGCGGAAAGTACTTGAGGCTGATATGCATCAATAAATGTTAGTTTATCTGGATTTTTTCTCCATATTTTTAATAAATGTAATCCTATAATAACTACTCACACTTGTTCTTAACTACATGTACCTAAGGTGATCAAAGAAGAAAACCAGTAGTAACATTTTAAACAGAGTATCTTGATATGAATCAAAAGGCCCTTTGCAAAATTCAGGGACCCATGATCTCTTGACTTCAAGTTTATATCCCCGCAAAATATTTTAAATTTTGATCCTATTTTTGATTTTGAAACCCAAAGAGTATGAATCAATAGAACGTGTAAAAATCAGTATCCCATTATAATGAATACATAAACAAAATAGTCTACATATGTTATCAACTTAGCCGCATTTCCACTTTGTTGAAGACAGAAAACATAGGCAGTATAATTGTTTATTTTCAAATATAATGATATTCAAAATGTGAAAAAGATAGCATAGAATAGACAACCTGGTAAGTGTTGCATACAGGTAAGTTTATTTGCTCACATGATGGTCTTTGCGTTTAAAAGCCTTGCTAAATAAAGTTGATCGTATTAAATACTTACCTAAATTTCTGTATACATGTATATTCAATGTTCAATCAAAAATGCTTACCTTTGGAGCTTTTAACAGCACTTTAGCTTTACCACACGCCAGGGACTGTAGGGTGCGGCGCAACTCAGTGTCCTCTAAAAACAACAACAACAACTAATTTATCAATTAATGTAAATGTTAACCTAATGGATATGGGATTATGAATAATATAATAGCCATTGTATTACAGACTCAAGTTTTGTCATTTTCACTGTTAAATACTAACATTTTAGGAATGCAAAACATACTTTTTTCTTAGTTCTTTCAATTTCCAGTTTCAACAAGTACCAGCCTTGGCAACCAATGCCATTTTTAAACGAAAGCATTTTTTTTTCATTAACAGAATTGGGAAACCTTTCCACATTCAACATTTCTATACTAATAACAATCAAAGAGTATCATAAAGTTAAAGATCTCAATAAAGAACTTAATTAATGTGTGTAAAGAGTCATTCTAGATAAGTCTGTGCAGTCCACATATAGGGAATTAAACACTTTCTGCCTTACACTGGATTTTCAGGGACAACACTTTCTGTCTAAACTTGATTTTCAGGGACAACACTTTCTGTCTAAACTGGATTTTCAGGGATGACACTTTCTGTCTAAACTTGATTTTCAGGGACGACACTTTCTGTCTAAACTTGATTTACAGGGACGACACTTTCTGTCTAAACTGGATTTTAAGGGACAACACTTTCTGTCTAAACTTGATTTTCAGGGACGATACTTTCTGTCTAAACTGGATTTTCAGGAACAACATTTTCTGTCTAAACTTGATTTTCAGGGACAACACTTTCTGTCCTTCCTGGACTGGATCACTTTCTGCCCAAGACTGGATTTTCAGGGACAACACTTTCTGTCCTAGACTGGATTTTCAGGGACAACACTTTCTGCCCTACACTGGATTTTCAGGGACAACACTTTCTGCCCTAGACTGGATTTTCAGGGACAACACTTTCTACTTTAGACTGGATTTTCAGGGACAACACTTTCTGCCCTACACTTGATTTTCAGGGACAACACTTTCTGCCCTATACTGGATTTTAAGGGGACAACACTTTCTGTCTAAACTTGATTTTCAGGGACAACACTTGCTGCCCTAGACTGGATTTCTAGGGACAACACTTTCTGTCCTAGACTGGATTTTCCTAGAGGCCTTTACACAAAGAAGTACATAAAAGTAGAAAGTGTCCCTGATTAGCCTGTGCAGTCTGCGCAGGTGCATTAAGCCCAGATTTCCCAGAACAAGGCTGATAACAACCAAGCCTTGCACCCAAACTTGACCTATGGCTGTGGCAGTCTTAATGTCCTCAAAGGAGAACATGTCTCCCTCGTTGAAGAGCAGCAAACAGAGGGTCTGGAACAGAGACAACTTCAGCTCCTTCTTGCCCTGAAATATACACGAGCAATTGCAACCAGGGTTTTACATCACCATTTAATTGATGGCAGTGTTTTTTTTCACCATTTCGGGAATGGGGCCTGTCCCTTTGGATTGGGTAATATTGGGTCCTTTTGACTAAAATTGGGAAATTAATGTTGTTTATTTTATGTACTTAAGAATTTTTAATAAAAGTGATTTGAATGTAATATTTTCTAAGGTTAAACTTATAGAGCTGGGTTTGGAGATGCATGACATGTTTGGGCTTGATAAAAAAAATAAAAAATTTGGAAACCTTCAATTGGGCTTTTTTAGGTACCATTTGGGAAAAATATATACTTTTTTCCATTGGGAATGAGTACCCCTTCCAGACCTGAATTTGAAGTAAAAACAAGGGCTGTCATCATAGGATGACATATGCCCCCTATAAACGCTTTGATAGAAGTTATAGCATTTTTCGAAACCTTAACGCAGATTTCGAAACCTAAACGCGGACCCTAAGTTCAAGGTCAAAGGGGTCAAAACTTGTGTGCGTATGGAAAGGCCTTGTCCATATAAACATGCATTCCAAATATGAAGGTTACATCTGAAGCGACATAGAAGTTATGAGCATTTTTCGAAAACCTAAACGCAAAAGTGTGACAGACAGACAGACAGACAGACGGACGGACAGACAGACAGTGCGATCATTATATGTGCTCCTTCAGAGGCGTAAAAACACACTGGATGGAAACCGCACGACTACTGCAGAAGACTGTGCATTATGCGCAGTTTGTTTTTTACCTCAAAGTTTACATATTTGGTGCATGCTATACATTGATACCATGCTATCAGTATCTTGACTGCTTACCTTCAAAAAATTCATTTCAGGCTGTAGTCTACATAATGGATAGCTTGCTAAGGAAGGTGTGAGCCGGGTCTTTTGGGGGATCTTGGTGTAATTGACAGCATTCATTGAGCAATTTGTGCCATGATTTGTGAGCAATTTTAGATTCTTATTGGCATTTGAGACACTAATTGACACTTAAGTACATAAAGATATGCAATTGCACCTCAGTGTGTATAATCGTTGACAGTAAAATAGTGTTGCATTTAACATTTATTTGCCACAGTCTGTACAACATGGCAGAAATATACCTTGAAATTGTATTTTCCAGATATCGTGAAATAGTAAGTCCCAATAACAAAGGCACTTTTTAGGGCCCCCATATTCTCAAGAGAATATTCTTAACAATTTGTAGATAAAATATAGTGATTTGCAACCCATGCTCCTTGTCATAAAAACACTTTCTTCTTTAAATACAAAATAAAGCTTTCCAATGGTGCAGAATTGATTTGATTGAGCATTTTTGATCCGAGTTTATTGTTTTCTTGGCTTGAAATATTTTTTTCTCAATTTTACAATCATCTACACATTAAGGTCATTCGAGTCTGAAAGTTGGAGCATGATCCACCCAGTACTTAAGGAGGAGATGAAACAATGGGTTTTGGTACTTTTTATTTTCTTAAGTTGAAAAACAGACTAAGTGCCAAAATTCTTCAAAAACTTGTCACAGCCTAAATTCCTTTCTTTATGATCATCTTCACGTTAAGGTCATTCGACTGTTGAAGTTTGAGCAAGATCTACCCACTTATTAAAGAGGAGTTGATAACACAAGTTTGGCGATGTTCATATTCTGGACAGACGGGCAAGTGCAATGCTTAATTCCTCCAACTTTGTGGGGAATATAAATTCCACATGCTCAATACATTGTTCATGCTCAATTTCATATCATTAGGAACCATGCAAGCATATTGGAATTTTTTCCATGGAAATTGTAGGAAAACTTCGCCCAACAAATTCGTGACTACAGACAGAATTCCATGATGATTCCACTATTGCCCCTTAGCTTTTTGGACTGGGTTTTTAATGTCGCCTTCTTCTAGAACAATTTGGCGTAATGCATGTGCTTTAAGCGTTGTCCACGGTTATCTTGTGCAGTCTGCATAGGCCAATCAGGGACAAAACTTTCAGCTTTTGTAGAATTCTTAGAATTCTGTTCTTAAAGAAAAACCAGTTTAAGCGGAAAGTGTTGTCCCTGATAAGCCTGTGTGGATTGCACAGATTAATCTGGGACGAATATGAATGCACATGCATTATGCCTTGTTTTCTAGGAAAGAGGCTCAATAAAACCTTGTCTAGTAGGGAAAATGGACTCATCCTTACTCCTGACAAACATGCTTTCAAGACACAGTGGCCCAGGGTGGGCTGCTATTGAAGCTAGTAAAGACCATGGGCTCATCCTTACTCCTGAGAAACATGCTTTCAAGACACAGTGGCCCAGGGTGTGCTGCCATTGAAGATAGTAAAGAACATGAGCTCATCCTTACCCCTGAGAAACATGCTTTCAAGACACAGTGGCCCAGGGTGTGCTTCCATTGAAGCTAGTAAAGAACATGAGCTCATCCTTACCCCTGAGAAACATGCTTTCAATACACAGTGGCCCAGGGTGGGCTGCCATTGAAGCTAGTAAAGAACATGAGCTCATCCTTACCCCTGAGAAACATGCTTTCAAGACAAAGTGGCCCAGGGTGGGCTGCCACTAGAGCTAGTAAAGAACATGGGCTCATTCTTACTCCTGAGAAGCATGCTTTCAAGACACAGTGGCCCAGGGTGTGCTGCCATTGAAGCTAACATGGGCTCATCCTCACATCTGAGAAACATGCTTTTAAGACACAGTGGCCCAGGGTGTGCTGCTATTGAAGCTAGTAAAGAACATGGGCTCATCCTTACTCCTGAGAAACATGCTTTCAAGACACAGTGGCCCAGGGTGGGCTGCCATTGAAGCTAGTAAAGAACATGGGCTCATCCTTACTCCTGAGAAACATGCTTTCAAGACACAGTGGCTGAGGGTGGGCTGCCATTGAAGCTTGCGACCACTATGCTTTTCCAGGTAGAACTTCTTGAACACTTCCTGAAGCTTCACCATCTGAAATGAGATACATTATATGAGTTGTGACATGGGAAAACTGGGCTTAATACACATGAAACAGTGTCTACGCAGACTAATTAGGGACGTCACTATACGCTTTTATGGAAGATTTTTTGTTAACAGAAAGTTTCCTCTTGACCAAAATCAAGTTTAGGCAGAAAGTGTCATTCCAGATGAGCCTAATCTGAGACCACACTGTGCTCACATGCATTAACCCATTACCACTTAGATACGTATTTTGCCTTATCTGAGACCACACTGTGCGCACATGCATTAACCCATTACTACTTAGATACGTATTTTGATGTGCTTGTTGTCCCTTAGAGAATTCAATTTAATTAAAGACCTTTCTAACTAGATTCAAGTTTTAAAGGCTTCATTTCCAACCCTTAGATAGTGAGCAGCAAACAGCATAAAACCTGAACAGACTGCGAGTTACTCGCAGGCTGTCCTGGTTTTATGCTGTTTGCACATAGCCATTTTCAGTTCGCTTCTAAGTGGAAAAGAGTTTAACACGTGTTTTCTAGAACGAGACTCATTACATTGTGTTTTATTTTGGTTATTTATATGGGGTTGCTGCCATTTTCAACTGTATTTCAGTAATCTTATGGCATTCAGTTAACCAACTCACACTAGTCCTGGGTAAGTAGAACGAGACATTACATTTAGTTTTATTTTTGTTATTTATATGGGGTTGCTGCCATTTTCAACTGTATTTTAATCATCTTATGGCATTCAGTTAACCAACTCACACTAGTCCTGGGTAAGTAGAACGAGACTCATTACATTTTGCTTTATTTTTGTTATTTATATGGGGTTGCTGCCATTTTCAACTGTATTTTAATCATCTTATGGCATTCAGTTAACCAACTCACACTAGTCCTGGGTAAGCAGGTTCACCAGGATAGGTTCAATTGCGCGTTTGAATATTTTGCACTTTTTTTACATAGTTCAGCCATATCATGGCGGTATGTTATGGTAACTGTCTCTCTTCTTAAATCCGAGGTAATTCAAAAATTGCTGTAGATAAAATTCATTACCACCTGGAAGACAAGTTTTGTTGCGGGCCGGGAATCAAACCCATGATCCTCAGATTCATAGCCAATCCCCTTATTAACTGAGCTTGCCAGCCCATTTTTATTGGCTTCTTAAATTTCTGAACATATTTGAAATTAAGCTTTTTTGTATTAAGCCTCAAAACAATTATGTAAACAACAGGTTTCATTTGAAAAATATATATGAAACTGGCTACAAATTTCAAATTTCTTATCACCAAACTAGAGATGTTGGCATATAGATTTTCAATAATTCTGAAATCTAGAAACATTCAAATATGAATTGCTGCTTGTTGTGGGAAAAATGGGCATAATACATGTCCAGTTCGAACAGGCCAATAAGCGACGACACTTTCGGCTTTTATGTTTTTTTTCGTTTAAACTAGGCTCGTCAAATCAAAAATCCAGTTTATGCGGAAATTGTTGTCCCAGATCAGCCTGTGTGAACTACACAGGCTTATCTGGGACACACTTTATGTTCATGCATACATAAAGAACCTGCTTTCCCAGAGGGAGACTAAACTATATAAAAACTAATCTTACAAGTACATACCTCTGCAGGTAGATGGACCTCCATGGGTGTGTAGGTGGGCCAGTAGCCCATGGTGAGAATGTTCACAGTCAGCTCTATACCCGTCCCGTGCTTCTCACACTGCATAGACTAGAACACACAGTAAATAACATTAGTACAGTGCCTGTAACCATTTGTGACAAATTATGGGGTAAGTTTGTGGCTTGGCTAGCCCTTAAAACAGGTGAAACCCATAATGCTTTGCATTTGCCCTTCTACGGTTGTGATAACAGTTTTAACCATTTTATGCTTAAAGTTGGTGTTTGGTTATAATATAAAAGACATGCCTGATAAATTTCTGGAGTTTCACTGTTTGCTGTATTAAATACTACAATGGTAACACACAGTTGGGACAGACTGGTTACCAGATGTTTGGTAAATTTAATAAAAACAAGGGCTGTTTGTAAAACATGCATGCCCCCCATATGGGCTCTCAGTTGTAGTGACAGCCATTGTGTGAATATGTTTTTTGTCACTGTGACCTTGACCTTTGACCTAGTGACCTGAAAATCAATAGGGGTCATCTGTGAGTCATGATCTATCCACCTATCAAGTTTCATGATCCTAGGCATAAGCGTTCTTCAGTTATCATCCGGAAACCATGTTACTATTTCGGGTCATCGTGACCTTGACCTTTGACCTAGTGACCTGAAAATCAATAGGGGTCATCTGCGAGTCATGATCAATGTACCTATGAAGTTTCATGATCCTAGGCATAAGCGTTCTTGAGTTATCATCCGGAAATCATTTTACTATTTCGGGTCACCATGACCTTGACCTTTGACCTAGTGACCTGAAAATCAATAGGGGTCAACTGCGAGTCATTATCAATCTACCTATCAAGTTTCATGATCCTAGGCATAAGCGTTCTTGAGTTATCATCCGGAAACCATTTTATTATTTCGGGTCACCATGACCTTGACCTTTGACCTAGTGACCTGAAAATCAATAGGGATCATCTGCCAGTCATTATCAATCTACCTGTCAAGTTTCATGATCCTAGGCATAAGCGTTCTTGAGTTATCATCCGGAAACCATTTTACTATTTTGGGTCACCGTGACCTTGACCTTTGACCTAGTGACCTGAAAATCAATAGGGGTCATCTGCCAGTCATTAGTAATCTACCTATCAAGTTTCATGATCCTAGGCATAAGCGTTCTTGAGTTATCATCCGGAAACAATTTTACTATTTCGGGTCACCGTGACCTTGACCTTTGACCTAATGACCTGAAAATCAATAGGGGTCATCTGCCAGTCATTATCAATCTACCTATGAAATTTCATGATTCTAGGCATAAGCGTTCTTGAGTTATCATCCGGAAACCATTTTACTATTTCGGGTCACAGTGACCTTGACCTTTGACCTAGTGACCTGAAAATCAATAGGGGTCATCTTCAAGTCCTGATCAATCTACCTATCAAGTTTCATGATATTTGGCATAGGTGTTCTTGAGTTATCATCCGGAACTTATTTTACTATATCAGGTCACCGTGACCTTGACCTTTGACCTAGTGACCTGAAAATCAATAGGGGTCATCTGCGAGTCATGATCAATCTACCTATCAAGTTTCATGATATTAGGCATAAGCGTTCTTGAGTTATCATCCAGAAACAATTTTACTATTTCGGGTCACCGTGACCTTGACCTTTGACCTAGTGACCTCAAAATCAAAAGGGGTCATCTGCGAGTCATGATCAATGTTCCTTTGTAGTTTCATGATCCTAGGCCCAAGCGTTCTTGAGTTATCATCCGGAAACCACCTGGTGGACAGACCGACCGACCGACATGTGCAAAGCAATATTCCCCCTCTTCTTCGAAGGGGGGCATAAATATTGCAAATAGTGTACAGTAACTATTTATATAATTATTGTACACGAGCTCTGTAACCTGCAAAGATACAGGTCAACGAAGGACTAATCTTGAATTAATTCTCAAAAAGTACATTCATTATCATCATCACATAAAAAATATGGGTGGTTGCTTCTTTACCCGTACAAGTTTAAAAAGTTGGGCAAAGAGCTTTTTAGAAAAGCTTGAACCATTTCCCACAGTTTTTTATCCCTTTATTTTTTATCACAAATGAAGATTCGGGCGCATTAAAGGACATTTCGCATTGAATCATGTCAAAAATGTAATATTGTCTGATTTTATTTTCTTAAGTAAATATCACAGGGTGCAGAATCAACAGGTTTTTCAGGGGGTTACACATAGGCTGGACAGAATGTACACACACCGTTAGGAACTTTATTTTATAAATATCTCAAGTTAATGAGATAACATTTTCAAAAATCTTTCGTGCATAAGACAGTTTTTCTTGCAGTTTGTGCCAATATCTTAAGGAATAAGAATAAATCCTTGTATACGTCTGAAATCGGTGATAAAAATTCCTGTTGCATGCAGCATAACAGTGCAGTACACAACGAATTTTTGAACAAGAACACAGGTTCATTAAATAAAGTAATTATGATGTACACTTCAACACCGTTATTTCGAACACCAATAATCCGAAGTAACCATAATTTCGAAGTATTTTTCGGGTCCCAATTGTGGTTCTTTTTTGTTTTATGAAAAATTTAATTGTTAATCTGAACTTCATTAAACCGAAGAAATCGTTAATTCGAATTGATTCTATCGGTCCCAACACTATAATTCGCACCTAATTACTAATCTTTAATCCAAAGTCAAAACTGCATAACACTGAGTGTAATTTCACACCTATGTTGTCTGCGCGTTGCGCGTCAGATGCCGATATTACACCTTCGTCGTCTGCACATAGCATGTAAATATTACAATGTCGTCAAAAGAGGACATCGAGGCCGACAATACAAGAATGAACATGATATCTAATCAACATGTGACCACATGCATCAACAACGTAAGGTAGTTCTGTGAGCAAAACACAGGCGGAAGTGAGTTCTTCAATGCCCTTGACAAGTTTGAGAAATATGATACATGCGTCCAGTTTAGTGCTGCTAACGCCGGTGTTCAGAAAGACATCGCGTCTTATTTAAAAAAAATCTTTATTCATTTCAGAAAATGTATTTATATGTATTTACATGTATGATGTGCTATTTGTAATATTTTATATGTTCTGTAATAAGAGCAAAATAAAAAGAAGAAAAAGAATCGTTTTATTCCTCCGTTTGTTACAAGTAGAAATCTATTGCTATCTGACTAGTTTACGTTTTTAAGTAAAACAATTATTAAAAGTATCGTGTAACCGAACCATGTGAATTCCACAATGTTTTATTTTAACAGAATCAAATAAGTCTTTCGTCAAATGTTTATTTAAAATTATTGTTAAACCGAAGTTTTTTTAACGGTCCCGACGACTTCGAAATAACGGTGTTGAAGTGTATTTCACATGTCACACCCCAGAAAACCCGAAACCTTGTGAGCAGCATAATACCATCCGAGCAGCTTTGTATATTTTAGCGTGAACTTACAAAGGGGATAGGTAAATTGGAAAAATTAAAAATTTCTAATTTTCAAGTCTTTCTTTATATTTTCCAAAATAGTGTTGGTAAAATGAAACAAAACAGGCGCATGTTGAAAAGGCACTATTGATAATATATAAGGCATTAAAGTACATTTGTATGCATATGTGCTCACAAACACTTACTATAGGCCTCTACAAAGCAATGACATTGCAACAAAATGGGTGGAAATTAGGTTTTTGTCAGGAAAAAGAATTATAAAGTTGCTGCTCACATAAGGTTTCCTATTCTTCTCCAGATGGTTTCCATGTTTTCCCAACATGGTCATTAAAAACGCAGATTTCTCCACAAAAAATAGTTTTCCAGAGGAACCCTGCTGAGATATTATGGCAGATATGTGTAAGTTTGTGTAAATCCTTTAATTATTGTAGTAGCTTGCAAATTAAAGCAGTTTTTCTCCCCTAAATGCCTGAACATGGCCCATTTTGCCCGATCTTCTACTTCAGGGAGCCACAGTTCGCTCATTTTTTAAGAAAAATTGTCATGATTTTTTCTACATGTAGGCCAATAACTTTGTTATCAATATTAATACACAGTTGTTTATAATTGAACTTTGAAAATTTTTAATTTTTCCAATTTACTTACCCTATGTTAGTTCACGCTTAAATGTACAAAGCTGCTCTGATGCTATTATGCTGCTCACAAGGTTTCGGGTTTCCTGGGGTGTGACATAAGCAGCATAAAAAAAATCTGTCTTTTATGCACTAGTTGAAATTCTTAACAAAATTTGTTTAATAAGTTATTGAAAAAAAGCATGTGTTTTCATCCATTAACGTTTAATTGGGAACCCAACAAAGTCATGTGATCCTGCACCCTGTATCAGAAATTATGTGTACTTGGTTCAGGGCCCGTATTCACAAACAATTCTTAGACTTAAGTCTAAAATTAAAGAATATTCTTTAAACTGATATATTCAAGAATCGCTTGAATTTTGAGTCAGACTTGGCATTAAACATCTCTATATATATCATTCTTTGTGTAGAACATCTTTTAATGACAATATCACCAGTGGGGGCCTGTATATATTCAAACACTGAATGCATTTTTCTTGGTTCTAAGTCTATTCTTTATTCTCAAGTCTAAGAATGGGTTGGTGAATACGGGCCCTGGGCTCCTTATACTTTGCCCTGCAACCAAAGTACTTAAGAAACTTGCCGGTCTGGGCAACCTACTGTAAAAAGGTAATGTTTCTATCCCTGAACAGAACCTTTAAACCCTTGTACATACCTGTTTGAATGCCAGCATGATGTCTTTTGACAGCTCCATATCTTTAAACATATGCTCCAACTTTACTGTGAAACCACTACCACACTCTGAAATTCAAACCATCAAGACATAAATATTTTCAATATCTTTTATATGATATGCATTTTTTTCAAAGTAATTTTGAGATGAAAGAACATATATATAAACAAGAAATGTGTTTGTCAGAAACACCATGTCCCCTTCTGCGCCGCTTTGATTTTGATTTTTTTTATCATTTGGCAGGTTCAGATGATTATCTCCCTTTAAAGCTTATTACTTCCCTTGGATTTTTTTTACCTTTGACCTTGAAGGATGACCTTGACCTTTCACCACTCAAAATGTGCAGCTCCATGAGATACACATGCATGCCAAATATTAAGTTGCTATCTTCAATATTCAAAAGTTATGGCAAAATGTTAAAGTTGGAGCAAACAAACAAACAAACAAACAAACAAACCAACCAACCAACCAACCAGCCAACCAACAGACAGGGCAAAAACAATATGTCCCCCACTATAGTGGTGGGGGACATAAAAAATTTACATAAATGTATAATAATCGTGATGTTTACATTTTAAAATTTATAACTTATAATGTTTTCAAACTGTTCAACAATTTCACATTTCCACATTTTATAACAAAAATCACAATAATGTAATGAAATATTGATGGTAACATTCTTATGTTTTTTTATTTCAATGTTCCAGATGTTAACAATTTTAACTACAAGAGTAAGGACAAGTCATGTTGTGCTGTGGTAAAAATGGGCTAAAGAAATCTGCCAAAACAGATTTTTCCCAAAACAAAATGTGCAGTCCAAAAAAGCTGCCAAAGCACCAAATATTCCACTGTAATGGCATTTTTAGTTTAAAGGAAGTATATTCTTAACAGATATTAGCTGTGCTATGGGAAAACCAGGCGAAATGATTGTGCACAAAGTGTTGTCCCTGATGAGCGTGTGCAGTCCACACAGGCTAATCAGGGAAACACTTTCAGCGTTTATGAAACTTTTCCTTAAAAAGAAGGTGTTGTTTTTTTTTTAAACAAAAATAGAGTCTAGGCTGAAAATAATGTCCCTGATTAGCCTGTGCAGACTGCCCACTCAAGCACTGCAACTTCGGCTTCTTTCTTACACAAACACATTGCCCAGTTTTCAACCACAACACGCTTACAACATATTCACCTTGTTTAAGCTTGGAGAGCATGGATTTCTCTGCATCCACAGAGGCACTTTTCCCAACCAGAAGGCGCTTGGCAAGGTCCTTCTTGTAGAATGCTTCAAACACGTCCTGACCTGGAACACCAGGTGCGTATGAAACCACAAACCATGTTTGAACTTGGTTGAAATATCATTAGAACAAATGTTTTGAAATAATTTTGTGCTGATTTGGAAAATGCATCAGACTTCAAAAGTGTGCACAAGTTTTCACTAAAGCCACATATAAAAGAAAAATGCCCCGAAGCCTTATTGCTATGATTTTTAACGGACTGACAGAGAAATAATTAGAACAAATGCTCTGAGCATGTTTCATGAAGATTGGATAAAAAATTTGATCAATCAGAAAAAGGAGTTTGTTCTTAAAAAAACGGCGTGGGTTTTGTGTCGACGAATTAATGATAGTCAGGTTTTTAAATGACAAATAACGACGACCCAAACTTCTGGCGCAGACTATTTGACTGAAATAAACCAGCAATAGTTGATATTCAGTTCTTGCGTATGACTGTTTATTTGCGCTCACTTACATGAGGTACAAATAAAATTTACCTAAATCAACGACGTTATGTTTTGTTATTCAAACTAAAATGATCCGAAATCTTTTGTCAATATAAGAATATTTGTAAGACAGGAGGGCCGTAACGGTATAGATTGTTATTACTTAGAGATTAGCAGAGGATCGACTTCTGTCTACTACAAGTCAAATCCTCGCCGATTTTAAAGAACTTTTATTTACATGTATAGCATGTTTTTGTTATTCAATGACTACCAGTCCTGGTGTGGCAAACTTGCATATACATGTACCGCCGTTCATTTGACTCTCATTGTCACGAGGAACAGGGGGTTATTTAACGCTGTTCTAAACTTTCTTTGTTTAATGTATCATTAATTAATGAATACAGACAAGATTAATAGTTAACAAGAGATGTGTTTGTCAGAAACACAATGCCCCCTATTGCGCCGCTTTGATTTATTTATTTATTTTTATCATTAGGCAGGTACAGATAATTATCTCCCTTTAAAGCATTATTACTTCCCTTGGATTTGTTTTTTTGACCTTTGACCTTGAAGGATGACCTTGACCTTTACCACTCAAAATGTGCAGATCTATGAGATACACATGCATGCCAATTATCAAGTTGCTATCTGAAGCGACATAAAAGTTATGAGCATTTTTCAAAACCTAAACGCAAAGTGTGACGGACAGATGGACAGACAGACGGAAAGTCTGATCACTATATGCCCTCCTTTGGGGGCATAAAAAATAATTTCATTGCAAAAAATATTGTTTAGTATTAAATACTACACAACCTGGTATTTACAAGCACACGTTATTTCTTTTTGGACAAGTATTGTCATATGGAGGAATATCCGAATATCGTTTCAATATGCTTATTATAAAGATTACTAAAACAAATTTCAGAAGCTGACTTCTGAAAAAAAAAATATGTATAAACTTTTTCTGACATAAAACAATTTAATTATTGTTATGAGACAGAAAACTGAGAGTTAAAATGGTAACTAGAATTCGAGGTAAAACATAATCAACAAAGATAAGGTAAAGTTCTTTTTCAGCTCTCTTCATCAACTTATCTTCATCAAACACTAATCAAGTTTACACACTATTTGACACTGTACCTACTTGGTGCCCAGGTAAAGCTCAGATTAAACTTCTGAGTGAGAGCAGCCTGTGCAGCCCTGGCCTTAGTGAGAGCAGCCTGCGCAGCTCTGGCCTTAGTGAGAGCAGCCTGTGCAGCCCTGGCCTTAGTGAGAGCAGCCTGCGCAGTTCTGGCCTTGGCCAGCTTCTTGTTGCGTGCCCTTCCCTTAAACTGGACCCCATCGAGCATGACAGCCATCGTGAACTGCTTGCTGTGCTTCTCCCCAGTCTCCGATATGCACCCGTACTTAAGGTTTGGCCTCAGCTCATTGAGCACCTGTCACATGATACACAAGAACTGTCACATGATACACAAGAACTGTCACATGATACACAAGAACTGTCACATGATTCACAAGAACTGTCACATGATACAGGTTGTAAACCATATTGTTAACCCTTTACCACTTAGATACATATTTTCATGCATTTGTAGTAGCATAGAAAGTTATAATTCAAGACCTTTGTTACTAATTCCAGTTTGTAAGACTTCATTTCCAAACCTTAGATACTGATGAGCAGCAAACAGCATAAAACCTGAACAGACAGCGAGTTACTCGCAGGCTGTTCTAGTTTTATGCTACTTGAACATTTCCATATTCACTTTGCTTCTAATTACCCCTTCCGCCAATATTTTACATATTGGTAATGGTTGTTTGATTACAGTTTACGTATAGCTCATTGTTTATTTTCATATTAAATGCACAACATATGTCAAGCAATTTAATTTCAATGCACTTAAACACGCGTCCGCTCAATTAACTTGACAAGTATGACCCCAATTTTTCCAGGTAATTAAGTATATATGACGGCGTAAACCAATCGCAAGTCAGTTGGAGCTAGCACATAAGAATTCCTTGGAATTAGGCTACACACCATGATGGGGTTCTTCCCCTCGTAGTTCTGTAAGGCCTTGCCCTTCTTGTACGGCATGGGCCCCATCATACCCATCCCTAATGCTGCCGTTTTTGCCATGAAGGTTCCCTGGTGGGTTTATACATATTCATTTCAAACAAATAAATATTATTAATATTTAGAATATCGTACTACATTTTATAATACAACATGTATATTTATTTTAGAAAAAAAGACAAAGTCGTATGTAGTTCTTCTCCTGTGCCTGGCATTGAGTCACATAGGTTGCCTAGTTGGTTTAAACAATATTTATTTAGTTCTTCAAATACAATACAAACATTCTCATTTTAAGGCAATATGCCAGAAAGGTAGAAATTGCAGCATTGCTCAACATTAAGACTGAAAAGTCCAATTTTTGACAGAATTGAGAAAAGGCTCAAGGCTTATGAAATGCCTCTCATCTAATTACCTGGTTGTACGTGTTAGAGTCGAAATGTTGAATGACGATCTCGGCATTGTCCGATGTGAAGTCCATGTTCATCATGGGCTGGCCACCTAGTGCGGAATTGGCGTCTGATGCGTTTGGGAACTGTACGAAGGACGTCAGGGCCTGCTCTGCCACAGCCCGTTTGGCAGCCTTCTTGGACGAACCCTGGGCGGTGAAGGTCTGACCGTTTACCTCACACAACATGGTAAATATGGGCGCATGGATGGGGCCCGTCTGGGAGACCACTGAGTACAAGAGATCTGGAGTACACACATAAGCTACTTTAGGATGGTCAATTGGTTTTAGACATGCCATTAAGATTCAAGACCCAATCTTTTAACCCTTTCCCACTCAGAAGCAAAGTAACAATAAATTTAACCATGCACAATATTTGGTCGTTGGTTTAATGGAGCATATTGCTTATTTTTATTTATAACTTTCTCAACTACAACAGTGTTTAACATACTGCGAACAGAAAATAATAATTATTTTGGTTTTATTCAATGAATTGTATGGTTTAAAAATACCGTATCTTGAAATTCATTCTGTCAACAGACCTGTCTTAACCCTTTTAGCGCTGGAATCTGAATTTTGAAGGCCTTTGCAAACAGATTGGATCCAGATGAGATGCCACAGAACGTGAGGTCACATCAGGATCCAAACAGTTTGCTATTCTGATAGTATTCTTTGAAAAAAAAATCGAAGAAAATGCTAATTTAAGAAAATAGCTATTGTACTAACCGGAAGGAAGTCATTTCTTATCAAAAGACATGGCTTAAAAGTAATTGATGTAGCCTGGGAAAATGTGATATAAAATGCTGAGTAGTGGAACTCATGATGGAAAACAAAGCTAAATTAATCTAAGATTGATTTCTATAGTAACCATACCAAGCTGGCTGGTTACAAGAAAGTTGTGTTTTTCTTAACAATAAAGAGAGGTGAAATTGTGTAAACCATTTATATTTTAAAACGACAGTCCTTAAAATATTTTTTTATTTTTTTACAAGTCGATTTATTTTTGGGTGAAATGCACCCATGATTTTTAAACACTGACCAAATGAATAGCATTGCACATGTGGTGTTAAGTGGTTGTATATTATTTATCATTTCATCATTCCTAGCTCTTTATGCACCTTTTGCTTTTTCATCACCTTCTGTACTAATGCTAACCTGTGTACAAAATTCACAAAAGAGAACACGTGATGTATTCATTTTTCATCCATAAATACAATTATGTCTTTTTATATTCATATAGGCATTACATTTATCACATATTCAAATGATTGTTTTGTAGTACATATTTGCCTTTTGCGAATTCTGTCAGTAACATGTGTACATATTGACATGGTGAGTGGATTCACAGAGACCCATGTAAGGCATTAGCTAGGTCTTGGTGTACTTCAGTGCACTCAGGTCCTGAGTATCGGTATGTATATAATCAGAAAATGATCGCAAAGTAAACAGTATTAATTTAGTAGTGTAAGGCCGAATTTGGAAGTCACTGGTGAACTTCAGAAAAGTCACGGATGGACAAAAGAGAGATATGTGCATTGTGCTAAAAATAGCTTTTCATTTTCTGTAGTTGCGATGCACTAAATTTTGACTTATTTTGAAGTAAGTTGATGGATTTATTCCAATCGGTGTTAGACATCAGATATTTTATCATTGATGATTTCATCTCTAACATTTTCTTATTTTAATAAGCAGTGTTTGGAACAGGATCTACATAAATGCAAACGTTCCGGTAATGTAAAAACTGACGGAAAATTTTAGTAGTGAATAATTCAGTACTTCAATTCTGGTGTTAACCATGTTAACATCGACTTATAGCAATATTTGGGTATGAATCTATTCCTTGGGAACCGAATTGTGTTGAGATGAAATTTCTTTTTTGTGGTCACAATTTGCGATGGTCATCGCCAACATTAGAGACATGGACGCCACCATGTTTATAAAGCGTATAAGAATGGCTCTGTCGTTATCGGATACAATGCCCTATAGGTAAAACTTGTACTGTACCAGCGAAAAACATCGCCATCAGATTTTTTCCCGCGGACCAAAAAAATTGTTAGGGTCGGGGCAAAAAATAGGGTCGGTCGGGTTCCCCGAATCAAGACTTTTTTTTTGGCCTTATTAATACTAATTTGCAGTCAAAATCACAATGGGATTATTTTTACATGGACAGTATTGAAAGAAAAATCTTTGATTTTAGTTTAAAATCTGCGTGCAAGTGAATATTACACATAGCACTCAAAGATAATGTGTCAGTCTTCACTGCAAAATAAACTTATCCATCTAAGTCAAATACCATAACATTAACAGTCCTTAGTCTGCTGCAGAAACAATTGAAATTGAAAAGTGTTGTTTTTGTCCCTCATGCTTAATAGAAAGCAATTTTTATGTTTCCACCAAACTTAACTCCTGGCCCAGTTTTCCCTAAATTTTATATTAGTTTGTTTTAAAAGGATAAGATGAAACTCGCTTTTTCCTATTACAATAAAGTGTGAAAATAAAACATGTTCAAATAATTTGTTAAGAATTTAAAGCATAAATACTACTTTGTTCAACACTCCTTACCTTTACAAAGTATAAGAAATGGATTAAATAAATAACCTTAGCCAAATATTTAAAACAGTTTAAAGAATTCTCACCTGGTTTGAGCTCGTTCAGATGCATGAGAGCATTTTTGGGCATGGGCTGTCCCTTGAGCTTCTTATGGGGCTTGCCTGGGCCCTGCATGTCCTCTTCTCCTTCTGGGGTATCAACACCTGAAACAGACCAGGGGACGGGTTAAGAATTTAATGTTTGGATTTCTAAGTGACCAATAACATTTGACGCAGAACCAGTCAGTGATAACTTTATGTGTACATTACAAATTAACCCATTTCCACGCAGAGGCAAGGTGAAAATGGTTATGTGCAAACTGCATAATACCAGAACAGCCTGAAAGTAACACGCAGTCTGTTCAGGTTTTATGCTGTTTCTGCTCATCAGTATCTAAGGGTTGGAAATGAAGCCTTTACAACTTGATCTAATAAGAAATGTCTATAATTAAATTTAACTTTCAAAAGGACTACTAATGCGTAAAAATATGTATCTAAGTGGTAAAGGGTCAAGAGGTACATTGCAACTAAACTGGTGCATGACAACTTAACTGTTACATGATAACTTTACTGGTACATTACAACTTAACTGGTACATGTCAATGCCAATTCTGTACCCCTCTGCCTTTGGCGAGAGATAAAAAGATTACAATTGGCACCTGGCTGGTTTATAACTTTTATTGTTTATCAATATCTTCATAAATTACTGCAACTAGAGCTTTGTCACTGACGTGACGAATACCCCCACATGCCGCATTGACACAGAATATTTTGCATGTTGTCTTCACAAAAAACAGCGGACACCATGCTAAATGTTTAAACACACTAAGTTACCCCGTGACCTAGTTTTTGACCCTGCATGGCCCATTTTTTAACTTGACCTACACATCATCAAGATAAAACTTTTGACCAAGTTTGATGAAGATCTAATGAAAACCACTTGAATAAGAGATCCAGCTTATACCAGTTGGCACAATGGTGTTGATTATAAGTTGCAATGCAATGGGCTGAACATTGTATTATAAACAGATTCTAAACACTGAGTAGCTGGAATTGGCACCAGATTTTTGTCTCACATACATTTGCTAACTGACAATGCTTTATAAACATATATCTTGAAAATTGATGACATGATTCGTATGCTGTTATCTTTGCGAATAACATGTCAAGATTTTTTTTTTCCATGTGAACATTTAACCCTTTCCTACTCTGACAGTGGCAAAGTGAAAATGGCTATGTGCAAACAGCATAAAACCAGAACAGCCTGCGAGTAACTCACAGTCTGTTCAGGTTTTATGCTGTTTGCTGCTCATCGGTATTTAAGGGTCGGAAATGAAGCCTTTTAAACTTGAATCTAGTAAGAGAGGTCTTAAATTAAATAAAACTGTCTAAGGGACAACAAATGCATATATAAATGGTAAAGGGTTACGGGTATTTTAAGTTAAATATAGATATCTTCATTTTTATGATAGCAGATTTGTGGGTATTCTTTAATCAATAAGTGTTGTATCATCTAACCATCTATTTATCAGACAATATTATTCCAATATTGAAGTCTGTCAGGGGCAATCAGAACCAATACAGCAAAATGGACACTATCACAAGATTCTATCTTCTTACAATGTTTACAATTTCAACAATACAGAAACACAAGAAGGACTAATTGATTTTCCTTCTTGTTTGTTTTACTGTTAATTTCCTCATGGTTTGTTTTCAATCACTGCTTTTGGAATTATCTTTGAAGGAGTGACTTGCCCAATTAGATTTTTGATCTGTATAATTTCTTTTGATTTAAGGAATTATAAAAGAACTTCTTTAATGCCAGTAACAGTCATTTTTACAGACTTAAGTGTAAACATATTTTGATATACAAACACGTTGATATTAGACATTAGATATTTGATATTAAAAAGTTCTCATGATTTGTAAATCAGTTCCAAGTAAAATAATTATTAACAGAAAATAAGTATAAAATGGTCATGTCTCCTTTATCAGTTTCACATAAAAATCATTAATTAGGAAGTATTCATGCAAATAACAACAATAATGTCCGAAGCAATTAAGTCCAGTAAATGTCTAACACAAGCCAGAATCAAATGTTAGTCAGTGCTTTTTTTCGCTATTTTGGGGCCAAAGTGTTGTACATACAAACAATACAAAAAGTCAGGAATCATGTTTTGTTCCAGTCTGGTAACATTCAACAACTAATGCATAACAGAAGTCACCTGCATGTGGTTCCCATTAGCTCAAACCATCAGATTATCTACTCAAACAGAGTCCTTTATAAACTTATGAATTCCCATGAAAGTTTAAAAGTATGAAGGAAATTGCCAATGACTGAAGATTGGAGATGTTAAGATATAACCCCTTTAAACTAATTAATATAGCCAATTAACCCAAGTTTATAAACACTGGTGAATTACTGGCAATATATGCCCAGTTGTTAAACAGTACATGTATATACATCCTTACATCTACATGCAGGGTTTTACATTCATGTCAAATTGTAGGGGTCCCTAGGACTCCAGTCAATAATTTTCAGGGGTCCTGTCAATAAAAATGTAGCAAAGCTCTGCTGTCATAATCACACGAGCATGGTCCTTTATTCATGGCAAGTATTGTTTGCTTGTTTTTGCATGCCATTTGAGTTACAAGCAGCGAATGTATGCTAAATATGATTGCTGTGTCAAAGTCAATACGTTAAATGTATAGTAATCTATTATTTAGGTATATAGCTGATATTTAACACAGACCTATAAAATAAAAAATTGTATTTATTTTTATAGTTTAATCTTGCTTGCCAGATAATAAGCTATCGTAACCTCAGTAAGCTTTTCTTTCATAGCGACATAAATAGCTCACATTTATGCAATGTAATCTCAATTCCGGACTTTGCACCTAGCAACAGCAGGTGTGCGATAACACTGTTGGTCGATAAATCAACAAGCGAGACAACTTGTACATCCTTCTAGAAAATAACGTACTGCAGTTGTCTAACTCTTTCAGAGTTTCTTGTTGATATTAAGAGAACCAATATGTCAAAATAATTGAGCGTCCCATGGGATGCAAATAAACAAATATGACGGATCCTGACTGGCATTTTATGCGTATTTGACGCAGAATATCGCGTCCCATAAAACCCTGTATATTAATAAATCTTTCTTGAGATAACGACAATTCTTCAATTTTCATGAACAGTGACCTTCACATTGATCGTACCCATCCTAAGTCAAATCAATGGACATAAGGAATTTGTCATGATTTTTTCATTTTTTTTTAAATTGTTGAGCACAAAAGACTGTTCAATATCTACTATCAGTAACCTTGAGACCACACACCCTACTTACAATAATGTGCTGGATCTGGATATAAGGCATCAATGGGCCTAGTTTAAATACAATAGCTCAATTTGTTTGAGTTAATGAGCTGAAACCATCTATCTAACTATATTTATATACAGTGAGTCTGACCCTGAACCAATCTGTATTCTCTAATTAAGTTTAAATGGAAACCATTTATGTATGTATTTGCATACAATAACACAATTAGTCCTGACGTTATCCTTGTCTCTGTTAACGTTTTTATAGTGTCTTGCTGATCTTTCTAATCTATGGTTACTGTGCATGTTTTTATGTAGTACTTATAGAATAAGTGTTTGATTTTATATTGTTTCATTAATTGTCTTATAACTATACAAATTGAGTAGTTTTATAGTGTCTTGCTGATCTTTCTAATCTATGGTTACTGGGCATGTTTTATGGTAGCACTTATAGTATAAGTTTTAGATTTTTATGTTTCATTTATTGTCTTATAGCTATATACACATTGAGTTGTTTTGATCGATTTCTTTTGAAACAGTGTTGCAAAAATGTATTCGTATTTACGATATGTCAAATGTTCTAATGTAAAGCGCCTTTGAACGTGCATTTTTGAATGAAAAGGGGGCTATATAAATCTGGTATAATAATATTAATAATAGTTGTTTGTCTCTATAGAATCCTATTTTCAGCAACAGTCACCTTTACCTCATTGATGGATATCAGGTATTTATTTCAGTATTATAGATAAATTGATCCTCGGTTTGTTGAGCGGAAACAATCTTTCTATATTTTCTTAACATTACCTCAACCCCATACTCTTATGCAATCCAAATCTGCATAACAATAACTCAATTTGTTATAGAGACATTAAATGGATTCCATTTTGCTATTCCTAATAACAGTGACCTTGATCTCACCCATAACATAAATCCATGAGGTAAAAATTACATTAATTATGAAAAATTTCAAATGAGACTGGCCACACTTGACCTATAGGTAAATTATTATTTGGGGAAAATTTCAAAGCCATTAGCTATTCCTGAGAAACAAGCTAATTGAAAAACGTAAAACTAACTTGGACACATACATGGGGTGAGAAACATGCCCAGAGGGCCAGATAAGATGCGTATTTGCGTAAAATACGCATGAAAACAAAGAATATACGCATGACTTAAAATTGTGCTGATTAAAAAAACTCCTGGCTTAATTCGGATTACTCATTGTGTGCAATTTCAATGCGTATTAGCCGTTTATATAAGTGACATCACCATCTATGTATATTATGTGGTTCCCGACCTACTTTACTCCTCAGTCAGATCATTTTATTTTCCCCAACGATAATGTCCGATGTTTACACAATGGGCTCCTTGAAAACATTTGACATCACATTCGATAAAACCTGAATCGTCCAACATCAAGCATATAACTTTTGCTATCAGTTCATCTCTTGTGTGGCACTATGGAAAAACCTTTTTCCTTCAAGCACTTTTTAAATGGCGACCGAAATACACATATAATAAACAAGTTTTGTGGGCCAAGCTTAGAAGATTTTAATCGTGGCTTTATAGTGTGTGCTAAACAGTGGCTTGCCAAATCAAGACGGAAAAAGAGAGCATTGGCTGCTTATAAGCCAAGGGCAAATAAAACAGAAAAACTGTTAAATAAAACAAAAGTGATTGCTTTATTGTGTACAAGACTGCTTGTTATAGCGAGTTAACACTACATGTACATTTTATTATTAATTCTGATCCTTTGAACATAAATACTCCTTAAAATGATCGGATTTTGATTTTCACTCCTCAATTAAAAATTTCATGAGTGAAATACGCCTCGGCTGAAAAAATTATCTGGAGCTCTGAACATACTTTGCATTTTCTTTGAATAATTGCCCTAAAATGAGGAATTACATGTCAAAACACATTTAAATAATTAACATCATTATATTAATCACAAAACCGTTAATCACAAACCCTTAAAAATGAAAATCATATACAGCAAATTTAGCCTGCTGTCACTAACTGGCTAACATGTTATTATTTCTCTTTAAAAATAATGTTCACAGATTATCAACAAGAGATGTGTTTGTCAGAAACGCAATGCCCCCTATTGTGCCGCTTTGAAATCAAATAAAATTTAAATATATCATTTGGCAGATTTAGAAATGATCTCCCTTTCAAAGCTTATTACTTTCCTTGGATTGTATTTTTTTACTTTTGACCTTGAAGGATGACCTTGACCTTTCACCACTCAAAATGTGCAGCTTCATGAGATACACATGCATGCCAAATATCAAGTTGCTATCTTCAATATTGCAAAAGTTATGGCCAATGTCAAAGTTTTCGGATGGACGGAAAGACAGACAGACTGACAGTTCAACTGCTATATGCCACCCTACTGGGAGCATAAAAAGAGGCATTTATTAAAAGCATTGCGAAACACTTGTTATTTAGTTCATTCAGGATGTATACAAACATGTGTGTTTGTATATGTCCCTGGTTCATTTAACCTTTTCATTTGAAAACGACAAAAGAGTTCAATATTAATGTTACATCTTTGCACAATTCCGATGCACGCTTGTCATACACATCCGGAAAGTTTACTTTGTTAAGAGCTGCCATGATCAGTTACATTTTCGTGTTTTGCATTTGATTTGAATGTTTTCCAAAAAAAAATTATAATCAATGTGCACACATGTCAACACAATAGCCGAGTATTTTAAGAACACAGTTCGCGTGAATTGTTCATGAAAATGACATTTAAAATGACATTGTATAAATCCAAGTTTTAAGCTGTCATTAATAGTTTCAAAAGTGCCCTTTGTAAAAGAATCGCCGTGCGAAATGCCTTTTTTTAAGTCCTGCGCCATGCCCTTCTGCCTTTCTAGATTAAACACTAGACACTCTTACCACGTCGCTATTAAAGAGTGGCATGAACCAATGATTTTTTTAAACATAAATAATTGATGTCAAATGCCTGCAGGAATAATATTTAAGGTATAAGAAAGCATTAATTTTTCTTTTTGTTTTAATGGATTACTTTGAAAAATTCTATTTTTTATGAATTTTTTAGCAACAAGGGGTAATGAACTTTAAAATAATGTTATTGAATTTCTAACCAAAAACTGGTACCATGGCAATATTGGATGAAATGCATACTTTTCTTCAAAACAATCGAAATTCTAATGCTTTTTCTTGATAAAATATCTCCTATATACTAACTAGAAATACCACTTTTGATCAGAAAATTAATACAAAAAGATGTTTTAGCTGTTTTTAATTTCAATAAGCATACTGTTTACGTTCTGTTCATATCTTCCTAACAATCTGTTATGTCATCATTTTTATAGGACAATATTTAATGTATTGTGTTTTATAATTTTGAAATGAAAACATTAATATTGTTTAAGACTCATAAACAAAACATACTGATTAAAAGTGATTTTTGTTGTAATTATTGGCATTTTATTTTACATGTGTAGCAAGTTTAGGTAAATCTTTACCTATGTATTTTTTTCAAACTATATATACAGTCCAACCCCTACTTCCGGTCACCCCTCATCGCCGGTCGCCCCGTGTAGGCGGCCGGTCTGTGCCGCGACCGTCGATAAACACTATATAATGCACCCCTCTTTAGCGGTAACCCCGTTTCTCCGGCCAGCGGCCAGCAATTTTGCATCCCAAATGTTTAATTTCCTCCCCATATGAGTGGTCACGCGTGAGTAAGTCAGTCATGTACACTGGCAAAATTACACCGACGCAACGGCGAAAAAATTGATACGTACTTCCAGTCTGCAGTTTATGCTCTGCAGTACTGAAGCGTGATGTGTGATAAACATTTTGACAGCCAGTTTGCAAAATTGCAATTAATTAGCGGCAGATTATCGGGTTATCGAGTTAAAAGCAATATTCGACCGTTTTATCTTTTTGTTTCCGCACATGCGAATATCATCTATTAGTACTGGAAAATAGATTTTTAATTTATAATAGATTATTTGTAGCTGTTGAATCATACTATTTCAAGCACACATTTATGACAATTATTGGCAAATTAAAAGTTAAAAAGAACAACGCAACTTTAAACCGAAATCAACTGCTCTACATGTTCTCTGTGCTACAAAGGTTTTATTCAAAAATCAATACACGCATGCATGGGTATGACTTGAGATTGTACATTGGTGCATAATTTTCGCACGCTTTTGTCCGGACTAAGGAAATACATGAGGACTTTTTTGATGCTAGGATTTGTAAACGTCTCCTTAACATAAATCAATCGGGAGTGTGTTTTGGATTACAAATTATGATTCTCATATAGGAATTTAACAAAAGATTTATAATTGTTTAATATTAACAATGATTTCAATATTAATTTTGATAAAACCATTAACGCGGCGAAATAAATGTTTTTATAATATTATGCATGAAAAGCACGATTAACAGTAGGATAACACCTGGTTGCTATATCAGTTTCTTAAGTAACTGGCCACGATTTTATCATGGAGGAGATCAATGTCGGGACCAATTCATGCGGTAGGTAATTACAAAGACATAAAACTGCAATTAACCAATTAAATTTTCGATTGATAGTGACATGGGAGTTATTCACGCATAACTGATTCACAACTGTTCCCATCTTAAGTGCATTGGGGCCAAACAACGCACATTCTGTAAACAACGAATCATGAGAATGATTCTTTTTCATTGACTTGATTCTGATGAGGATGAGGCTGCTAAAGAGGGGTTGGACTGTATACAATTAACATTTTTGTACCAAAAATGTGTTACAAGATAAAAGTTTCTCAATAAAAATAACTAAAAATATATAATAACTCAAGTTTAAACATATGTGTGTCATAATTTCAAATATAAGTGGGTGGTTGAAGCTAAAGTAATTGATAAAACAATCATAAGAAGGATAAACTAAAGTATGATTTTTCAATGGTTTATGCGCTAAATTTGAGATGTCTTTTCTAGCAGTTATATAAAGTGTTCCTGACCAAAATCAATGTTATATTACTTTCAAATCATTTATGTATTGGTATACAACCAGAAAGTGGTAGAATATTTGCGGAAAACATAAGAATTTTTGACGAAAACTTGTCTGCTGAAATTTACCGAGATGTTCCAGAAATCACCGATCGTCGGTGTCCGAAAATAATACATGTCGTGGTTTCTGAAAAACAAAATGGATGTACCCAAAGATTTTGGTGTTATTGACTATTACTGGTTGATAAATGTATGATTTTGCTTCTTATTTGAAAAAGTGATGCTGCTTTCAAGGCTGATAAACTTGAAATATGAAAGCTATTCGGTCGTTTGGCCTTTGTTTGCAGTGATTTTTTATCTCAAATTTACAGCCGATTTTCGGCTGCTTCCCAATCGCAAAAATACACGTTTTTTCCCAAAAATCTGACCAAAATTTCCCCCCAAAAAAAACAACTTCCCCCCAAAAAAAAAAAAATTTTTTTTTTTTTTTTTTAGAAAGAAGTCTCATATAACTTAATTATGATTTCTTAAATCTATGTCTCAACTTTATTTTTCAAACATCTTACAAAAAATATAACTTGAATTTAGTCATTTTTGTCCATAAATCATTCCCAAACTTGCCACTTCTATTGATTAAAAAAAATCCCAATTTGACCATACTCCTTTTCTGGAAAACTCCCTGAACATGCACTTAAAAACAATATCACTTCTGTTACTTATAATTCATTTATAATGCTTAATTTTTCCCAATTTCATGGTTTATCGCGCTATTTTTCCCAATTTCAATGTTTATCACGCTAATTTTCCCAATTCAAAAGGCACAGGCTGAAACAAATTAAAGGGATCTTTTCACGCTTTGGTAAATTGACAAAATTGAAAAAAGTTGTTTCAGATTCGCAAATTTTCGTTTTAGTTATGATATTTGTGAGGAAACAGTAATACTGAACATTTACCATGGTCTAATATAGCCATTATATGCATCTTTTGACGATTTTAAAACCTAAAAATTATAAAGCGTTGCAAAGCGAAACGATTGAATAATTTGGAGTTCTTTTTTTTCGTTACATTTTGTGAAACTACGAAGATTGCTTATATAAGGTATAAAATACGTCCAATATGTGTACTTGGCGGAATAGCTCAGTAGGCTAAAGCGTTTTTACTTCAGGACTCTGGCAGGACTCCAGGGGTCACTGGTTCGAAACCTGGTCCGGGCAATGTTCTTTTCCTTTTTTTAATTTTATTCTTGATTTTTTACTAGAGCTTTTACGATCCAATGTTTACATTTATCAATATAAAGCATTTAATGAATAAGTTAAAAAATGTCAAAATCTGTGAAAAGGCCCCTTTAAAGCAAAAAAAATCACTGGTTTGTCAATACATCAGTACGATCGGTAATTTCCGTAACCACTCGTAAATTGTAGCAGACACAAGTTTTAATCACAATTCTTATGTTTTCCACTTATATTCGACCACTTTCTTGTTCAATACCAATACATAAATGATTTAAAAGCAATATTTTATTGATTTCAGCAAGGAACACCGTCTTACTCTTAATATCCGTATTTGTTAATATCCGTAATACATTTCAAGTTGCAACAAACGTCATATTGTGTATCGCAGGCAGTCGATTGTAATAGTGTACAAAAACAATTAATTAAATTGTGAAAATGAACATTTTCATATAAATCTCAACGCATGTTAATAATGTTTTGACAGTTTTATTAGTAATAAAGATTAACGCTTACATTGCATATTACTTTTACCCGCCATAACAGTTGTTGTTGTTTCGACTACACATCACTAATTAATTTGCACATTTCATAGCATTGTGTACACACCGGCATTCTCTACATAGATGTTGACATCACTACGTTATTGTCACACAATTACAAACCGGTCTTACTGACAATAACGTAGTGGTAGTGACTGTTGCATAGTGTAACTAGATACAGACTATAGATAGCTGCATGCTTGAATAACCTTACTATTACATTGTACAGTGAGCTGATAAGCCAGTCTCACTTGAACCACCAACGTAGTAACAACATTAAAGAGTATAGCGCACATTTGTGTTTGTTATTACTAAGACTATTCACATGAGTGAAAGAACAACTACGCATAAGATCAAATATGAAACGTGGTGTCAGAATTTGAGTGATTTAACCACATCACATAAGTTTAAAAAATGGATTTAAGTGGCATCCAAGCTCCGCGAATGGACTGGAACTCGTCCAATTTACCCGAAGCATTCGACAAATTTGAACGTCACGTGAAACTCATGTTTAGTGGACCTTTGAAGAACAAATCAGAGGAAGAACATGTATCATATTTCTTATTGTGGATTGGTGACAGAGGACGTGACATTCACAGCACGTGGAAAGACATTTCACCAGAAAATGCAAAGAAGATAAAAACATATTATGAACGTTTCAGAAATAACGTGCAGCCAAAGTTAAATCCGATCTTTGCCCGGTACAAGTTTTACAAACAGATGCAGGACAACGACTCCATTGATGCATATATTACACGCTTGCAACTTATTGCACAAGACTGCAACTTTGCCGAAAAGACGGACGAAATGATTCGAGATAGGATCGTTTTTGGCACAAATTCGCCAAAGTTACGCGAGAAGCTAATCAATATCGGTGCAGGATTGACACTCGATGTAGTCGTACAGACTGCGCAAATTCTGGAGTACTCAAGGGAGCAGCTGCGCTCCACGAACAACGAAGTAGACGCGTGCCGATCCAGGTCAGTGCACCCGAGACCGATGCAACCGCATCGCCAACGACAACAACGTCGGACGACAGCTACTGATGCAGGTCCAAGTCTACCTACTAAACACAAGCCGTGTTTCAACTGTGATACATTTCACAACTTTGGACAATGTCCAGCAAAAGGAAAGCAGTGCCGCAAGTGCAACAAACTTAACCATTTCGCAAAGTGTTGCCGTTCTAAAAACAATAATATACACACTGTGGACAATGACACAACAAGTCACGATGTAACATCGGATTTAGATGGATTCAATATTGACACGGTAAGCACATTTTGTTCTACCGATCGTGCAATGATTCGTCTCCCCATTGGCCCTAATAAATGTCCCATTAGTTTTAAAATTGATACTGGAAGTTCAGTAAACATTCTGCCGGAGAAAGAGTTTAATGGTCTGAACATTCATTCCCCATTGGAACCCCCTACTGACATTTTGACTGCCTATACAGGTAACAGACTTCCAGTTGTAGGGAAAATCAAATTGCGATGTTCACACAAAGACAAAACTGTGAGCACGTGGTTTCATGTTGTAGATTCCCCGTCGGTACCTCTCTTAAGCCTGAAAACATCAACCGATCTAGGGTTAATTCAGCTGACATGTACTGTTGATTGCCCATCCCAAGAATTAAATAAAGAAAGTGTGTTATCAGATTACAAAGACCTCTTTGAAGGTATTGGGGTCATCGCTGGCACTTGCAAGCTTTATTTGAAGCCAGATGCTATACCAGTCGTTAATCCTCCTAGGAGAGTTCCGGAAGCATTACGCAATAGACTACACGAAGAGCTTGACCGAATGGAAAACAATGACATAATTGCTAAGGTCAATACACCCACAGACTGGGTAAATTCACTTGTAGTGGTTGAAAAGCCGAACACTGGACAGTTAAGAATATGTCTTGACCCAAAAGCACTGAGTGACGCTATTCGAAGACCACATTATCCTATGCCGACACTTGACGACGTGACGTCACAGTTAGCTAAATGCAAATATTTCAGTCTATTAGAGATTACACATGCTTACTGGAGTGTAAGGCTTGACGAAGAGTCATCTTACCTGACAACATTCAGTACCCCATTTGGCAGATATCGTTATCTCCGACTTCCTTTTGGGATAAAATCATCTCAGGACATTTTTATACAGAAAATTGAGGAGATATTCGGGGACCTGACAGGTGTACACACAATAGTTGACGACATATTAATAAGTGGACGTACAAGAATTGAGCATGACAGAAATCTCACTGCTACGCTTCAACGTGCACGTGAAAATGGCATAAAATTTAATCCCGACAAATGTCGTATTGGATTGTCCGAAGTACCATTCTTTGGTCACGTGATCACGTCATCTGGACTGAAACCAGACAGTACTAAGATTGAGGCATGTGTCAATGTAGAAGCACCAAAGACACGCGGCGAACTTGAAACATTTTTGGGTATGGTTACTTATCTGCAGAAATTTGCCCCAAATTTGGCTGAAATAACAAGCCCATTGAGAATGCTTCTGAAAAAAGACGCTGACTTTGTATGGGATCAGCCACAATCAGATGCCTTTTCTAAAGTTAAGCAGGTCATAACACAAAGCCCAGTGCTAGCTTACTTTGACCCATAGAAGCCGGTTTACATTGAATGTGACGCTTCAATGAACGGTGTAGGTGCAGCGATCATGCAAGATGGTCAGCCAGTTGCATATGCATCTTAGACATTGACACAGACAGAACGAAATTATGCAAACATTGAACATGAAATGCTAGCTATAGTGTTCGCATGCCAGCGTTTTCACCAGTACATATATGGCAGAAATGTAATTGTTCATTCTGACCATAAGCCCTTATCTGCGATCATGAAGAAGCCATTACATGCAGCACCACCTCGTTTGCAAAGGATGATGCTTAGTTTGCAAAAATATGACCTTGATGTTAGACATGTGAGCGGGAAAGAAGTTCCCATCGGGGATTTCCTGTCACGACAGCCAATGTCAGACTGTTCTGAAATCGAAGGTCTTGACCTTCACGTTCACACGGTGCTCTCGAGCATGACCTATACTGACCGAAGTCTAGAAAACGTGAGAAACGAGACAAGAACTGACCTACAGATGATAGCCCTGAAACAGACTATAGTTAGAGGATGGCCAAGTTCTAGGTCAGATTGCCCTGACATGATACGCGAGTATTTCAATCACAGGGACGAACTTTCGACAGGCATTGACCTAATTTTTAGAGGGCAGACACTGGTCATTCCCAAGAGACTCCGACCACACATGTTAGAACAAGTTCATTTAGGTCACATGGGCATTGAAAAAAGCACACAAAGAGCCAAAGACGTTATGTTCTGGCCAGGAATATGCAAGCAAATTACTGAGTACATAATGAGCTATACAATTTGCTTATCGCATAGAAACTCAAACCAAAAAGAACCGTTAAGACCCCATGAAATTCCGCAGGGTCCATGGCAGGAGGTTGCCACAGACATATTCCATTTTGATGGAAATGACTATTTGCTCGTAGTAGACTACTACAGCAGATACTTTGAAATAGACAAACTTCCGGACATGCTGTCCACAACAGTTGTCAGAAAACTGAAGTCACGCTTCAGTACCCATGACATTCCGATGCGTATTTTCAGTGACAACGGACCTCAGTAAACATCGGACGTATTTCGAAATTTTGTCAAATCATGGCATATTGAGCATGTCACATCTAGTCCACATTATCCAAAGTCAAACGGACTTGCTGAACGGACAGTACAAACTGTAAAAAGACTGCTACAAAAAGCAAAAGACAGTGGCCATGAACCATACTTAGCCTTGCTAGAATATAAGAACACTCCACTCTCAGATTGCAATCGGTCACCCTTGCAGTTGCTGATCAGTAGGAGAACTAGGTCAATTATGCCTACAACGGTTACCCAGCTTCTGCTCAAACTTCCAAAAATAAACAGAAAAACAATTATGACAAAACCGCAAAACCGCTCCCCAGATTACATTTGAATGCAACTGTGAAGTTTCAGATAGGAAAACTCTGGAAACCAGCTAAGGTTATCGAAATACACAATGCTAACTCTTACATAATACAAACACCTTCTGGTCAGGTTTACAGGAGAAATCGCCGCTACCTCATCAGAACCTATGAGGATTTCCCAGAGATATCAGATTTTACACCTGATGTTTTGGCAAGAAATCATTCAAGCACTGATAAACAGGTCAAACAACCAACAAACAATAGTGCATTGAATATTCAACATCCCTCTGTACCTGTAGATAAGCCCATTTCCCCTTATCAGACACGATCAGGTAGAATAGTGCAGCCGAGTCAGCGATACGCAGAAAATGAATGGACTAAGTAAATGTTCAGAATGTTGTTGATGTTTATGTTACATTGATCAAAACATCAAATTATTAATATTAACATAAATATGAATAATTGTTAACATGTTATTACAAACTTTTATTGAAGACAAATTTCCATCTTAACAAAACAAAGGGGATGTTGCATAGTGTAACTAGATACAGACTATAGATAGCTGCATGCTTGAATAACCTTACTATTACATTGTACAGTGAGCTGATAAGCCAGTCTCACTTGAGCCACCAACGTAGTAAAATCATTAAAGAGTATAGCGCACATTTGTGTTTGTTATTACTAAGACTATTCACATGAGTGAAAGAACAACTACGCATAACATTCAAATATGAAACAGTGACGTCACCATCTATGTATAGAATGCATTTCATAGTTACATGTTTCCTTTTCAATTAGTGGCGTAGCTTCATCTAGCTCTTGTAGACCCAGGGATAAAACTTTTAACCAAAGTTTAAAAATTCATTTCTCAAAATGCAATAAAAATGAGAAGCTTAATCTACAAAGGTTTAAACTGGTCAAAACACATAGATAGTATTACTTCTAAAGCCATCTCCACCATCCGATTCATCCAACGTAATGTCAAAACTCAAAAATCAAAAGGTTAAAACTACTGCATTAGTTTATCCTAATGACTACCAGATACAATTGTATCAATAAAAAACCACAACAATCATAAAGTCACAGGCCGACTAAAATGTCACATCTGACAACAAATTATTAAACTCTCACGCATAGTCCTCGGTCCTTTGGTGGCGTCCAATAAGTCCTGCCCACCTCGGCACAGATGACACTCGCCTGACTCGCCTGACCCTCGGCCCTCTGACGGCGTCCAATATGTCCGGTTCACCCTGGCAGAGATGACACTCGCCTGACCCAAGGCCATCTAGCGGTGTCCAATACGACCTTCGTTGTGGCGCGTCCCGGTCTGCCCTTGTCGCCGAAACCGCCTCTCTCTCAGATATGGCAGCTATCTGCCGAGCCGTCGTGTGGTGATGGCATCCACCCGGAAACTGGGATCTATTTATTCAAAATTATCCCTTACCGTCATATTGCATAGTTTTGTACATATTATATTTAGACAGCCAGCATTTAATCACTAAATCAATAATGATCTATCAACGCATAGACATATGAAAAGTACAAATGCATAACTGCAACCTTAACACAAAAAATACAAATACTATTTAAATATTCACATAAACATTAATTCACCCGATATTTAATAAATGTTACTGCGTTGTATATCTCAGAAGCTAGAAGGGTTTCAGTCCCAAAATTTACTAAAAATGTAATAAAACTTATTAAAGTAATATTTACCCCAGTTCCTTATAAATAAGTTATCCAAGTGTCGGCCCCTTGGGCACTTTTCAGAGTGTCTACACTGCTCGAAACTTACGACGGCACTGAGTTGATTTGCTTTTCTGGGAACATCGGGTGTAAAGTAAACAATGCACGGATCTGTCGTTTATCAAACTGGGCTTGCCTTTGTTATAAAATGCCAGTGAATCAATCATGCCACGAAAAGTGCTCATTCAGTCTGGCTTGGCTGAAGCATATTTACAGTTACCGCTGATGGGCCACATGTGGGCTGTGGTCAGTCTCTCAGCATGGTAGGGTAATTAGGAGAAATAAAACTGCCATAAAACTGCACAGGGTCGGTGTGGTTTCAAGTTGCTTCCAAGTACTGTTTAACCATGTATTTTGCATGTTTTCACGATATGTGTTTAGACTGATAAGTTAATTAACATACAGTTAAATATATAATTTCAACATATTTAAAATACATGGAATATTTCAAAATTCATATTCATAAAAAATAGGTACATGTATAAACAAAATGTACTGGAGTAATGACATTTGAGACATTTTGCAACATTATTAATTTCAAAATGTATTGTTTGCAATAAAAAAAAAACTTATATCAAGACAAAAACAATGTCACACAAGTTTATTCACAGATCAATGCAATAATTATAAGCTCAAAGTGGGCATTGTTTTGCTAACCATGCTAACAGGTCACATATTAATGTATTTTATTCAAAGTTGACATAACACTGACATAACACTTATCTATTAGAGATAACTACATTTTTGCCAAGGAACTTACAAAATGCTCATTATCGACACAATGCATCCTTTGATTTTGTATGCACGAGATTTTAAACATAAAATCTTATATCTATTAAATTGTAAAATATGAAGTTAAGTGACATGTTGAAAAATTTCTGAACACTACGAGTACAATAAAAAGTACGAACAAGCAGAGTAAAATTGTCCTCAATCATTTATTACTTAGGCTAGTATTCCATCCGTATCCGCATCCGTATCCGCATCCGTATCCGCAAAATCGTAATACCGACGCTATATTCCATTTATCCGCATACGTCGAACGGATCTTCCTTTTTTTTCCGTTTTAAGTACTTTATTTACTCTATAATATATGCACATACCATCATTTTACACAGGGAAAAGTACATATATATATAAACATATGGAATACATGAAAATGCAAAAGGATGTGATGTTTTAAATAATGAAGGACACAAACGAATACAAGTAGAAAAGCATATGAAGTAGATATAATAACATATTTATCTTCTTTTTTCCCTTAAATTTAAGAAAACAGATTTAAATCACAAAATTATTCCATTTTTGAGTATGTTTTTCAGTTTTACCCTTCCAGCTTGCGATAATCTCTTCGATTTTTATTTTGTATTTAAAATATTCCAAAAATCTTTGAAAAATTGGTGGACATCGTTGATATTTGCATTTAAATATAAAATATTTTCCTAGTAATACAATAAAATTGATACAGTTTGAGCAGTTTCTATTGTTGATAAAAGTATTATAAAGTGAAATACATTCATAAGACAATTTGAAATCAGTACAAATGCTAAGTTGGGATTTTATATATGTCTCAATGTTGTTCCAAAAAATATGAACATTAGGACAATTCCAAAACAAATGCATATTAGTTTCAACAGACATTGAACATAAATCACAGAGACTAGATTCTACAATGCCATATTTAAACAGATTTTCGTTGTTGGGAACAATGTTCATCATATATTTATACTGGAACGTTCTTAAGGAGGAATCTATTGTTATTTGAATATAATTTGTGAATATTGATTCCCAATGTAACTGTTTATTAAAAAGCATTTCCCATTTGTGTTCTTGTTTGTTGTTTTTTATATGTGTATTCTCTATTAACAGTTCGTTTATAAATTTGCATATTTTTGTTGTCGGGGTGATTCTATTAATAAGGTAACTAGGTGGCACGTATGACCTTTCTTCATTGTTAATTTTTTCTTTCCAGCATTTTGGTATACAACCAACTAACGTGTGGTATTTTAAAAAATCAGAACGGGGCAAATCATATAATTCTTGAAGTTCTGTGAAGGTATGAAAATGTTTGTTCCTGTAGTTAAAGATATGTTCTATTTGTGTAATACCTCGATCGAACCATGTTTTGTAAAACAATGTTTTATTCAATAGAAATATATTTGAATTGTTCCAGAGTATTTCTTTCCCTATGATTGTCTGTTTTTCTTTATAGTTCGCGCGGCACCATCCTTTTAAGCATTCAGTTAGAAATTTAGATTTCAATTCCAAAGAGTCTATATTTGATGATTTTAGGTTGCATTTAAAGATAAAGAGATTGCCATTATTTTCAAGCATGTCACTGTAAATTTTTGCCCATTTTGTTGTTGGTTGATATAACATCCTTTTCACCCAGCTTGATTTTAGCGCGTCTATAAAATTTTCGAGATCAATCATTTTGAGTCCTCCATTTTTGTAGTTTTGAACAATTTTGTTTCTCGCGATTTTATCTGGTTTATTATCCCACAAAAATGAAAGCATTGAGTTCTTTATGTCTTTTATAATTTCATTGCCTGGATTATTTAAAACTGTTAAAGGATATATAAGTTTCGGAAAGGCGAATGTTTTTAAAACTGTAATTTTTCCCATTAAACTTAGTTTCCATTTTTGCCATTTTGCGAGACAATTTTTAAACTCTTTAATCTTTGGTTTGATGTTATACTCGGTCATTTCGTCCGTGTTATTCAAAAATGTTATACCTAACGTTTTTGCACTTTCCGATGTCCATGAAAAATTGTGTTTTTTACAGAAAATAATGTTTGAAAATTTCATACGTCCTATGCGCAGAACAGTGCATTTATTTTTATTTAATCTTAGGCCTGATATTTTTGAAAAATTGTCAAGGGTTGCAATAAGGGTCTCAAATGATAATCTTGATCCATCCAGAAGGAAGCATGCGTCATCTGCGAAGAGCGTTTGTTTAATTTCTGTATTTTTCACTCTTATTCCGGAAATATTTTCATTTGTATTTATTTCATTTGCCAATAATTCCATACAAATTATAAATATGTAGGGAGACAGCGGGTAGCCTTGTCTAACACCTTTTTGTATGTTAAAGTATTCAGAAAAGTGACCATTGTTTGTTATGCATGACTTAGCGTCTTTGTAAAACAAATTAATCCAATTTATAATTGCGGAGTTGAAACCAAATTTAGCTAAACTATTCCTCATGAAAGCATGATCCAGACTGTCGAATGCCTTATTCAAATCTGAGAAAAAAATTAGCCCATTTTCATTGTAAATATTCACTTTTTCAATAGCTTCTGACAGGCATCTTACATTTTCTCCTATATACCTTCCTTTCACAAAGCCAGTTTGCTCTGTGCCTATAATGGTTGGGAGGTGTTTTTTTATTCTATTTGCAATTGCTTTTGATGCTATTTTGTAATCACAGTTAAGTAGTGATATTGGTCTCCAATTATTTAATGTTAATAGATCTTTGTCTCCTTTTGGAAGTAAAGTTATGATACTTTGTTTTTGAATTTCTGTTAAGTTGCCATTATCATAAGAATAATTTAGTGAATTTACTAGGTATTTCTTTATATCTCTCCAAAATATTTTATAGAAATCCGCAGTTATACCATCGGAACCCGGACTTTTGTTGTTTTTCATATCTTTTAAGGCTTCTGCACATTCGTATTCTGTAAGATGCTCTATATTATCCGGATTATTTATTCTATTTACATTGTTGTTAAAAAATTTCGAATGGCTGCTCTCCTCGATATTATTATCTTTTTTATACAATTTTTGATAAAAGTCTTTTATATGGTGTATGATTTTCTCAGGATTTTCTTCTATTTTGTTTTCGTCAATTTTTATTTGTTTTATCGATTTCTTTTCAGAATGATATTTTCCAGATTAGCGAAATATTTTGTATTTTTTTCGGCTCCCTCAATCCATTCAGCTTTACTCCTTAACATATAACCTTTTATTTTAGTGTTATTAAATTCATGTAATAATTGTTTTGCATTATGTAATTGTTCTAAAAGTAAATTATCGTTTGAATTTGATAATAACTTATTTTCAATGTTTATAATATGTTGAAGTAGCTCATTTTCTTGTTTATTTTTAATTTTATTTTTATGGCTTGAATATTTGATGGTTTCCTCCCTTATTCTTCCTTTAATTAATTCCCATAAGGTGTTCGGGTTAGCTTCTTGATTAAACTCAACAACTAAATTTATTTCATTTTTAATTTTTGACTGATATTCAGTGTCTAGTAATAACGAATTGTTTAATTTAAAATACCCGGGTCCTCTTTCTTGCTTGTTGGTATTTAATATCATTTTAACAATAGAATGATCGGAGCGATAACCTGGGTGTATTTGGCAGTCCGACACGGCATTTAAAATGTTGTTTGAGATTAAGAAATAATCTAGTCTGCAAAAAATTGGTGGGTGCGTGTTGGAATGCCATGTATAAACCTTTGCAGTTGGGTTTTTTGTTCTGAATATATCACTGAGATCGTAATTTTCTATGATATTATTTATTTTATTTGATGTTTTATGGTTAGAATTGTCCCTTCCATTTAATTTGCCGAAGTTATAGTCTAAAACGGCATTAAAGTCACCTCCAATTATTAATGTTTCGTCTTCGTAGTCTTTAATAGTATTCTCTAATGTGTTATAGAAATTGACGTCATCATTATTTGGTGCATATAGATTAATCAAAATTACGTTGCTATCTGATATATGTAGTTTTATAAGTTGCATTCTTCCAACTATGATTTCTTTATATTCAATAATGTCACAATTGCATGATTTATTAATAAGAATTCCTACGCCATTGCTATTGGAGCTACCGCCACTTAAAAAATATTGCCCTGTCCAAGAAGCTCCCCAATTTGTATTATCATTCTGAGCATTATAGTGAATTTCTTGTAATAAAACAACAGAAAATGCCTTTTGATTTAGCCAGCTTAATACTTCATCACGCTTATTCTTAGTCCCTAAACCCTTGACATTAAATGTAACAATTTGTATATTAAGTAGAATATATTTGATTTATCGCATTGCACTGAGTTCTGCTTAGAATATGTCTTCTTATATTTTTTGACTGCTTTAAAATATGTAACGTTATATTGTATTGTATGTTTGTGTCATGTGAAGTTTTATTACGAAGTTTTCTTATTTTTTTATTTATCTTTTAATTTAGAGTTGGAAATACTTGTGTTCTGCTATATGATGCATGTTTAACGTTTATTACCTTTTAATATTCAATATCTTTTGCGTTTTGTGCATGTAAGCGGGTGTGTGAATGCGTGTGCGTGTGTGTGCGTGTTTATGCGGCGTGTGTGCGGCGTGTGTGCGGCGTGTGTGCATGTGTGTTGGGCAGATCGCATCAAAATAATATTGTACGTCTTACAGATGGATTCAATTTTACAGCATAAACAATTTTACAAAATACATCGTAACTAAGCTGTGCGCTTTGTAGAACTATCTAAACATGTAAATACAATTTTGTAACATACATCTTAATTGAGCTTTCCACTATAGAGATTCCCCGTTGCCTTGAAAGGTATTTAATATGGTATTTATCATGGCAAATGACGAATAAGTATTTTATCGCAAATAGCGAGGCTGTGGTACAAAATAACATATTATGAACAAAAACAAAACAAACTATTAAAGCACATTTGTTCCATACAACCTTGCGCAGTTATACAAAATACATGTGTTCGTATATAATAAGTATGGAAGTGGGTACAACCACGTATCTTGTTTGCAGTTACAGTCCACGGGCTCGCTATTTACATTTGAAGAAGGAAAGTAGTTCAACTAATAAATTTAATCGTACGTATTGCAATTTCATTTCGTTATCTAGGTATAATGAACTTTGGCAGGCAGCCAGTAATCTCATGTTGTAATATACATGAACGACAGCTTTACAAAAGATTAACAAGCATATGTATGTGCAAGAAACAAACAGCAGTTTGGTTATATACACACAAAAAACGATTATGCAAAACGATTCACAAGCATATGCATGTACAGTAACGACACACAGTAGTTTTAGTAATATGCATGAAAGACATCTATACAACAAGATTAACACACCTATGTCCGTACAAAAACACCCCGCAGTTTAACAATAAACTATCATTAGCAATTGCAAGACGTTTACATATTATACATTTGTTTAATTTTATTTGTACGTAAAAAATGCCAATTTTCCAACGAAAAATGTTGAAGATGATTTATTTTTATTTAATACACTATTATAGTAGTAAACAGTTTTACTTTAATATCTTTCGCGACTAGGGTATACTACTAAATGTTTTTGCAAGTTAGCAATATCTAATAAATACGACGACAGCCCGTGTGTAGAAGCTTAAATTGTCGAAAGCAAAAGTATCAAGCTTCTCATTAGGCTTTCGGTACGTTTAAAACATATTATGGAGTCATATTACTCCATTGTTGTTTTAATTGAGTCTTTTGTATAAATTATTATTTTAATTTTAAATTTATTTTCCACAAGTTTTTTGATGATTTCATGTTAAGCAATATCTTATAAATTCCACTACAGCCCGTGTGTAGAGGCTTAAATTGTCGAAAGCAAAAATATCAAGCTTCTCACTAGGCTTTTGATAATTTTAAAAACATATTATGGAGTCATACTACTTCACTATTGTTTTAATTGAGCATTTTTGTATAAATTATTATTTTACTTTTACATATGTTTTAAAACTTATTTTTGACATTCATACAATAAACATTGAAGTGTTTTTAATGTTATAATATTTCAATAGATATTTAAGTAGCGCACGGATTAATTTAATCCGCTTTACAATTTCTTGCTTATTGTATGGTTAGTCCAAGCACAATAACGGTTTACATTTTATACAGATCGGTATTTATTTGTGATTGGTAAAGAATGTTGCACGAGCATTTTGTGAATGTATAACGCACATGGCTTTTCACGAGCAAACACTATATTTGTGTATGTATACTGTTCAAAAAAGGAGTATAATCCTTTTTCTTACTGTCTGCGGTTTGGCCATGGCAAGTCTAGCCATTCCTGGTATTCGTCCTGTTTCACAGTGCGTACATGTCCCATTTGGTCCCGGTATTTGATTATCCCATTGCTGGTCCAGGCGTCTTTCACCTCGTCCATCATTTTCTTTTTGACACACATTAAGACTTGCAGATTTATTTTCGTCAGGTCTTCGTTCACGTAAACGTTCGAATTTTTCAGCAGTTTTCTGTTTCGTATAATTTTGTCTTTTGTAAATCTGGAGACAAACTTAACAATGATGTCGCGATTTTTGCTTTCTCTATTTGGTATTCTATGCACGATATCAAAGTCATTCATTGAGATCTCTGCTATTTTTTTCTCTTTGAAAAAAATTATTACTTTTGTCGCTGTTTCTGTTGCTGGTTCATTTGGGTCTGGATCTGGTATTCCTTTGATCTTTATATTGTTGCGTCTGCTATATTGTTCAGCATCATTTTCACCCTGTTTTCTCATTTCTTCTTCTCTTACTGCTTTCCGAACAATTAAGTCGCTTTCCTGTTTTATGTCTGTAATGCTCTTTTCCAATGTTTCTAATCGAGTTCTAAGCTTGTCATTTTCCATATCTCTTTCGAAAAGTTTACCTTCTAAAACTTCTATTCTGTTTACCATTGACTTTAAAAGCTCTTCTTTCATTTTTAATAAGAGGTCTTTGATTGTTTCTCTAATTGTACCGTCACCTTTTTTAATTGTACCTTCTAGCCTGCTATCCATTTTCTTCATCGCGGATTCTACTCGTTCTAGTTTGCTATTCATTTGTTTCATCTGTTTTATGACTTCAGTCAGTTCATCATCAACTACTTTTAGTTCCATATCGATTTCATTAATCGGATCATCGTTGTTCTTTGATTTCTTCTTCTGTTGTTTTCTATTGCTTTTATTGGGCGTCGCTTGTTCTGACATGCTATTTTCTTGTTCACTTGTACTTGACAGTGCTTCGCTTCTTTTTCTTCTTTTACTTTCTTTTTCGCTGTCTTGTTCTTGTTTACCCTTTGTTATCGTCTTTGAAATATTCCTGTCACTATTCATGTTTGTTGCCTTATTGTTTTCGCACAGTATAGTTTTTGACATACACGTCGAGGAATGTATTTATTAAACGCAGTGTTCTCTACTAATTCTATTTTTTATATCAAGCATCATTTAGCATCATCTATTATAAAGTCACAGCATACCTTTTAGTCATAAAGTATTTCCAACATCCACTTTATTTTATCACTTTATTTCATTTATTTTTATTTTTTTTCCAGTGAAAAAGTATTCCAACCTTCACCTTAGGGTTACACACCAATCCCTCTTCCTTTTTCGGGATAAAAATATGTAGTTGAAACTGAAAATTATAATTTAGATAATTAGTTTGAAGGGCAAGCGTGAATTTAAGTAGATATATGGTACAAATCATAATTCTATCTACACTACAATACGCCTATGGTGTATTCCCTATGCTGTTTGTTTACGTTAGATAATTGTTTGGCTTACTTTGACAAGTTTTACAATGGGTTAAAGTGGAGTTCTAGCATAGGCTCTAAAGCACATAAGCACATGGAAGTAGAAGAAGTACTAGTAGTAGAAGAAGTAGTAGCAGTGGTGGTGGTGCTGGTGGTAGAGTAATAGTAGTGGAAGTAATATTATTATTAGTAGTAGTAGTAGAAGTAGCAGTAGAAGAAGTACTAGAAGTAGTAGTAGTTGTAGTAGTTGTTGTTGTTGTCTTAAATAAAATCGCCCTACAATTACAGAGGCAGTCGTGTGGGATGCGACAGCAAGAGGGAAACATGACATAGAATCGATCGTAATGGACGATAAAGACACTTTAATAATATCAAACACAGAGACAGGTGTGCAAGAACTCTCAGAACAGACAGCAAGAGAGAAAAAGGACATAGAATCGGCCGTTATGGACGGCAAAGACACTTTAATATCAACCACAGATACAGGTGTGCGAAAAATGTCAGAATACACAGCAAGCGGGAAACAATGCCGCTTTAATATCAAACACAGTGGAATTTATGCGAGGACCGACAGAATAGACAGCAAGAGGGAAACATGAAATACAATCGGTCGTAATGAACGGCAATGATACTTTAATATCAACCACAGGTGAAGGCGTGCGGGAACTGACAACACAGACAGCAAAAGGGAAACATCACATAGAATTGGTCATAATGGACGGCAATGACACTTTAATATCAACCACAGGTGAAGGTGTGCGGGAAGTGACAACAGAGACAGCAAGAGGGAAACATCACATAGAATCGGTCGTAATGGACGGCAATGACACGTTAATATCAACCACAGTGGAAGGTGTGCGGGAAGTGACAACAGAGACAGCAAGAGGGAAACATTCCATAGAATCGATCGTAATGGACGGTAATGACCATTTAATATCAACCACGGGTGACAGTGTGCGGTAAGTGACAACACAGACAGCAAGAGGGAAACATGAAATATAATCGGTCGTAATGGACGGCAATGACACTGTAATATCAACCACAGGAGAAGGTGTGCGGGAACTGACAACACAGACAGCAATAGGGAAACATCACATAGAATCGGTCGTAATGGACGGTAATGACACTTTAATATCAACTATAGTGGAAGGCGTGCGGGAACTTAGAGCGCAGACATATACAGGTAGATGTGTCATACAATCGGATTTACAGGCGTGTAAAGAGGAAATGTTGGCTCAAGCGGACATTGAAAAAAGGAAAATCAGAGATTTCAAAGCAAATGATGACGAGTTTGAGTATTTGAAAGGAAAAGGTAAGCATATATATTCATATATATTAGTTTATTGAACACATATTGAAATATTGATTTCATCTTCGTGTGTATTTATCACTTCTGTCGATCATATATTATTGGGACGTTCCTCGTATATATTTGTATTAGGGATGGGAACTAATACTGTGAACGATATTCGTTTATACGATTTGTAAACTTTATATTAAAATGTCCGAATTTATGACCGTTCGATGCAAAACTACTATTCCTGATATCCACAAATACCACTAAAATTCGTATCTAATGTGCGGCTTTGAAAAACAGGATAGAGTAATACTTTTTTTAAAGATCATTGATTTTTATGTTTTTTTTAAATAAATACTGTTTAGTTTCATTAGATGTAAGATATTTCAAGAAAACACATTACCGTAATTCTAATTTATAAATTCAAAACTTATAATTGATCTGGATTACTTTCCATCGATACTATTTATGCTTTTGGTTTTGCTATTATTTTTTGGAATAAAAAACCATTTACAAACGATTTAATTGGTTTAGATTTGAGGGACTAAATTCTGATAGATAATCATTGATTTCATATATGGATAACGGAATTAAAACATACATGCCAGATCTCGACGGGACAGTCCCGCCAGTTTGGTGATTGTTCCGTCGTCCCGATATGAGACAATTTGTCCAGATATTCGTTAATACGTTCTATAAATTCACAATACAATTCGCTATTCAAGCGTTACCATCGCTAATCCATGTCTTGATATATGATGGCGCTCGATCGTGGAGAGCTTTGTATGTCGTTATTAGGATTTTAAATTCAATGCGGCGGTTCACCGGTAACCAGTGTAGCTCTTTTAACACTGGTGTGATGTGTTCATTCCGCCGAGTTCTTGATATGATACGTGCTGCTGTGTTTTGCACCTTCTTAAGTTTGTTTAGTGTTGTCGTTGGTACCCAATAAAGGAGGAAATTGCAGTAGTCCATGCGTGATGTGACAAGGGAGTTGACCAGGGACTTTGTTGCGTCTTTTGACAGATATTGTCGGATGTGGCTGATATATCGTATTTGTGAGAAACATGATCTTTCATCTATAATGCGTCGTTGTTATCGTCCAAATGATCATATTTTCTTTGCATTGTTGTTCATGGAAATGAGGTTTTTAATTTCGGCTGATATAAATACAAATTACGTTATAGACATGTTTGATTTTTATAATAATTAATTTGACTCCAGTTATGACGAAGAAATCCTGTTCTATGTATCAAATCAGTATATTTAAAATGTAATTCACATTAAAACGAAATTTAGAATACGATATTAAGAAATAAAGTGTTTCCTCCACCTAGAATGTATGTATGGATTGCCATTAAAATTTGAAGCGTCTATTTATCGTCAGAAGCGATGTTTTTTTAATTGAAATGTTTCCGCATGCAAGCATTCAAAGCTTAAACCGCTAAAACAAAACAATGCGGAAATGTGATAGTCACCACATTCGTGAAAAAGATTTACCATCAGAGCATTCCTTGGGGCATCATACAAGTTCAGTCTATGAAAGATTACAAAAACAGAATTATTAATTAACCAAATACAATGTCGAGTGTTGGGCGGAGCGATCGGTTATTTAACAACTGGGTAATTGATTCTTTCTGTAACATTTTAAAAGGAAGCATTAAATCAGCATTGCCAGACGCGGTTTTTCTGTGCTTGGTCGTTTCTTGTCTCTGCAAGTATGTAATTATATTACTATATCATTCTGTATTAGCATAAGTAGAAGAAGTACATGTATTAGTAGAAGTGTTTATTTTTTTACTTATGTAAAAGATCGTTTCATCCATTCCAGGCCACGTTGTGATGTACACTTATTGCGTGTGTTTTTTTCATCATCCGCCATACAAATCGCCTGGTTGTTTAAATTATTTCAAACGGTTGAAAACTAATCGAGATTTACTGGATTACAATTCAAGCCTAGGCATATAACTTAAATTTCTCCCACGCAATTGATGTATTTTGAGATGAAAGAACCAGACAAGTGATAATAGAACTTTTTAACATAATTACTTCACAGGAATTCTATAAGATGTTTCATCAATGATATTCCCTTTTGTAATTGCATAATGGAGAAAACCACGTACATTCCCTCATTTTATCATAAACAAAACTTACGGCAATGAAATGTCGATTTTATAGTTCCTTGAAAAAGGTGCCTACTTATGCAAACAAATGAGCCGCGTTCTGAGAAAACTGGGCATAATGCATGTGCGTAAAGTGTCGTCCCAGATTAGCCTGTGCAGTCCACACAGGCTAATCAGGGACGACACTTGCCGCATTTATGACATTTTTCGTTTAAATGACGTCTCTTCGTAGCAAAAATCCAATTCAGGCGGAAAGTGTCGTCCCTGATTAGCATGTGCGGACTGCACAGTCGAATCTCGGCAGACATTTTACGCACATGCATTATGCCCAGTTTTCTCAGAACGCGTCTCAAATCATCCACGACTACAATTTATTCATACATATATGACTTTTCTGTGGAAGGGCGACAAAATATGTATTCAATCGTCACAACAAATGGATTATTGTCCAATACCTCAAAAATTTAACAGCTCTTAAATAAATTTTTAATAATTGCAGAAGTTCGCAAATTTAAAAATAAACTAATCTGCATAGTTTTCAAAAAACGAAAATTATAAAGTCAAACGATATTTCTATATCAATTTTAGTGAGTAATGTTAGTTTGCAGTAACCGAAAAATACAAAAAACAACGCGTTAGCAGGCTGGCGTTTTGTGCTAATCGTTAATTTGACGAATCTCCCACTGATGAACAAAATCTTTTCAAAATAGCTTTTTTAAATAAAAGCTAATATAAAAGCTATTTAAATGAAACTAGAATGAGGACTCTAATAAAACGTTCCTGTGGGCGCATGTATTGTGTGCGTTAGCTTAAGATCTGAAACCCATATTGACGTCAAGCCTAAAGGCATCTAAATAAGCGAACATTGTTAACTGCCCATTATTATGTACATCATGCTAGTTAGATGCAGTATAATACATGCATGTCCATATTCGGAAATTTGGAATACTAATCATGCGATAACAGTTTTTTCGATAGGGTTAGGTGAAGTTTTATTTAATGCCATTTTATGAGTTTATATACGCACACGTTAGTTTTGTTAGCAGCACGTAGTCGTCTGTTGTTGTTTGTGTTGGTAATGTTAGTCTTAGATAGAACGAAATACCGCTGAGTACCCTTTATGGAAGGGGTAGGCTCAAAACGATTTTGCTATCGGAGTTAAAGAACATACACATTTGCTTAACACGAGTATTGCATACTTTTTTAACTAGATGTTTACAAGTTTAAATGTAATGTAATATAAGGAAATATGACACTCAGGTTTGTTAGTGTCAAGCTAATGGAACATAACATCAGCGAAGCTGTCTGTGACACGGTAAATTCTTGTATTTTTAGGAACTATGAAAATGGGCATCGTTATTGCTCTGACCATGGCTGTCATGCTGATGGACCTCAACATCTACGCTGATGCCTGTCAGCCAAACTATTGGGCTGATGGATGTAGCGGTGTATCTAACCTCTGGTTCACAAATGACTGTAACAAACACGACATATGCTACGCTTGTGTTAGTCTTAAATTGAACTTATATTATTTGCTCCTTATGCAAAGTTGACAGTTTTCTTTTTTTTTTAATTTTAATTTTATTTCTTGTTTTAAAATATTGACCCCATCATTTTTTTACATCAAACGTGTTTGGTGTTGTATAAATATGTGGTCCGGTATTGCATAGTAAATTAGCTACTGTAAATACATTGGCTTTAAGTCTGTTAGTTGTTCTGATGGCATCGAAGTATTACGTTAAAACAAACAGTTTCTCCTTCGAAGCTTCATGCTTACGGAATGATCCTAAGAACGATTTCTGATTTCATTGTTATTTCCACTCCATCATTACGTGTCTGTGCATTGAATTGAGTGTTCTATGACTTATATTAAAATAATTGTTTAACCCATTTATGCCTAGTGGACTCTCCCATCCTTCTTAATTGAATCAATTTATTTCCAAAATTAAGGATGTCTAGTATATTTATTTCTATGTATAGAATATTTCTTACAGAATTTCCTTTTGGCAAACAGCGCATACCCTGATAAGACGCCGCATCATGTCAGAGCTGGCTTTACGATAATAGTCATCAAACAGCTCTAAATTTGTTGTTAAGGGCGGGCTGGAGATGGGGCACTCGGGTCGGCGTTCTCGACCTTATTGTTCCGGTAGGCGACTGGCTGGATACCGCTCTAAAGGAAACAACACGTGTTTTAGTTAATTCGGTGAAAGTGTTGTTGAATTAGTGTGTGGCCACATTATGTCCTGTACATCTAACTGGGTGCTGAGTTTAGCACCCACGCATGTTTAAACTGTGTGCAGACCTTTTCAATAAACAACACAGATACAAGTATGTAGCGGAAATTATTTTATTACTTTAATTAAATCACTAGACATACGTATTAATCAATTCATAAAATTTACTAAGGCGATACTCATACCAAATGTTTAAGTTCAGTGGCGTCCAAATGTATTATTTCACGTCGAATAAACATAAATATGGGTCCAATGAAATATACAAAATGTTTGCAAGATGGACACAGCCGAAGACCTGCATGACAAGTCCAAGGCAACCAAGAATGTTATAAACACGTAGCAATACGCCAAGTACGATGTTTTCTTTCACAAATGGCCGATCCGAACATTTATATGGACATGGAGCTACCAAAACGATTATTTAAAAATTGACCAAATTTTAAGTCATATCAGATGGCATGATTATTTCGTTTATAATCTACATTGTGTGCATGCTTATCGTAGTATCGCATTTGACTTTAAAGATTTTGGACTCTTGCTTTTGCTTTGTCTTCAAAAGTCCAACAACTACCCATTCCAATATCAATATATCAGTTATTTTTATACGCACCATGCTATAAATTACGAATCGCGTTTTATAACATGAACATAATGAATGTACATGCTATATTAAACGATACTGTCACGGGTTTATTTTTTCACGCGGCATTGTCTAAACGGTATAAAAACTTCACTCATATATAATGTGAGCGTCTCTCGTATATTAAATACGCTAACGATTTTACAAATTACAGATATGCTCAATAATTGGGTAGATACTGTAAATATTACCCAGCGTTGTGAAACCATATTTGATAAACGATTTTATTGACCAAATATATGTATTAAAATTTACATCATTAGTCTTCCACAGTGGTGGAAGAAGGGTGAACATTTACACTTTTAAAGAGAGCAAATACGGATAAGCCGCGAGTCAAATTAACATACGTGTATAGACAATATAGGAGCTCCATGGGCGGCACATCGTCCGTACTATGAAAGTCTTGCTATCAGTCACTATAAATTGTACTAATCATCAATCATCATCCTTGATTCAGTCGTCATTGTTATTATCATCCTTCTCAACAACAACAACAGCAACAAAAACACCACCATAAACATGACACATCATTTTCTTCATACTCATCATCATCATTATCACCACCACCTCCACAATCAATATCGTCACAATTTAATAATAATATCGTGCATATCGATACAAAACGAACAAACATACATACCAATAAGTGGATGTATTTGACATCATTTGAACCGCGTCATGCAAAACATGGTCTTATGCCATATGTTAACAGCTGTAGCTGCAGACCAGCCCGAACATTCGCGCATTATGGTTCGGAGATATCATGTCCGTACTGTGTTAACGAAGAATCGAGTAACTTTATATCGAGAGCGTAGCTCTGGACCTGACTGCTCATTTTTGTGATCTTTCAAATAATCTCGTGAATAAAAAATTCATTCATTCACGAAAGGAAACGCTGTCAAAACCATAACCTTGACAAAAAAGATGGTATAACCGTAGTAACTTAAGTTTGTAATAACATTAATTAATATTATTATATGTAATTAAGCTGTTTAAAGATTCACATTTAATATAAACATTCCACCAAACTTAGTTTCTTAATTACAACTTTTACATATGACGCCACCGAGGTTACAAATATGGGTTCCGGATTTTGTTGCTATCCCAAACCAACTGCAACAAGCTAACGCCGACAGTTGCACCATCCAAAACTACACGAAGGAGGGAAACGATCGAATCAAAATTGATGCCGGTGTGTTCATATTTACTATTATATATAACTGTAATTTAATATAATAAAAATCATATTACATAATTGGCATGTCATAAAAGCACAAAATTATATATACATAATTAGATGTGACTCGCTCTTTGGGAAAACGGAGCTAAATGCATTGATCTCAATGTCGTTCCAGATTAGACTTCACACAGGCTAATCAGAGACGACATTTTCTGCTTTTATTGATGGTTTCGTTTCAATGAAGTCTCTTCTAAACGAAACCCAATCTAGACGGAAAGCGTCGTCCCTTAAACGACACTGTGTGCACATGCATTTAGCCCCGTTTTCCTCCGCGGGGCCCATATTTAGTTACTTTATACTATCATTTACCACTTTAATTCAGGGCCCTGTCTTATCCAAGATTCTGCGAAATATTTTAGAAACGACTGCTTTTTAAGTTCACCACATATCAGCATTTATGACTAAAATCGTTATAAAATAAAAGGGTAGCGAAAGCCACAAATGCAATGAATGTAAGTACGAACACGTTTTAATCATAGAAGCCGGGTTTAAGCTATCATTCATGTCTCTTCAAAAAATAAAATCGTCATAGGACTTTGTCGTCTGATGATTAGTGAGGCGGTATCATGTATGCCCAGAATAGAAATATTTCGTGTTATTTTAGCGAAGAGTACTCGGCTTGTTTACACGCAAAATGGTTATCTTAGATGAGCCTCGTTCTGTGAAAACTGGGCTAAATGCGTGTGTATCTAGTGTCGTCCTAGATTAGTCTGTGGAGTCCGTACAGGCTAATCAGGGTCTTCAATTTCCGCCTTAACTGGATTTTTGCTTCGAATAGACTTTAAACGAAATATACTATGCGGACTGCACAGGCTACTCCGGGACGACACAATTCAAACATGCATAAGGCCTTTTTTCAGAGCGAGGCTAATATATACAGTCGCTGCTTACTCTCTCCAGAAAATGAAGCAAACAGACAACAACAAACCGGTGTCCCCGAAAGAGCGCCGGAATGAGGCTCTCCGGGGAAACACGGATCTGGAGTGCCCGCCTTCCGCCAAGATCGTGCGCATCTTCAAAAGCAGCACGTTCACGGGTAAGTAGCCGCAGTTCCGGGGGAGTTAAGTTTCTGCAGTATCGGCTGAGTTATGTGTGGCCACAGTATCAGCGAAGTTGAGTATCTGCAGTACCGGCTGAGTTATGCGTGGCCACAGTGTCGGCGGAGTTGAGTGTCCACAGTTCCGGGGAAGTTGTGAGTTGCCGCAGTATCGAGGAAGTTGAGTAGCCGCAGTACCGGGGAAGTTGAGCATCTGCAGTACCGGGAGAATTATGTGTGGCCGCAGTTCCGGGGGAGTTGAGTATCCACAGTAACGATAGAGTTGAGTAGCCGCAGTTTTGGGGGAATTTAGTGAGTAGCCACAGTTGCGGGTAGTTGAGTGAGCAGCCGTGGTACCGGGGAAATTGTGATAGCCGCAGTACCGGGGGAGATGAATAGCCACAGTACCGGGGGATCTGAGTGAGTAGCCGCAGCACCGGGGGAGTTGAGTGAGTCGCCGCTGTTTCGGAGCAGTTGTGAGGAGTTTAACTTAAGAACATATGCAGCAGTACCAGGGGGAGTTGAACCTGGGAACGTATGGTGAGTAGCCACAACACAGGGGAAGTTGAACATGGGAACGTATGCCGAAGTACCGCGTGAGTTGAACGGTGGGAACGTAGTAGCCGCAGTAAAAAAGAGGTTGAACCTGGGCACGTATGCCGCAGTATCGGGGGGGGGGGGGGGGTTTAAACATGGATACATGCGTCACAGTACTGGGGCAGCTTGAATGTGGTAGCCACAGTACCGGAGGAATTGCCGCAGTACCGGGGGAGCTGAAACTGGAGTAGGTTGCCGCATTACCGGGGAGTTCACGGCGCAGTATCGGGGGAGTTGTGAGTAGCCGCAGTACCGGGGGAGTTGAACCTGAGTATTTGAACCTGGATAAAGAAGCCGCAGTTCCGGGGGAGTTGAACCTGGATTTAGTCGCGAAGTAACGGGGGAGTTGAACGGCGCAGTACCTGGGGGAGTCGTGAGTAGCCGCAGTACCTGTGGAGTTTAACTAGAGTATCCGGAGTACCGGGTAGTTGAACATGAATAGCCGCGATACCGGGGTAGTTGAACCTGGAAACGTATGGTGAGTAGTCTCAATACCGAGGGAGTTGAACCTGATTAGCCGCAGTATCAGGGGAGTTCAATGTGTGTAGCCGCAGTACTGGGGGAGTTGAACCTGGGAACGTATGATGAGTAGTCTCAATACCGAGGGAGTTGAACCTGAGTAGCCGCAGTATCAGGGGAGTTCAATGTGAGTAGCCGCAGTACTGGGGGAGTTCAATGTGAGTAGCCGCAGTATCAGGGGAGTTTAATGTGAGTAGCCGCAGTGTTGGGGGAGTTGAACATGGGAACGTATGATGAGTAGTCTCAATACCGAGGGAGTTGAACCTGAGTAGCCGCAGTACTAGGGGAGTTCAATGTGAGTAGCCGCAGTACTGGGGGAGTTCAATGTGAGTAGCCGCAGTGCTGGGGGAGTTCAATGTGAGTAGCCGCAGTACTGGGGGAGTTGAACCTGAGTAGCCGCAGTACTGGGGGAGTTCAATGTGAGTAGCCGCAGTACTGGGGGAGTTCAATGTGAGTAGCCGCAGTACTGGGGGAGTTGAACATGAGTAGCCGCAGTACTGGGGGAGTTCAATGTGAGTAGCCGCAGTACTGGGGGAGTTGAACCTGAGTAGCCGCAGTACTGGGGGAGTTCAATGTGAGTAGCCGCAGTACTGGGGGAGTTCAATGTGAGTAGCCGCAGTACTGGGGGAGTTGAATGTGAGTAGCCGCAGTACCAGGGGAGTTCAATGTGAGTAGCCGCAGTACCAGGGGAGTTCAATGTGAGTAGCCGCAGTACCGGGGAAGTTGAACCTGGGAACGTATGATGAGTAGGCGCAGTACCGGGGGTAGTTGAACTCGGAGTTGTATGATGAATAGCCACAGAACCGGGGAAGTTGTACCTGGGAACGTTTGCATGAGTAGCCGCAGTACCATGGGAGTTGAACCTCGGAACGTATGCTCAGTAGGCGCAGTACCGTGGGAGCTCAGTGAGTAGCAACAGTACCGGGGGAGTTGAATCTGGGAACGTATAGCGAGAAGCCGCAGTACCTGAGGAGTTGAAACTGAGTAGCCGCATTACCGGGGGAGTTGAAATTGAGTAGCCGCAGTACAGAAGGAGTTGAACCTGAGAACGTATGACGAGTTGCCGCAGTACCGGTGGAGTTGGACCTGGAAACGAATGGATGAGTAAATGCAGTGCCAAGAAATTTGAGCGGAAGAGAAACGTTTGCGCGAATAAATTTTTGAAACTTAAAACTTTGACTTTAAAAAAAAGACGTACACTCTTTGGAAATGTTAACACCGTTAGACAATGCAATATTACGAAACTTGCAATACTATTTGTATGCAAGTTTTATACATGGAACAAAGCACGGTTATTCAATCACAGTTTCCTAATTCATTTAACGATGAGGTAAATATTAGATTGTCACTACCTCATTAGCAGTTATTGTCTTAGCAGTTCGTTTAAATGTCAGATGCACATGAAAGATCACGTTGCATATACGCGCATTTTAATATTACGTTTAACAGACACATTAAAGGGGCTTCTTCACAGATTTGTGTACGTTTTAAGCGTGTCACTCAATGGCTTCACTTAAAAGATTTAAGTTGATAATCTGAAAAGTAGATAGATTGTTTAACATGTTAAAAATCCACGAATCATTTCAATATCAAATTTCATACACCAAGCACGGAACATTTTAATGAGTAAGGCGTAAAATAAAATATGTTATAAGTTTCATCAAGCTATCTGGCTTTATGATTTGCTAATAATAAATTGATTGATTTGGAACAGTATATTAATCACATTATTGCTGCTACATGGTATCACTTTGTTTTATGATCATATACATGTATAAATTGTATGTCTTACATTGAATAAAAAAATATAATCATATTAGAATGTTGTTAAACTCTGACCTCGAGCATTACATTGTATATAGATTGTACATCAAAATGCATACCGTGCAGGAGCTATGTCTTCGGGTCTGCTCTTATTTGCTTATGGACTTCGAGCTACTAAATTGAATAACACGACCTCGAGACATGACTTTGGGTTACGTCGATACAATTCCGGGTCTATATTCTGCAAAATTCCATACTTTAATTATTATAACAAAACCGAGTCGGTTGAATAATTGGTCGGTCGCTTGGTTGGTCTGTCATGCTGCACATGATGTTCTGTGATAATGTACATGTGTACTTTGTGTCGCGCATTATATATCTTTTTCAGGTTTCTGCCTATTAACATGAAACTTTTATGATATATTGTTTACACTATGTGCCAGATGTGTATGGGCGATATTTTGTTTAGGGTTTTGCACTTCAACTTAGCAAATTTTTGGATTTAGATCATTACATTATTATTAATTTGTACTGCATATCGAGGGCTATAGTCGTTATCATTTTCTTGTATATCAAAACGAAAATAATAGAAGTGGTGTTTATACTATGTAGAAGTGCAGAAAGTTTGTTTTTAAAAAAAACGTTTACATGAAAAAAAAGGTTATTCTTTGGGTTTGCCACAATATTTGTTGACGTGTATGTGCCCTTGAACTAAGGCGATTAATTTACTAATCAACGCGAAGCTTTTTTGTCTATGTATGATCAATGTAAAACAGTGAACGAAACCATGTTATTAATTTAACGTGGGTTTTAGTAATCTCCAATGACTGTTAAACTTTTATTTTAAAGTGTATAAACTGATTGTGCATAGAACGCTGTGTTAGAAAATTGCAAAATGTAATGATTAACATAACATTGAAGATTGTTTGTCAATTCCGATATATCACTTGACCCACATGCAATCCACGTTTAACAATCACTGTCTTCAATGGGGATCGTGCCCTGGACCTATCGGTTACAAGGCAGACGTTTTCCGCGTCGCCATAAAGTCTAGCTCGTGTTTTTAAATGCTGTGGTGTCTGTCCGGTTAGCGCAGTGGTTAGTACACGCGCTTCGTACATAGGCGACCAGGGCTAAATTCCCATTCCCGGAAGAATGTGAGTTTGTCTGGTGGTCATCATACCGTAAAGGTGAGGTTTTCAACCGGGAAGTCCGCTCCCATGGAATACAATGCCACACTAGAATGGAAAATATGTTAGTTCAAACGAAATGTCTGGAAAGTGCAGCTATATTTCATGATTGTGGGAAGCACATTATGTAGGATTGCTAAGACACACCCCAGGTCCCCACACGGACCAGGTCATCGCGTTTGCTATTTATAAGCCTCGTTCATGGAAAACTAGACTTTATGCATGGGCATAAAACGTCATCCCAGATTTGCATGAGCAGTCCGCACAAGATAATTAGGGACGACCCTTTCCGCGATTATGGATTTTAGGCGGGAAGTGTCGCCCTTAAATAGCATAAGCATACTGCACAGACGCTTTACTCTCATGCATTAAACTCAGTTTCCGAAAACGAGACTCTAATCTTGTATTGTCTAATATTGTTGCGATTTTAGTGGATGCAATATTTCAAAGTGAACATAAACTATAAAATCGCATTACCTAAAGTATCAGCGATTGTACTAATAATTTGTTGAGCAAGATTTCCTTATTATTATGCCTTTTTTTTTCTTTGGCTAAACATTGATAATTTTATATAAAACAAACATACGGATAAGACAAAAATGTTATTAGCGCAATTTTAACATGTTTAAATACTATTTTAAACGAATAAGTAAGCATAAAGTTTAAGGGCTTGTTAAGTGGTTCGCCGTCAACCATTATGAATCCGTGACGCTCATATAAACACACATTATGCACTTCTAAAGACCAGCGTTCTAGGAAAACAGGGCTTAATGTATATGCGTAAAGTGACGTCCCAGATTAGTTTGTGCAGTTCGCACAGGCTAATCTGAGTCGACACTTTCCGTCTAAACTGGTATTTCGCTAAGAAGAGATTTCCTTAGAACGAACATTATTATACAAGTGGAAAGTGTCGTCCAAGATTAGCATGTGCGGATTGCACAGTGGCATCTGGGACGACGCTTAACACACATACATTAAGCCCAGTTTTCCCAGAACGAGGCTCTTATAATGACCAGTTTCCTATCGCAGTCGCTGCTGTTCCACAAGTACGGCTACATCGCGTTCCCTCGGATGATCGCTGCGGATGAGTTTGAGCCTTTCTTGACGCAGGTCGAGGGCCCGTAGACAGTCCGGCTCTTCCACAAGTAAGAACAACTTCCGGCCCGGTTAAATGTATGTTTGTGTTTAAAAAAAGAAGATTTCTCAGCATCGGGTACATACTGTAAGAACAGCTATTATAAGTCGACTTTAATCCAGAATATAAAAGTCAGACTGCCCTGCAAGCGCAGTACACGCGCTTCTCACCTTGGCGATCCGAGTTCAATCCCCGTTACCGTAAGCATGTGAGTTTGGCTGGTGTTTATTATATTTCGTCCCAACTTTAGACAATCTAGTAAGTTAATAAGGTAGGAGTGCTAGGACACAATATAATAATGAATATTTTTAAGGACTTTAAGACACTGCGGGTCCTAACATAATACAACCTCAGGTGGGCATCCATTTAGCACGCAACTGTCGGTTTCATTAGAAAGGACAGACAGGTAGAAAGTCGCCAAGTATCAGAATATTATGAAGTGCAAACTTCTTCAGTTTTGTTATCAGGTTGTTGATTGTTTGGAATATAGTTTCATTGCTACGAAGTATGACAAAATAAAACTGACATTAGACTGACTTCTGTACAAAAATATAACTAAGTAGTACCCTTTTCATCTCTTACCCATCACCATAACATTTCAATGTTTGTATGCTAATTTACTAATACATCATCTTCGTTTATGCATTTTCTTTTTTTAAACATCACCTTTTACATCAACAATGTTTTACATACACACCATATTTCACTACATACTGCTATGATGTGCTTGAACTACATGGCTGACATTGCGTCTTCAAAAACTGTGGAGTACCTGTAGAAGTGGCTAGAAGACCCATGTTGAATTACTATTAAGTGATGCTGTACAAATATATGAGGTTTAAAGCTTCTATGTACCAAGGAATTGGAAATTAATCACAACTGTTATTTTGGTAAAATGTCATGACCACTGCAATAATGACATGACACCATTTACTGAGGTACACTGGTGTTGTTTTGTCACACGTTATTGGCCTGCCAATGTCCAGATATCCAGGCAGATGTGGATGACCCAAGGCCCCTCGTAGACTACCCTAAGGCACTCCTGAAGGTCAGAGGAAGGTATGAGCCTTGCCATAGAGCTTCACTGGGTGCAACAAGCCATGGCCAGTCGCAAACATTATACCTCAATAAGGAGAGACTACATTGGAATTACTCTGTAATTCAGTTTGTTGGTTGGTTAGGTTTGTCTACATAAAATGAACCTTGTTCTGGGAAAACTTGGCTAGTGCATGTGCGTAAAGTGTTTTCACAGATTAGCCTGTGCAGTCTGCAAAGGCTAAACTGGGAAAACTATATGCCTGCATTGGATCTTCGTTTAGAACTTAACATTCCATAAAAACAGAAAATTCTTTATTAGCCTGTGCGGACTCCACAGGCCAATCTGGGACGGCACTTTGCAAACATACGGTACATTAAACCCGGTTTCCCACAGTGGGGCTGTAGATTATTATAGGGAGGGAGTATATTAGAGTCACTCTTCTGGTTGACGAGTTGGTCTGGTGTTTTTTGCAGTCAGTTGAAACTAGGTCATCACCATGAAGAACCTCTACTCTGCCCATTTACTTCAGTTATATGCTGTTGAACACATAGCAGACAAAGCAGATTTGCAAATTAAACAATAGGAAAACTGGGTTTAATGCATTTGCGTAGTGTCATCCCAGATTAGCCTCCGCAGTCCGGAACAAGTTTTTTTACCTAGACTGGATATTTGTATAGAAGGGACTTTCCTTAAACAAAAAAACCATAAAAGCGGATAGCTGTCCCTAATAAGCCTGTGCAGACTGCACAGGCTAATCTGGGACGACACTTTACACACATGCATTAGCCAAGTATTCCCAGAACAAGGTTCATTTTATTTTCCCCTGAGTGTGGCCCATATTCATCAAAACAGAATTCTCCCAATGATGTAAACCCAAATATATACAACCCATTAAATCACTCTTTTCATGTAAACAATCATCTTATAGTAGCTGGCTGAAAATGAAGAGGAGCATTTAAAGACATCAGGACTGTGTTTAGATATATTCCCTTAACTGCAACACCAGCACTATTGGTTGAACTGGAAAAGACACGCAAGATCTTCTATGCATCATCTCCTCTACTGCAAGCTCTGTTCGGAGACTTGAAATCAATTCTCATGTTTACCACAGCCCTTCTTAGATTAAATAAACATTAATAAACTTTACAAACAGAATACAAGATCATGTGGATTCAATTTTAATTGAGATGCTAGTAGTAAGACAATTATGTTATTCGACTTGAATTGCATTTATTATTTATTGTTTAATTTGTACCCGTTTAATTTGTACCATATTGTAAATTTCTGCTGACATTTCAACACTTTATACGTTATGTTAAATAAATATATGAATTGTTGATAATTTTGCATTTTTTATACTGGAACTATATACATTTCTAATATTGTTTTAGACATCGTATTTTCTACTTGTATACCAGTTACTGTGAAAGACAATTATAAATTGTATTTGAAGGTTTGTCCATTGTAACTATATGAACAGGGTTCTATAGCAATAAAACACAATCTGCATTGTCTGAAAATGGGGCTTAATGCATTTGCATAAAATGTTGTCCCAGAATAGCCTGCGCAGGGACACCATGTTCCACTTTTATGAAATATTTTATTAAAGAAGTATGTTCTAAACAAAAATCCAGTTAAGCCAGATTAGCCTGTTCAGACTGCACACACTAATCTGGCACATTTTATGCTTTTGTTTTTATGCTATTGCATTTGCTACTTTAGAACCAATTACTGTAAACAATAAGAATTTGCACACATGAACATAATGTGTTTTAATTGATTATTAGATCATTTAAACATATATTTTTAATAAATAAATTATATTAAAAATGTGTTTGAAATTCTGTCAATTGTAACTATATGAAAATAGATCCTATAGCAATAATGAAAGAAGCACACGCTGGGAAAACGGGGCCTTATGCATTGGGTATAATGTCGTCCCAGATAAACCTGTGCAGAGACGACACTTTCCGTCGTTATGGAATTCTCTTCTATACTAAAATTCAGTTTAGGCGGAAAGTGTCGTCCCGACACATGCTATTCTTGGAAGACAGTTTATGCATATAGCTTCATTTTCCCCCAAGCGAGGCTCATTTGTTTATGGCTAGGCAGGTGTACACACATTTGGATCATTCTTAACTCCTCACTTTGCACTCAGTATAATAAGTTTCATCAAAGTATCTTCAGTATTTTTGTAAAGTATCTTCAGTACTTTTTCAAAATCACAGAATGCAGCTTTGTGGACAAACAAATCATCTCTAAATCTCAACAGTTTTTATCTGTTGTTCTTGATAACTTTACAACTATGTGTATTAATTCAAAAGAGGGAAAAGAATTCAACATTGTTTTAAATATAGAGAGGCTGAAATGTCATACATTTAATAAAATGCAAACAATACAATTTAATCGGTTTAAAATAAAATCATATTTACATTGTATTCATAACACGATATGTAACACTATCAAATATCAAACCAATAACAATAAATAATGTAAAGCACAGATACATATTGGCCAGAAAATGTATGTATACAAGGTTTATCTACATGTATGATACAATTTAATAACTTTGATACAACTAGCTTACAACTATTTCAATTGTTCATATTGCCATTATTTACAAAACTGTATTCAATATCCTCCCAATTTCAGACTTTAGATGGGGTTTTTCAACGTAAACAAACTATAAATTTAAGACGTTAGTCCCTTATGAAATGTATTTTGTGAATTTGAATGTTCAATATTACTGTTGCATAGTGTAACTAAATACAGACCAGGGCTTAACATTAACAGTTGTCCTATTGCCCCTGGCAAGCAAATGTTGGGTCCGGGCAAGTTATTTTATAATCTAGTTGTCCACCCGGGCAAGTGAAAAAAAACAACAAAGAGCATGTAATTTAGACTTTCATTAGACTTTAATTGCAGTAATCATTTTGTTAAATTTTCAAAAACAAAAAAGGTTTTGTGGTGTATCACTTTGATCTTTATAAAAAAATATGAGGTTTACAGTAAATGTGATATTTCATGTTTGGGCAAGCAGCTTTACGTTCAGGGCAAGTAGATTTTCTAAGTACTTGCACGGTAGGGCAAGTTGGTTTTTCTGTTAATGTTGAGCCCTGCAGACTATAGATAGTTGCATGCTTGAATAACCTGACTATTATACTGTACATTGAGCTGATAAGCCAGTCTCGCTTGAGCCACCAACGCAGTAACATCATTAAATAGTATAGCGCACATAAGTATTTGTCATTACTATGAAGTATGATTATTCACATGAGTGAAATAAAACATTGAACACAAGTTCAATAACAAATACACATAACATCAACAAATGAAACAGTTACTATGCATGATATGAATACACGTTCTTATGTCTGTATCCTAAGGCTATCTTCCAAACTTAACAGAATATTCCTCTGACATCTGGAGAACAAATTAACTGCCTATAATCACTATTTAATATTGTTACATTTAAAGTCTGCAATCTGAGACATCTCAACACTATTGTCTGCCAACTTTACTGTAAACTATGCATTGCACATTAGCAAGTATATTTATAAACAACGCTGAACATAACAAGTGGACATTTTGTCACAGTGGTATACTAAATAAATATGCCATTATCATGAAAAAAGTAAACAAAAACAAAATTCAAACAAAATGTTCATCAACGTGAACTTTTTTTATCATCTAAGTATTAAACAAATGGTTACACTATATCTTCAATTATTTTTATCGATCCGAAACTACGTAATCTAGCAACAAATGTATACATGAGACAACAAGGATTTGCAAACTTTGCATAATCCCCAAAAAGGCAAGTTTCATTAACTGAAAAAAAATACATTAATCAGAAAATTTCAAACGTCACAGGGACTCTGATTTCCACATTCAAGCCCCCCCCCCCTCACACACAATTTACTGTTAAATGGCCTGGGGAAAGTACTGAGTTGGTAAAAAAAAAATATGACAACTTCATGATTTTCAACACTTGATCTGAATAATGCATGTTTGCGACATAATCTGACTTGTTGTATTTGCATCTCGGCTATTTTAATATAATAACATTTTATATTTCATCAAAACAAGAATACAATGTCTGAAACAATTATCTAATAGTGGATACTAAATCAGGTGTTATCACCTAAAAACTTAACAAAATGTAGTACAATCCAAATGCCCTGAACCAGTTAATTTATATTCAATTCATCTTTGTACTGGTGGGCTGTAGAAATATCTTGGTCTCAATGAATAATATTAAGATTTTGTGCTAGCTTGATAAAGCAGCCACTTTGCATGAATGAATCCAATGTCAATCTTTACTGTTCAAGACAAGAATTGCTCTATATGTACAATGGACAATTTCAAAGGGCCATAACTCTGTGAAAAATCATCCGACAAGAACCGGCTGATAATATGCACATCTCCTCTTGGTAGTGAAGCTTCTAATAAAGTTTCATTGACTTTCGGTCATAAGTTGCTGAGAAATAGCCCGGACAAGAATTGCACAATATGTACATTTAATGGAAAATTTCAAAGGGCCATAACTCTAAGAAAATTCATCCCACCAGAACCGGCTGATAATATGCACATCTCCTATTGGTAGTGAAGGTTCCCATAAAGTTTAATTGTATTCCGGTCATTAATTGCTGCGAAATAGCCCGGACAAGAATTGCACTATATGTACAGTTAATGGAAAATTTCAAAGGGCCATAACTCTCTGAAAAATCATCCGACTAGAACCCGCTGATAATATGCACATCTCCTCTTGGTAGTGAAGCTTCCCATAAAGTTCCATTGAATTCCGGTCATTAGTTGCTGAGAAATAGCCCGGACAAAAATTGTGCACGGACGGACGAAGCGGCGACTATATGCTCCCCCCCCCCCCCAATTTTTTGGGGGGAGCATAAAAACATGCTTAATGCATGTGAGTAAAGTAAAGTGCCAGGTAGCCAATGCAGTCTTAATCAGTGACTACAGTAGAGTGCCGGGTAGCCAATGCAGTCTTAATCAGTGACTACACTCTCAGGGTAGCCAATGCAGTCTTAATCAGTGACTACACTCTTTGTGCCGGGTAGCAAATGCAGTCTTAATCAGTGACTACACTCTCAGGGTAGCCAGTGCAGTCTTAATCAGTGACTACACTCTGGGTAGCCAATGCAGTCTTAATCAGTGACTACACTCTTTAATGCTGGGTAGCCAATGCAGTCTTAATCAGTGACTACACTCTTTGTGCCGGGTAGCCAATGCAGTCTTAATCAGTGACTACACTCTTTGTGCCGGGTAGCCAATGCAGTCTTAATCAGTGACTACACTCCGGGTAGCCAATGCAGTCTTAATCAGTGACTACACTCTTTTATGGAATTTTTGTCTAAAGGTAGTCTTTTCCAAATGAGAAATCTAGTCTGGGCAAAAAATATCGTCCCTGATTAGCCTTTGCAGACTGCCACTTAACACACATGCATTTAGCCACGCTTTCCCACCGACAGGCTCGTAGGCATTATACAAATAGAGGTTTGGCTTGATACACGTTCATGAACACCTAACCCTTCATTGAAATACAAAAGCACCACCTTAAATTTCTTATAGCTAAATCATATCCACTTTTCTCACTGTCAAGCTACAACAAAATTCTAGTCAGCATTTCTTCTCTTCTGCTACACTAGCATAAGTTTGCGGCGTTTAAAACTGTTGCTGTGCCTGAGGATGTATATTTTGTATGAGCCAGGTTTGATATCCACCATAATCGTTATAAGTATTTTATTTTCCTGCTGTGTTAAATGTATAGGGTAAACTAGCAAGTTTGGATGTGGGTAGTTGCTTTGTTGGTTTTGGTAGCTCTACTGGAGATTCGAATACATTCCCATGGGACCAGAGTGGACACAGGGGACTGATTTGAAGACAAGGACGTCCTCAGATATGCCAGCAGAGGGTACCGTCAATTCTGAGCAGTTGTGAATGAGCAGTATTGGATCAGGACACCCAAAACTGCCTTAAAGTCCCTGTCTTGGTTCAAGGCCTAGTTAACGCCCCTGTGGTTACGTGGCATGGTTGAAGACGGAGGGGTCTGACTTCTAGGTGGGGTGGACACGGGGCTTGGTAGCAAGACTGGGGCTTGGTATCTTGGTGTTTTTTGGTATCTCCATCATAGGCCTCTCAACTGGAAAATGGCGGTGTTTCAGATATTGGACCTGAAATCAATTATAAACATTAAATATTAACTCTTCGTCATAAAAAACCTATGCTCAGACAAGGTCACGTATACATTTTTACACAATAATGCAATTTAACATAATTTGTACTACTAGTTATATAAATGTAGGATCTGGCACAAGTTGTCATATCATACCACATTTTATTAAATGAGTTCAGGAATTTTGTTAGTAAGCGAGCCTTTGGCAAGCTTACTAACGAATTACCTGGAAGAGTTTTATAAAATATGGTATGATATGACAACGAGTATCAGATCTTTTTTATCACATTCTTTTAAATGAGCAAATTAAATAAATATTTACGCAAACATAATGATAAATCCTGAATGTTGTTTACATTTTGTGACGTCATTTGGCGTTGCAACGTTATTTCAGAAAAGTAACAAAATGCAATTGGTCAATAAATGAAAACTAAGCCAATGAAAACACTTTCAGTGTTTTTTTTTCTCATTTAGGGGAATGGTTGCGGGGCCCGTCCAAAGGGGAATAAATGCCTCGTTTTTAGGAAAAGGGGAAAATTAAAAATTCACTTGTTTATATGTAATGATATTTATTATATTAATACACATGTTTGTATGAATGTAATATTCACAGCTGAATGTCTTTGTCCTTTTTCTTAAAATTAAAATATATATCAATGATTTTTTAAACATTTAAGTCTCAGACAGTTCAGCCTTCATGCACAGTCTCAGTTTTCTTAGCCATTTTGAGTCTAATTGGGATCTTTTAAATCGATAAAATGGCAAATTTAAGCATTTTTTATCAATAAAATCATTTATATACGTTGACATAACTTTTCTGACCTTTCAAAAAATGTTTTGGATGTGGACATGTAAATTTGTGGGTTTTTGATTAAAAAAAAAAGAATTTGCATTAGATATTTTGTTATGAGTATGAGTTACAGGGGTTGAAGAATCCACTCAACCGCTCGCATATGCTAGTGAAGTTGACGGTCGGGCGAGTAAAATTTGTTAAATACTCGACCGACCGGGAGAGTGCTGTTCTTCAAGTTGAGAAATATAAATTCAGTTCCAGAACTCCTTCCACATCGTTACAAATTGCGAACAATTTTTCGAACAAACAAAAAATACGTTTAGTACACAAAGAAACTGCACTGTCGTTTTGACAATGAAAAATGACGTCACGGGCACAGTAAAAATAATTCTCAAAATCGGCTGAGCTCTTTTCGTCGTTGTCGGTGCTCTTAGCTAATCGATTAAAAGTGAATAAAACTGTTAAATGTATTGGTCATTCCGTGAATTTTAATGTAAAAATTAGGAATGGCAACGGTTATTCGGTTAACCGGTTATCCGTTTCTTAAGGAGGTTAACCGGTTACAATATTAATATTTGGTTACTCTTCAGAAAACACAATTTTTGGTTGAACGCAATAAATGCTCAAATCGTTAGTTTTGCTTTGCTTCATTTCACTGTATTGGCTAATCTTATCGAAAATTATCGGCAATTACCATCCCGTGATGCCCCGTGCGGAGCAAAAGCGATTAGAGTTGTAAACTATCGGGGTGCAGCGGATGAATGAACAGGTTTTATTGTGCCATTGTTTTGACTACCATTGCTTTATAAAATCAATAAAGCTGCACACTGTGATTACACCCGATCACTGTTGATTTAACAACTATTGAAAACTTAAACACCCTAATAAAGACATTGAGTATGAACAGGCCTAAACAACAGAGGTTAGGAAAATACTATGCCCATTCCAAAATATATTTACGCTAATTGACAATTGTTAGTAATCAGCAAACTGTTAATGCACGTAATTCTTAAAGGATAATGAGTGTTAATAAAACACAACATAATTAAAATTCTGCACTAGCTTTAATTGGTCAAGGTGTAGAACAATAATTTTGTGTAAATGACATGGAGGTAATATTACAACAGAGAAATATCACAGTTCACCGACAAGCATGTAAACAATGTCGGAAATGACTTTCAGAAATGACTAAGTATTGGATTCCAAATGTATATTCCTAATTTAAAGGACCAACACAATTTTTAAAGAAACAGTATTTAATTGATAAAATGGTTTCAGCAATTAGGTTACAAGACAATCAACAAGACAGAGTATATTTGCATATACATGTGATTGTTTATAAACGTATACGTTTTTCGGAAGTTTGTTTTTTATTTATGTGTCAATATGACAGTCGGTTAACCGGTTAACCGCTCGAATATCGAAATAGGTTAACCGGTTACGGATTTGCTTAGGTTTGCCATCCCTAGTAAAAATCAATAAAACAACAAGGGCTGTTTGTAAAACATGCATGCCACCCATATGGGCTCTCCGTTGTAGTGACAGCCATTGTGTGAGTATGTTTTTGTCACTGTGACCTTGACCTTTGACCTAGTGACCTAAAAATCAATAGGGGTCATCTGCCAGTCATGTTCAATGTACCTATGAAGTTTCATGATCCTAGTTATAAGCGTTCTTGAGTTATCATCCGGAAACTATTTTACTATTTTGGGTCACCATGACTTTGACCTTTGACCTAGTGACCTGAAAATCAATAGGGGTCATCTGCGAGTCATGATAAATCTACCTATCAAGTTTCATGATCCTAGGAATAGGCGTTCTTTAGTTATCATCCGGAAACCGTTTTACTATTACGGGTCACCGTGAACTTGACCTTTGACCTAGTGACCTCAAAATCGATAGGGGTCTGTTATCTGCGAGTCATGATCAATGTACCTATGACGTTTCATGATCGTAGCCATTAGCGTTCTTGAGTTATCATCCGGAAACCATTTTACTATTTCAGGTCACCGTGACCTTGGCCTTTGATATAGTGACCTGAAAATCAATAGGGGTCAACTGCGAGCCATGATCAATCTACCTATCAAGTTTCATGATCCTAGGCATAAGCGTTCTTGAGTTATCATCCGGAAACCATTTTACTATTTCGGGTCACCGTGACCTTGACCTTTGACCTAGTGACCTGACAATCAATAGGGGTCATCTGCAAGCCATTATCAATCTACCTACGAAGTATCATGATCCTAGGCCTAAGCGTTCTTGAGTTATCATCCGGCAACCATTTTACTATTTCGGGTCATTGTGACCTTGACCTTTGACCTAGTGACCTCAAAATCGATAGGGGGCATCTGCGAGTCATGATCAATCTACCTATCAAGTTTCATGCTCCTAGGCCTAAGCGTTCTTGAGTTATCATTCGGAAACCATTTTATTATTTCGGGTCACTGTGACCTTGACCTTTGACCTAGTGACCTGAAAATTAATAGGGGTCATTTGCGAGTCATGATCAATCTACCTATCAAGTTTCATGATCCTAGGCCTAAGCGTTCTTGAATTATCATCTGGAAACCATTTTACTATTTCGGGTCACCGTGACCTTGACCTTTGACCTAGTGACCTCAAAATCAATAGGGTTCATCTGAGAGTCATGATCAATGTACCTATGAAGTTTCATGATCCTAGGCCCAAGCGTTCTTGAGTTATCATCCGGAAACCACCTGGTGGACGGACCGACCGACAGACCGACCGACATGTGCAAAGCAATATACCCCCTCTTCTTCGAAGGGGGGGGGGGCATAATAATACATCACTGGTTAATTAAAACACTTCTTATATTTAATTAAAAATAAACAGAATCAAATAATTATTAATAAACAGAATAATTCCGAATTTCGTGATCAGAAGCCTGAGGCAAAATTTACCATGTTGTAACCTTTGTCAATCAAGCGTGTCTTTCAGTAAAAGTTTGAAATATTAAAATGGAAAAGGGTTCCATTTTAAAATATCTGAAAGGTGGTGGCGACAGGAAACAGAAAGAATTAGAAAGATCGTCAAAACGAGAAGCGAAAGAATTGAGAAAAGGAAAGAGGGGCATAAATTGTAAGGAAAGCAAATATAATCCATCAGATAATGTAGTTAATTTGTTTGCAGTTTAGTGTCACTATGTTAAGTACATGTAGGTTTAAAAGGTTCTGGTTGATCATAACTATAAATATAGATATCTATTTTTTTTTAAAGCAGGGCGAGTAGATTAAAGTAAAGGGCGAGTTGATTGTCAGGCCTACTCGCCCTGCAGGGCGAGTGGCTCTGGAAATTTTTTTCAACCCCTGAGTTAAATTGGTGCATCAGTATATTCATGAAATCGACATTTATTAATGTCCCACAAATAATGGCGATTTTGAAATTCATATTCCGTATTTTCTGCGAAAAGTGTTTGTTATACTAACCTGAGACGACAATTTCCTCCTAGAATTGATTTTTGTTAGGAAGAAATTTCTTTTCAACAAAAAAATTCCTCAAAAGCAGAAAGTATCATCCCTGATTTGCCTGTGTGCACACTGCACAAGCTAATATGTGGATGGAACTTAAAAAGCATTAAGCCCCATTTTCCCAGAGTGATGCTTACTTTGAATCCAATTTTGAAATTCTGTGTTACTGAGGTTTGGAAAGCATCCAGCTGAAGAAGGGTTTGAGTTATTGATCCTCAAGTAAAATAAGTCATTTTATGTTATGTGAAATCATATCATTTTTGTCCAATTCATCTTTAGCATTCTTAATACATTCAATCTTGTGGATGCGACCACTTGTATTAAGCGACCTTTGTCTTATGCGACCATTTTGAAATACCACTGAGCTTTTTCGCTATATAATGATATTGTATTAAGCGACTTTTGTTTTACGCGACCAGCGACCGCCGATTTTTGTGTATTTTGATGTCCGAATCTTGAATTAAGCGACCACTAGAAGGTAAAAGTGGTTAATCTATTGATCTTTCAGGGACAAATCTGTGTTAATTGTTCATCTAAGCCGATAAGATGAACTGTTACACCTCTGCTTTGTTTTCACACCAACCATTATGATTATGCTTTGTCTCGTTGACCGGTTCTGACCGGTATTGTTGTAGACTGAGTATCAATTTATTGAGTTGAATAATAGAGGAACGTATTACGCACAGTCTACAGAATAAATAGTTTACTATGTGAAACGTTAAGAGACAACGCAGATTTTTCTTGAGTATAGATAACAGGTGCAGAAACAATGCACTGTACGCGACAAACATTTCCTGAGAAGTGCGGAACAAAAACTATTAATCAGCACCATCTGTCGAAATCCGTACATTACCAATTTGTAATTATGCTAATTAGTAGATACTTTTTAGCCAATCACATTGTTATTTACTTAATAAATTTTCCAATCAGGTCTGTTTTTTTTCAATTGACGTGTTTTATTTTTTCAGCTCATTATGTGTCATAATTGAGTCAGATTTCCTTAAGCATACATGCAGAAATTAAAATGTCAAAACGAAAAGTGTTAACATTGAACGAGAAAATTCGGGTTTTGGACGTAAAATCGCAGATGAATTTGGTGTCGGTAAAACTCAAATTCAGAACATTCTTAAGCGTAAAGCCAAGGTGCTTGAAGACGTGGAAAATAATTTGTCAGGTGAAGAAAAAAAGCGAAAAATATTTCCTTGTCTATGTTGTTTTTGCAAATGAATATGTACACACAATTCATTTATAATAAATGATACTTTATAATAAGTGAAACAAGATGTGTTTGTGAAACACAATGTCCCCCTATATGATGTTTGACCTTGAGGGATGACCTTAACCTTTTGAAGGTTGACCTTGACCTTGACCTTTCACCACTCAAAATGTGCAGCTCCATGAGATACACATGCATGCCAAATATCAAGTTGCTATCTTCAATATTGCAAAAGTATTCATAAAATAAGCGATTTGGGCCACATATATTTGACCTCTGACCTTTAAGGATGACCTTGACCTTTCACCACTCGAAATGTGCAGCTCCATATGAGATGCATATGCATGCCAAATATCAAGTTGCTATCTTCAATATTGCAAAGGTATGCGATTTGTGCCACATATATTTGACCTCTGACCTTGAAGGATTACCTTGACCTTTCACCACTCAAAATGTGCAGCTCTATGAGATACACATGCATGCCAAATATCAAGTTGCTATCTTCAATATTTCAAAAGTATTCATAAAATAAGCGATTTGGGCCACATTTATTTGACCTCTGACCTTGAAGGATGACCTTGACCTTTCACCACTCCAAATGTGCAGCTCCATGAGATGCACATGCATGCCAAATATCAAGTTGCTATCTTCAATATTGCAAAAGTATGCGATTTGGGCCACATATATTTGACCTCTGACCTTGAAGGATGACCTTGACCTTTCACCACTCAAAATGTGCAGCTCCATGAGATAAACATGCATGCCAAATAGCAAGTTGCTATCTTCAATATTGCAAAAGTATTCATAAAATGAGCGATTTTGGCCACATATATTTGACCTCTGACCTTGAAGGATGACCTTGACCTTTCACCACTGAAAATGTGCAGCTTCATGAGATACACATGCATGCCAAATATGAAGTTGCTATCTTCAATATAGAAAAATTATTGCAAAATGTTTAAGTTGGCGCAAACAGACCAACAGACAGACCAACAGACAGGGCAAAAACAATTTGTCCCCCACTACTATAGTGGGGGATATAAAAATAAAACACATTATAAGTAAAATATTGTTTATGTATTGTGTTTATATTCATTTTATTATAAAAGTTAAAATCATTGAAAGAGATTATCCTTCATATAGATTAAAATTGAGGGTAAGCATTCTTCCAAAATGGCCTTTTTTATTTAAAGACCACTTTTGATTACTCCCTTAAGTGGTCTCTTAATACAAAATTGACTGTACACAGCCTGGTATTCTGTCAAATCATTAGTTTTAGTGGGACATTATGTTTTGCTTATTTTAAGGGTTGACCGTTCCACAAAGTTAACACAAACACATGGAAAATACATGTGTAACTTACACAAATTCCTCAGTTATTTTTTTTTAAACTGAACAAGATGCGTTTGTGAAACACAATGTCCCCCTATATGACGTTTGACTTTGAAGGATGACCTTGACCTTGTGAAGGATGACCTTGACCTTGACCTTTCACCACTCAAAATGTGCAGCTCCATGAGATACACATGCATGCCAAATATCAAGTTGCTATATTCAATATTGCAAAAGTATTCATTAAATAAGCGATTTGGGCCAAATATATATGACTTCTTTCCTTGAAGGATGACCTTGACCTTGACCTTTCATCACTCAAAATGTGCAGTTCCATGAGATGCACATGCATGCCAAATATCAAGTTGCTATCTTCAATATTGCAAAAGTATTTATAAAATAAGCGATTTGGGCCACATATATTTGACCTCTGACCTTAAAGGATGACCTTGACCTTAACCTTTTACTACTCAAAATGTGCAGCTCCATGAGATACACATGAATGCCAAATATCAAGTTGCTATCTGCAATATTGCAAAAGTATTCATTAAATGAGCGATTTTGGCCATATATATTTGACCTCTGACCTTGAAGGATGACCTTGACCTTTCACCACTCAAAATGTGCAGCTTCATGAGATACACATGCATGCCAAACATGAAGTTGCTATCTTCAATATAGCAAAAGTTATTGCAAAATGTTAAAGTTGGCGCAAACAGACAGACCAACAGACAGACAAACAGACAGACCAACAGACCAACAGACAGGGCAAAAACAATATGTCCCCCACTACTATAGTGGGGGACATAAAAATCCATGCATTAATTAATGTGTCCGTGAATATCTGTTTTAACCAGGAAATTTCATGTGGAAGAATATAAATGGTTTACAAATTACAAACAATTAATGGGGATATTTTACCTTGTGTGAATTTATACTGTCCTTTCCCACCTCATCTTTTTTTCATTCTTAATACGGTACATAAGAAATACACAAGCGGGCCTTTGGAACGGACCCATACGCAAAGCATTCTTTTAAATACATGTCTTATGATTAACATTATCTCAACTAGAAATGGCGCGGCAGAGGCCGACGCGTATCCCCACGTCGCATGTTTGACCCAGGGAGCGCCCCAGGGTTGGTAATGGGTCCATGCATAGTTGAGATTGACCGTATTGTCATAAGAAAAGTTCAGTATCCATTAGAAGTGAATCGGTGTAGAAATGAAGCAATTATAGTAAAAGACAATTTTGTGTGGGTGTGGCCTATTATGGGCGGGGCGCCCCAGGGTTGGTAAAGGGGCCATACATAGTTGAGATTGACCGCATTTTCATAAGAGATGTTCAGTATCAATTTGAAGTAAATCGGTGTAGAAATGAAGAAATTATAGTAAAAGGCAATTTTGGGTGGGCGTGGCCTATATGGGCGGGTTGCCCCAGGGTTGGCAATGGGACCATGCATAGTTGAGATAAACTGTATTGTCATAAGAGAGGTTCAGTATGAATTTGAAGTAAATCGGTGTAGAAATGAGGGAATTATAGTAAAGGCAATTTTGGGTGGGCGTGACCTATGTGGGCAGGGCGCCCCAGGGTGGGCCATGCATAGTTGAGATTAACTGTATTGTCATAAGAGAGGTTCAGTATGAATTGAAAGTGAATCGGTGTAGAAATGAAGAAATTATAGTAAAAGGCAATTTTGGGTGGGCGTGGCCTAAGTGGGCGGGGCACCCCAGCGTTGGTAATGGGGCGATGCATAGCTGAGATTAACCGTATTGTCATAAGAGAGGTTCAGTATCAATTTGAAGTGAATCCGTGTAAAAATGAAGAAATTATAGTAAATGTCAATTTTGGGTGGGCGTGGCCTATGTGGGCGGGATGCCCTACGGTTGGTAATGGGGCCATGCATTGCTGAGATTGACCGTATTGTCATAAGAGAGGTTCAGTTTCAATTTGAAGAGAATCGGTGTAGAAATCAAGAAATTATAGTAAAAGGCAATTTTGGGTGGGCGTGGCCTATGTGGCTGGGGCGCCCCAGGGTTGGTAATGGGGCCATGCATAGTTGAGATTGACCTTATTGTCATAAGAGAGGCTCAGTATTAATTTGAAGTAAATAGGTGCAGAAATGAAGAAGTTAATGTAAAATAACATAAAAAAATGAGTGAAAATCTCTGACCCGGCCCCGCCCTAACCCCCATAACTTTTACCCAGGGGTCAGATAAAAATTCTGCCACTATCACCGTCGCACATGTGCTCATAGCTACCATGTATGCAAGTTTCAAGGTTCTAGTGCTAATATTGTAGGAGGAGTAGGTGGCCAGGACGGACGGACTGACGGACAACAATACAATATCCTCACTTTTTCTCCGAAAAACGTGGGGATAAATATATTTCACTTTGATAAAAAAAGTAAATAACTATCATTATATGATTTTATTCTATAATATGAAGTATTAGAAATAGTTATATTTAATTAGTTTTTCCCTATATCAATCGACTTCAGGCCATTTCCGCCCTATGCCATGGTTCTGAAATTTGGCCCCATTCCCAATGCAAATCTGGTTGTTTTTATATATTATCCCAATTGGAAAACAACATATCCCAATTCCAAACATTTTTTTAAACCTTTCAATATTTAAGTTACCCTGATCCTGAGTAGAAAATAGAAAAATATGTTAAATTAATTATTTAAGACTTTCGTTATATTCCCCGAAATCCGGCGTTTCACGCGATTTTTTTCACCAAAAAAAAAGGCCAGGCCTTTCCACCAAAATCGGATACAAAACCTGCACTTATCACACATGTTCATAATATTTTGAAATTTTTTAATAATATGTTATCAAAATAGTCGTTATTTACAAGTTAACAGCTTTTTTGAAATATAAGCAACACTATTTACATGCGAATTTTTTCCCAATTGAGCCAGTTTTGCGATTTTTGTTTTCTTCCCAAAGTGGAGTTTTTCACAACCCGAAATTCCCAAAATTCCAGTGTGGTGTTTTCCCAAAATGGAGCGAAAAAGGCCTGGTCACTTTTTGCACGAACAAAATTCAAAATCCCAAAATTGCATTTTCCCCAAAGTGGCCAAGTAAAGGCCTGACAATAAAAGCATCTATTTCACCTTGTGTGTATTCAGCTTATTCTTGTCCAACACATCTTTAGCATCATTGTCCCGACTCAGCAGCGACTGAAGCAGCAGAATAGCTTGATGTATTTTCTGTATATATATTAAGGATTCACACACATTTATATAAGTGTAATTAAAATCAATTACAAATGTAAAACCACATAAAATAAGGGAAATTGATAAATCTCACATCATGTCAACATTCTATAAACATTACTCAAACAAGATGTGTTTGTGAAACACAATGTCCCCCTATATGACGTTTGACCTTGAAGGATGACCTTGACCTTGTAAAGGATGACCTTGACTTTTCACCACTCAAAATGTGCAGCTCCATGAGATAGACATGCATGCCAAATATCAAGTTGCTATCTTCAATATTGCAAAAGTATTCATACAATAAGCGATTTGGGCCACATATATTTGACCTCTGACCTTGAAGGATGACCTTGACCTTTCACCACTCGAAATGTGCAGCTCCATGAGATGCACATGCATGCCAAACATCAAGTTGCTATCTTCAATATTGCAAAAGTATTTATAAAATAAGCGATTTGGGCCACATATATTTGACCTCTGACCTTGAAGGATGACCTTGACCTTTCACAACTCAAAATGTGCAGCTCCATGAGATACACATGCATGCCAAATAGCAAGTTGCTATCTTCAATATTGCAAAAGTATTCATAAAATGAGCGATTTTGGCCACATATATTTGACCTCTGACCTTGAAGGACGACCTTGACCTTTCACCACTCAAAATGTGCAGCTTCATTAGATACACATGCATGCCAGATATGAAGTTGCTATCTTCAATATAGCAAAAGTTATTGCAAAATGTTAAAGTTGGCGCAAACAAACCAACAGACAGGGCAAAAACAATATGTCCCCCACTACTATAGTGGGGGACATAAAAACAAGGGCTGTTTGTAAAACATGCATGCCCCCCATATGGGCTCTCTGTTGTAGTGACAGCCATTGTGTTAATGTTTTTTGTCACTGTGACCTTGACCTTTGACCTTGTGACCTGAAAATCAATAGAGGTCATCTGCCAGTCATGATCAATGTACCTATGAAGTTTCATGATCCTAGCCATAAGCGTTCTTGAGTTATCATACGGATACCATTTTACTATTTCAGGTCACCATGACCTTGACCTTTGACCTTGTGACCTGAAAATCAATAGGGGTCATCTGCCAGTCATGATCAATCTACCTGTCAAGTTTCATGATCCTAGGAATAAGCAATCTTTAGTTATCATCCGGAAACCATTTTACTATTTCGGGTCACCATGAACTTTACCTTTGACCTAGTGACCTCAAAATCGATAGGGGTCTTCTGCGAGTCATGATCAATGTACCTATGACATTTCATGATCCTAGGCATAAGCGTTCTTGAGTTATCATCCGGAAATTATTTTACTATTTCGGGTCACCATGACCTTGACCTTTGACCTAGTGACCTCAAAATCAATAGGGGTCATCTGCAAGTCATGATCAATGTACCTTTGAAGTTTCATGATCGTAGCCATTAGCGTTCTCGAGTTATCATCCGGAAACCATTTAACTATTTCAGGTCACCATGACCTTGACCTTTAATAGAGTGACCTGAAAATCAAAAGGGGTCAACTGCGAGTCATGATCAATCTACCTATTAAGTTTCATGATCCTAGGCATAAGTGTTCTTGAGTTATCATCCGGAAACCATTTTACTATTCCGGGTCACCGTGACCTTGACCTAGTGACCTGAAAATCAATAGGGGTAATCTGCGAGTCATGATCAATGCACCTATGAATATTCATGATCCTAGGCATAAGCCTTCTTGAGTTATCATCCGGAAACCACTTACTATTTCGGGTCACCGTGACCTTGACCTTTGACCTAGTGACCTCAAAATCAATAGGGGTCATCTGTCAGCCATTATCAATCTACCTACGAAGTTTCATGATCCTAGGCATAAGCGTTCTTGAGTTATCATCTGGAAACCATTTTACTATTTCGGGTCACTGTGACCTTGACCTTTGACCTAGTGACCTGAAAATTAATAAGGGTCATCTGCGAGTCATGACCAATCTACCTATTAAGTTTCATGATCCTAGGCCTAAGCGTTCTTGAGTTATCATCCGGAAACCATTTTACTATTTTGGGTCACCGTGACCTTGACCTTTGACCTAGTAACCTCAAAGTCAATAGGGTTCATTTGCGAGTCAAAATCAATGTACCAATGAAGTTTCATGATCCTAGACCCAAGCGTTCTTGAGTTATCATCCGGAAACCACCTGGTGACGGACCGACAGATCGACATGTGCAAAGCAATATACCCCCTCTTCTTCGAAGGAGGGCATAATCAATATATATTCCTCCAAAGATTACTAAAACTATTTCATATTTTATAAAAAGTATTCATCCATATACATTTCTTACATGGCATGGCGTATATAGAAATGAAAGTCTACAAAAAGGCTCAGTTGCTATGTACATGTGCATCTATGTACAAATTTTAAATTTTCAGTTGAAATGCTTTGTTTTTTTCGTGCCAAGTTTACAAGAACTAAATTTTAAGACCATAATAACACAAATGTTATGACAACATAACATAGTAATATTAGATCTAATGTTCAAACAAAAAACCCACATTTTATAAGCAGATAACACTATGTGTACATAAATCATTTGTATCTTTTACTACACACTTAATGTTCTATTTTATTATCACGCACTACACTGTTCTTATTATTATGCTAAACAACACACTGTCATTGAAATATTAATCACTTATTAAAACTTATACATACATGTACACACTATTCCACCCTGAACACCAGGATGTTGTCTCTCCCCAACTGTCCCACAATGATGGATGATGTTGTGCTGCTGTAGCAGACTGACAATGGCTTCCTCCTTCCATACCTCTCGACTGTAGCCAGATTGACCAGCATACTCTTTCCCTCCCAGCCCACCTGGAGTATAGAGTGGGACCAGCCTCCACAGAACAGCACCTGGCCTGCAGGGGTCACATGTAGACCATGTAGGCCACCTAGTGCTAGGTCTGTAAATGTAGCCAGGAGTGTGCCATCCCTGGCCATGGTGAGAAGCATGTGCTGGTACCTGCTGATGATGTACAGCCTGTCTCCTGTGGGACTCACAGCACACTTGTATACTGCAAAACAGAGTAACATCAAGATATTAAAGTACTGTAAATGTTAAATAATCTTATTAAACATACTGCAATGATATTGTATTACGCATATGTTGCTATAAAGAGGCCTTTACACATCTAAACAAGGGCTGTTTGTAAAACATGCATGCCCCCCATATGGACTCTCCGTTGTATTGACAGCCATTGTGTGAATATGTTTTTGTCACTGTGACCTTGACCTTTAACCTAGTGACCTGAAAATCAATAGGGGTCATCTGCCAGTCATGATCAATGTACCTATGGAGTTTCATGATCCTAGCCATAAGCGTTCTTGAGTTATCATCCGGAAACCATTTTACTATTTCGGGTCACCGTGACCTTGACCTTTGACCTTGGGACCTGAAAATCAAAAGGGGTCATCTGCGAGTCATGATCAATCTACATATGAAGTTTCATGATCCTAGGAATAAGCTTTCTTCAGTTACCATCCGGAAACCATTTTAATATTTCGGGTCACCGTGAACTTGACCTTTGACCTGGTGACCTCAGATTTGATAGGGGTCATCTGCGAGTCATGATCAACGTACCTATGAAGTTTCATGATCCTAGGCATAAGCGTTCTTGAGTTATCATCCGGAAACCATTTTACTATTTCGGGTCACCAAGACCTTGACCTTAGACTCAGCTACCTAAAATCTATAGGGGTCATCTGCAAGTCATGATCAATGCACCTATCAAGTTTCATGATCCTAGCCATTAGCGTTCTTGAGTTATCATCCGGAAACCATTTTACTATTTCAGATCACCGTGACCTTGACCTTTGATATAGTGACCTGAAAATCAATAGGGGTCAACTGCAAGTCAAGATCAATCTACCTATCAAGTTTTATGATCCTAGGCCTAAGCGTTATGGAGTTATCATCCGAAAACCATTTTACTATTTCGGGTCACCGTGACCTTTGACCTAGTGACCTGAAAATCAATAGGGGTCATCTGCGAGTCATAATCAATGTACCTATGTAGTTTCATGATCCTAGGCAAAAGCATTCTTGAGTAATCATCCGGAAACCATTTTACTATTTCGGATCACCATGACCTTGACCTTTGACCTATTGACCTGGAAATCAATAGAGTCCATCTGCCAGCCATTATCAATCTACCTACGAAGTTTCATGATCCTAAACATAAGCGTTCTTGAGTTATCATCCAGAAACCATTTTACTATTTCGGGTCACTGTGACCTTGATCTTTGACCTAGTGACCTGAAAATCAATAGGGGTCATCTGCGAGTCATGATCAATCTACCTATCAAGTTTCATGATCCTAGGCCTAAGCGTTCTTGAGTTATCATCCGGAAACCATTTTATTATTTCGGATCACTGTGACCTTGACTTTTGACCTAGTGACCTGAAAATCAATAGGGATCATCTGCAAGTCATGATCAATCTACCTATCAAGTTTCTTGATCCTAGGCCTAAGCGTTCTTGAGTTATCATCCGGAAACCATTTTACTATTTCGGGTCACTGTTACCTTGACCTTTGACCTAGTGACCTCAAATCAATAGGGGTCATCGAGTCATGATCAATTTACCTATGAAGTTTCATGATCCTAGGCCTAAGCGTTCTCGAGTTATCATCCGGAAACCACCTGGTGGACGAACCGACCGACAGACCAACCGACAGACCGACATGTGCAAAGCAATATACCCCCTCTTCTTCGAAGGGGGGAGGGGCATTAAAATAGGCTTGTATTTGTTCATACTTTTCAAATTTTTAGTGTAATTCAAACCTTGAACAGTCATGTTACCATTGTCAAAGTCGCGGCCGTCTGGTGCATTCTCCCTCTCAGAGTTAGACTGGGACACCAAGCAAACACCATACGGATCTGTAACCATGGAAAAAGCAGTAAAATGTGCTTGGATTTGGTATCAATAACGGTAAAATGCTTCAGTTGCCAGATGTTGACATTAGTATGTGCACTTTGTACTGGTAAACCTGTTAACCCAGGCAAAGAGTGAGCAGGCTAACATACCATTGTGATATGACTTCTATACGGTTGAAAACAGCCAAAAATTCAATAAACAAATCAAACAAATCTTTAAACAAGGGCTGTTTGTGAAACATGCATGCCCCCCATATGGGTTCTCCGTTGTAGTGACAGTCATTGTGTGAATATGTTTTTTGTCACTGTGACCTTGACCTTTGACCTAGGGACCTGAAAATCAATAGGGGTCATCTGCCAGTCATGATCAATGTACCTATGAAGTTTCATGATCCTAGCCATAAGCTTTTTTGAGTTATCATCCGGAAACCATTTTACTGTTTCGGGTCACCGTGACCTTGACCTTTGACCTAGTGACCTGAAAATCAATCGGGGTCATCTGCGAGTCATGATCAATCTACCTATCAAGTTTCATGATCCTAGGAATAAGCGTTCTTCAGTTATCATCCGGAAACCATTTTACTATTTCTGGTCACTGTGAACTTGATCTTTGACCTTGTGACCTCAAAATCAATTGGGGTCATCTGCAAGTCATGATCAATGTACCTATGAAGTTTCATGATCCTAGGCATAAGCGTTCTTGAGTTATCATCCGGAAACCATTTTACTATTTCGGGTCACCATGACCTTGACCTTTGACCTAGTGACCTCAAAATCAATAGGAATCAACTGCGAGCCATGATCAATCTACCTATGAAGTTTCATGATCCTAGGCCTAAGCGTTCTTGAGTTATCATCCGGAAACCATTTTACTATTTCGGGTCACCGTGACCTTGACCTTTGACCTAGTAACCTGAAAATCAAGAAGGGTCATCTGCAAGTCATGATCAATTTACCTATCAAGTTTCATGATCCTAGGCCTAAGCGTTCTTGAGTTATCATCCGGAAACCATTTTACTATTTTGGATCACCGTTACCTTTGACCTAGTGACCTCAAAATCAATAGGGGTCATCTACGAGTCATGATCAATGTACCTATGAAGTTTCATAATCCTATGCCCAAGCGTTCTTGAGTTATCATCCGGAAACCACCTGGTGGACGGACCGATAGACCGACCGACAGACAGACATGTGCAAAGCAATATACCCCTCTTCTTCGAAGGGGGGCATAAATATATGCATACATTTCAATGATTCAATAGTTAAGCGTGACAATAAACTTCAGTAGCAGAGCTATTGTGTTAACATTTGACATGTTAAAATGCGACTGGTGAGTTAGATATGAATTGAAGCAAAACAATTACACAGATGGAAACAATTGCACATACTGAAACAATTGCAGTTCAATCAACAAGTAAACATATTGTACATGTACGATCATTTAACAACCACAAAATTAAGACCAGGTCAGAAAGTGTCTCTCTCCCAGGAACTCAGTTTCTATTTATAGACATATCATGTAGTGACAGTCAAAATACTTCATTACTCATGTTTAAAAATCAATATTTCTGAATCTTGTTTTGGCTACAATGTACTGTAGCATTCAAAGAGCACATATGAATTATAGAACACATATAATACATCAGCGGGTTTTCTGCCATTACATCTGAATTTTATTTTATTATCATCTCACAAAGTATATAACTATAATTTATATGATTTTTTTTTCAAAATAACAAGATAAAGGCCTAATGGGTCAATATTTGTTGATTAAAAAAATAAAGCCCAATGCGGTTCATTTAGTCGATAAAAATTACCAAATTTGTCGCTGTATGGATTTTAAATTACACAATTTGACTAGACTCCTTTTCCCACAATGAATAGAAAAATCCCTGTACATAATAGGAATGTTAGGATTCTTACCTGTATTATAAGCTGATCTGTCTTCATAGAGTCTGCAGACTAGTTTGCCATTCAGAATGTACTCGAACAGAGCAGTACCAGAGCAGATAAACAGTTCACCCTGGTGATGGGCAATACCATAACATTCATGTTGTAACTTAAGCTTCCTCCCTGGAATGAGCTGGCTTTGGGTGACTTTGATAAACTGGACCTCATGAGTGTTGCTAGCATTCTCATGCACAGCCACAGCAACCTCACTGGGTGTGATGAGACACATGTCATATATAGTAGCAGTCACATCCCAGTAACTTACCACCTGGTACTGCTGGTTCAGCAGCTTGACTTTACCATTTTGCCAGTCTGCGACCAGAACCTGCCCATCAGTCAGAACACATATGCCTGTGATACAACATGTCTTTACATATGAATCACTTGGTATTCTCACATTGTGCTCAGTATTACTCTGGACATTAAACACCTTCCCTGACCTTCCCAGCAGAGTCAGTGCCTGCTGTATTATATGCTTACATTTTATGCTGGCTATAAGGCAGAGCTCCTTATGATCTCCAATTTTCTCAAAAATTTCATGGAAATGTGACAAGTCATTGTGAAGACTGGTGCATTTATGAATAGAACTTGTAACTGACCCTTTAATGCTTATAACTTCATCTTTCATCTCGTTAAGTTCCTTCGCAGTAATAGTATTGAATTCATTCACGATAGAAACAACATTCCTACATGTTCCCACAGAATTATTATCACATTCATCTATATAAGTATTTAAATTGCCACGCATTTGCTCTATCATAACTGCACTATGTTCCTTGTATGTTCTCTGCATTGACTGAATGCTGGCCTCCTGACTGATCTGAAGGCCTATGATTTCTCCCAGGACAGTTTCCAGCTTCACTGACAGTCCCTGTAGGTCTGTGGGCTGCGTGTTAGTCAGCTCATTAATTGGAGTCACTTTACTGCACTGGCTGAACTAAACAATCAATACATGTACATACCAAGGAATAGTCAGTGATATTATGTTATGCTTCAAGCAAGTATACATTGTCAAATAAAAACAAACAAGGAAAATAAATGAAAGCTTTTTTCTTTGGCTTAATATGGACTGGAGGTATATAGATTTGCCCTTTTCCCTTTGTTCTTCCATCTTCGTGACTTTTTTGTTACATATAACTTATATAACACCTATTCCGGCAACTTTACGAGAACAATAAACAGGCATGTGAGTTTGTGCAACTCTATATTTTGGTTCTGTTTTTTTTTCAACATAATTTATACAAAACTTACATTTTAAAATATGTGTCTACTGAAACTTTCCATAAATTATAACCATTGTGTTGTTATATTTTGCACACCTGCATATTTTGATATGTCTCTTTTCAACATGCCCAGAGTAATGACCCCCTTTTAGCAAAGAAATCAAATTTTAAATTGTGTTGTGAGAAACTCAAAGAGTACAGCTGATAGTGGGATGAAATATTCTAAAAATATTACACACCATGTGAAATAGCGCACCTTGATATTTTCGTTTAATTTTGTCTTACATAAGGAGAGTTATGGCCCTTTAAGCAAAAAAATATATTTTGTTAATTGTGAGAAGCGTAACTCGAAAGGATTTTGATAGAAGGATACATCTTCAGAAACATATTGATTGTCAGGTAAACTCACGCAACTCCATATTTTTTTAAATAATTGTTCAACATTCAGGTATAGTGAGACAAATTGGGTTGTAGAGGTATCCATGTACTAAGAAAAAAAAATCCAATTGCTTATATTGTTTTTAAAGTTAGTATTGTTAATGTTGATCGCACTATGCATACTAAAACATGCAAGAAAAGATCATTAATGCTCCCCCACCCCACACAAAAACAGGCATGACTTATTATTAAAGTCTATTCCCAACATTTTTAAATAAGCCAGAGATGAAAATCAATATATTGTTCAATAAACTGACTGGAACTGATTTTTGCAAACACATGCCTTAAGTGTATTAAAATCTACGGTAATTATTGCATGCATTTAATGATGGCACTACTGTAATATATCTGTACAATGTCCAATGTCCTACAGAGTTTTATCATAATTTAAAATCTACTTCAAAGATTGTTAATATGTGTATTACAGGTTCTAAAACTGCCTTCTAAACATTTATAATTTCATGTTATAAGCTTCTGTGACCTTTGACCTATTGACCTCAAAACAGATTGACCTCTTCAGGGGTCTCACTAGGATTTTAAAACAGGAGTCCTGGGACTCCTTACTTGGAAAAAGTGTTCAAAAGGAAAAAATAGGAGTTCCAATGAATATTGCACACATCTTCAAATTTTCAGCAAAATAATCCATTTAAACAAGGGCTGTTTGTAAAACATGCATGCCCCCCATATGGGCTCTAAGTTGTAGTGACAGCCATTTTGTTAATATGTTTTTTGTCACTGTGACCTTGACCTTTGACCTAGTGACCTGAAAATCAATAGGGGTCATCTGCGAGTCATGATCAATGTACCTATGAAGTTTCATGATCCTAGCCATAAGCTTTCCTGAGTTATCATCAGGAAACCATTTTACTATTTCGGGTCACTGTGACCTTGACCTTTGACCTAGTGACCTGAAAATCACTAGGGGTCATCTGCCAGTCATGATCAATGTACCTATTAAGTTTCATGATCCTAGGCATAAGCGTTCTTGAGTTATCATCCGGAAACCATTTTAATATTTCGGGTCGCCGTGACCTTGACCTTTGACCTAGTGACCTGAAAATCAATAGGGGTCATTTGCTAGTCATGATCAATCTACCTATCAAGTTTCATGATCCTAGGCATAAGGGTTCTTGAATTATCATCCGAAAACCGTTTTACTATTTCGGGTCACCGTGACCTTGACCGTTGACCTAGTGACCTGAAAATTTATAGGGGTCATCTGCTAGTCATGATCAATCTACCTATGAAGTTTCATGATCCTAGGCATAAGCGTTCTTGAATTATCATCCGGAAACCATTTTACTATTTCGGGTCAGTGACCTTGACCTTTGACCTAGTGACCTCAAAATCAATAGGGGTCATCCGTGAGTCATGATCAATGTACCTATGAAGTTTCATGATCCTAGGCCTAAGCTTTCTTGAGTTATCGTCTGACAACCACCTGGTGGACGGACCGACCGACCGACACACCGATCGACAGGAGCAAAGCAATATACCCCCTCTTCTTCGAAGGGGGGCATAATAAAGAATGAATATAAAATTATAAACTAGTGACCTGAAAATCAATAGGGGTCATCTGCCAGTCATGATCAATGTACCTATGAAGTTTCATGATCCTAGCCGTAAGCGTTCTTGAGTTATCATCCGGAAACCATTTTACTATTTCGGGTCACCGTGACCTTTGACCAAGTGACCTGAAAATCAATAGGGGTCATCTGCAAGTCATGATCAATGTACTTATGAAGATTTTTATGATCCTAGGCATAAGCGTTCTTGAGTTATCATTCGGAAACCATTTAACTATTTCGGGTCACTGTGACCTTGACCTTTGACCTAGTGACCTGAAAATCACTAGGGGTCATCTGCAAGTCATGATCAATCTACCTATCAAGTTTCATGATCCTAGGCATAAGGGTTCTTGAGTTATCATTCGGAAACCATTTTACTATTTCGGGTCAACGTTTCCTTGACCTTTGACCTTGTGACCTAAAAATCAATAGGGGTCATCTGCGAGTCATGATCAATCTACCTATCAAGTTTCATGATCCTAGGCCTAAGCGTTCTTGAGTTATCATTCGGAAAACATTTTACAATTTTGGGTCAATGTGACCTTTACCTTTGACCTAGTGACTTGAAAATCAATAGGGGTCATCTGCGAGTCATGATCAATTTACCTATCAAGTTTCATGATCCTAGGCCTAAGCGTTCTTGAGTTATCATCCGGAAACCATTTTACTATTTCGGGTCACCGTGACCTTGACCTAGTAACCTCATAATCAATAGGGTCATCTGCGAGTCATAATCAATGTACCTATGAAGTTTCATGATCCTAGGCCCAAGCGTTCTTGAGTTATCATCCGGAAACCACCTGGTGGACGGACCGACAGACCGACCGACCGACATGTGCAAAGCAATATACCCCCTCTTCTTCGAAGGGGGGCATAATAATACAAATGTTTGTTTCATTATTAAAACCCCCAAGTTTAAAATGTACATTAGGAATCCCATTCATTTTTATTTCTCTTTATTGTTACTTGATTAAACAAGGGCTGTTTGTAAAACATGCATGCCCCCCATATGGGCTCTCAGTTGTAGTGACAGCCATTTTGTAAATATGTTTTTTGTCACTGTGACCTTGACCTTTGACCTAGTGACCTGAAAACAATAGGGGTCATCTGCCAGTCATGATCAATGTACCTATGAAGTTTCATGATCCTAGGCATAAGCGTTCTTGAGTTATCATCCGGAAACCATTTTACTATTTCGGGTCACCGTGACCTTGACCTTTGACCTAGTGACCAGAAAATCAATAGGGGTCATCTGCCAGTCATGATCAAACTACCTATCAAGTTTCATGATCCTAGGTATAAGCGTTCTTGAGTTATCATCCGGAAACCATTTTACTATTTCGGGTCACCGTGACCTTGACCTTTGACCTAGTGACCTAAAAATCAATAGGGGTCATCTGCGAGTCATGGTCAATCTACCTATCAAGTTTCATGATCCTAGGCATAAGCGTATTTGAGTTATCATCCGGAAACCATTTTACTATTTCGGGTCACTGTGACCTTTACCTTTGACCTAGTGACCTGAAAATCAATAGGGGTCATCTGCGAGTCATGATCAATCCACCTATCAAGTTTCATGATCCTAGGCGTAAGCGTTCTTGAATTATCATCCGGAAACCATTTTACTATTTCGGGTCACAGTGACCTTGGACCTTGTGACCTCAAAATCAATAGGGGTCATCTGCGAGTCATGATCAATGTACCTATGAAGTTTCATGATCCTAGGCCTAAGCGTTCTTGAGTTATCATCCGGAAACCACCTGGTGGAAGGACCGACAGACCGACCGACATGTGCAAAGCAATATACCCCCTCTTCTTCGAAGGGGGGCATAAATATCATGTAGAAAAAGAAGAGTCTTAATCTTCCTAGATGTAAACATAAGCATTTTGCATGCCAGTAGGTCAAAGCATTCTCTAGATATCCTGTGGAAACGATTGGTCTACAGACCAACCGACAAACAGACCAAAGGACAGATGCAAATCAAAATAACCCCGCATCTTAGAAGAGGGCCCTCTATTTCTAAATAAAGTCTCAGTATAAACAATCTAGCCTGTGTTTAGCGGCTTATGACATGCCACCTGGTCTATTATCTCTCAATATGTTTTGTTTAAGAAATAATATTTTTTTAACAGGTTTTGTTGTTGAATAACCCACAGTAAGGAGTATAGATGCGTAAAAATTAAATCACGAGTGCGAAGCACGAGTTATTTGATTACATGCATCTATACTTTTACTGTGGGTTATTCGACAACAAACCATCATAGAAAAATATTATTTCGATTCTAAGTTCTAACACGATTCTGATTGATTTAGTTCAAGCTTTTGGTCATGAACTATATTTTTCAATACTCCGCCTTTCTTAGTACAAAGTTAACTATTTAGTGACATCATTGAATTGTACAAACATGTGACGTCATTTTCATTCATAAATATTTTGAAAATGACGTAACTTTCATTGAGAACAACAATCCTAAAAACTAAATGATGTCACGTTTATTGATGCTACTGAAAAGCCGCCATGCTATAAATGTTTTCTTAATTACGTTTCTTAACAAATAACATTCTTTGCAGGCGTGGTTATGCCACTCTTCACCAAATATACAATTTGTTGTTTCATTACATTTATATACATGTACATGCTACATTTATTACATTTATTTTTAGAGCCAGTTTTAGCATGTGCATTTTACTGCAATAGTTTCTTTATTTATAAGGAACTATTTTCAACACATTAAGCTCCGCCCATAATTTATTGCAGATTAACCCAAAGTTGATTTCTTTCTTTGTCTATAGAAAACAAGTCGCAGGCCGTGTAAGAATCTTATTTAACCTATAGTGATTATTATGCTTATGTTATCACATGCTCTATTCGTGGCAAACAAAAAAGAGGCCAGTGTTACATGTTTTAAAGGAGAATCCAAGAGATTGGCCTATTGTTTATTTATATGTGATATTGAAATTTCATCAAGTAGTTAACCTAAAGTCAATGATTTTTTTTTAAGTTTGGGAATATATGAGTAATATTTTGCTATTTACTTTACACTAAACGAAATAAGAACAAGAGGGCCTGAAAGGCCCAAAGTCCCTAACCTGAGATAACAAGATATTATTGGGACAAATCTTCTTACCAATTTAAGTTTCATGAAGATCAGAAAATAAATGTGGCCTCTTGAGTGTTAACAAGGTTTTACTATACACATGTAGCCATATATAGAAAAATGTCCCGCCCCGTGGCTGCCATGTTTTTCAACCAACCGGCATAGTTTTTTAACTCTTCCAAGATATTATCGGGATGAATCTTCTGACCAAGTTTCATGAAGATCGGACAGTAAATGTGACCTCTAGTGTTAACAAAATTTTACTAAAACCATATAAGGAAAAACGCCCAGCCCCTTGGAAGCCATGTTTTTCAAGCAAATATAATTATTTTCAAACTCATCCAAGATACCATAATCATTGAGACCAATCTTCTGACCAAATTTCATGAAGATTGGACAATAAATGTGGCCTCTAGAGTGTTAACAAGGTTTTACTATAGCCATATTGGGAAAAATGCCCCGTCCCTGGTGGCCATGTTTTTAAAGCAACCAAAACCATTTTCAAACTCATCTAAGATATCATTGGGACAAATCTTCTGACCAAGTTTCATGATGATTGGAAAATAAATGTGACCTCTAGAGTGTTAACAAGATTTAACTATAGCCATATAAGGAAAAATGCCCCGCCCCCGTGGTGGCCATGTTTTTCAACCAACCAGCATTCTGCGGCGGGGAAGGCGAGTTGTACTCGCTAAAACGCTCTACGTTCCGCCGAATTGGCTAATACCCGCGGCGTTTATTACTTAAGCCTAGTCGGTAAATGCAGACAATTTCCGTTCTTATCAGGACACCGCCACGCGACACTGCGGAAGCAGTGTGTTACTGTGCATGCCAAAAAATAAAAACACTGTAATTAAAAATTGTTTAAATACTGTGGCTTATAAAAATAAAGATAACTGTATAAACAATAGGGCCATGATGGCCCTGTATCGCTCCACTGCTGAAAAAAGGCTGAAAAAAATATTCACTGCATGTGCAAATACTTAAATATAGGCCCTATTTAAGCACATGTACACTTTTGCAGTGTTCTGCCGTGAATTTTTTTCTGTTGGGGACAGGACCCTTTAGGGTTAAAAAAGTGGAGCCAAAAAGGAAAAATATGGGGACAGAGAAATATATTTGTAGCAGAATTTAATTTTCAGAAACTAATTATATTTTACTTGCACTCTTAAATTTGCTTGTTTTCTTCTTACAGCAAGTCCACAGGACGTAACATTTTAATTCAACCATGAATATTTTAAAAACTTTTTTAAACTGTCAAACAATAGTCAACATATTTACAAAACTTTCAACAGATTTATGGTAATTGAACTCAGCATTGCGAACTCAGCATTGCGTGTCAAAGTACTCGTTCGATAATAAGAATTACCGATAGTAAAGGCTTTTATTGATCTTTATGAACAAAGTGTATGCCATTTTGTTGTTGTCAAACAGTGACAAAGACAATTTTTGAAGCCAATTTGCTAGGAACGTATGTTTAGGGCCAGGGGTAGACTTTTTTTGTCATTGCTAAACAATGTTGGGACTTGGGAAGACTCTGTTGAGGTGTTGTTATTATTATCGTCATATTTTCTATAATTTTACTTGCCGGAGGACAAAAACTAAAATGGATTTTGTTTTCTTCGGCCAGTCACTTTCAGCCATTTTGATTGGTTGTTATAATCTCAACTTACAAATGCAATAAAGTGTTATTAAAGTAAATTTACCATTGGCTGCAATATGACGTCACGTCCAATGAAATAATTCGTTTTGATCGATTACTTTACCGACTTACCAATTGAATTGATTAGTTTTTATTACTAATTCATGTGCGCTCGCGGACCCATATACGGAACGAGAGCGCCGATGGCGCTGAAAGCATAGTTGCAAGATACAGGGAAGTTGCTGCTGAAGTAAATGTTTAGGTCAAAATATACTAAATAGTTTCCTTATATGTTTCGATGTAAAAGCGACAACTTTGAGCGAAAATAAATACAACATTTTGCACATAGAGACCCCCATAACCATACCTTTTCTTGACGGGCATTCTTAGTTGAATCGATTTAAGCAATAAAAAAGATATGTCATGTTAAAACTAAAAAAGAATTCGACTCAAATCGAATTCGACTGTTTTTGCGCCTTTTTTTCGGCCGTTTTCTAGTGGATTGTAACCTTTTGCAGTGCCATTTTTTACTTTAATCTCCAACTTTATCCTATTTCAGGGATTTAGTAGTGAACACCTATGCTTACCCTATCCATATCTCCAAATGATAAAACCAGAACAACAGTCTAAAGTGTATAACATGCCTTCGAGGAAAATATGATTTGTTTAGAGAGTACAGCCCTTCATGACTCGATTATTAAGTATCCTTCATGACTCGATTATTTAGTATATTGTAACCTTAACGATTGCTGACATCTAGAGTCGCCCCCCCCCCCTTGTTACCAAAATGTTCTATTTTTAGAAACGGGAATTCCAAACAGTGACGAATGTGAATGGTTACAAATGACATAACTATGAAAATAAATACGTAGAATTACATTATTTCATGCATACCATTATGCAACCATCCATTTTCTTTTCAGACTTGATACATTAACAGCTTTCCATTTAATATTTTACAGAAACAACACTTGTCCTGAATTCGCGTGAATCCATTAAATCCGATGCCACATTTAAACCGTTAGCTCTACTCGTAACGTTAATTTCTGGCTCAAAGTAAATCATTTTAACTTCAAACATTCATCGTACTCCGCCATTTTTTTACACATTTTCAAAGAATAAAAAGTGTTTTATGCCCCACTTCCTGCTGAGAATATGTTTTAATTTCTATTTATAATTAACCGATGAAATGTTACGTATCCTTTAACCATGGCCTTATGAATTCAGTTATGTAAACATTTGACCTCTCACAAAACAGTAAACAAAGGAAATAGAAATTAGGTGTGAGGTCACTATCAACAAGAACAGAATTGTTTTACGAACAAAATTTGTTTTAGTTTCTTAGAAGGTTTTTTCACGTAAAACGGTCTTAGAAAAATTCACTAAAAACGGTGTCAGCAATATTCTTGGAAGAAGCTAAAAGCTTGCACCTATGCTAAAAATGGTGGGGACAAATCTTTTATTTTAACGCCAATGACGCAAGGGCGCATCCACTGCAGAACACTGCTTTTGTGACCCCCTGGGTTTGGTCAATTTTAACCCCAGGGGCATAATTTGAGCAAACTTTGTAGAGGACTACTATATTTCAATACATGTACATACAAAATATGGTAGCCCTAGGTCCTAGAGTTAAGGACAAGAATATTTTAAAAGTTTTCACAAAATAAGCAAGATATAAGCGTACATAATGTTCAATTTTGTGACCCGCGGGTCAGGGTCAAATTTGACCCAAAGGGCATAATTGAAACAAACTTGGTAGAGGACTATAAGATGTTACTGCATACCAAATTTGGTAGCCATAGTCTGAATGGTTTTCGACAAGAAGAGTTTTAAAGATTTTACAAAATAGGAACTTTATAAGCGTTTATTCAATTTTGTGACCCCCCAGGGCAGGGTCAAAGTTGACCCCAGAGGCATTATTTGAACAAATTTGGTAGAGGTTTATTAGATGTAACTACATACCAAATTTGGTAGCCCTAGGCCCAATGGTTATGGACAAAGGTTTTTAAAGTTTTCACAAAATAGGCCCCATATAAGTGTATGTTCAGTTTTGTGACCCCCGGGCAGGGTCAAATTTGACCCAAGGGGCAGAATTTGAACAAACTTGGTAGAGAACTATTAGATGTCACTACATACCAAATTTGGTAGCCCTATGCCTTATGATTAAGGACAATATGATTTTTAAAGTTTTCACAAAATAGGCACTACATAAGCATATAATCGATTTTGTGGCCCCCCCCCCCCGGGCTGGGTCAAATTTGACTCCTGGGGCATAATTTGAACAAACTAGGTGAAGGACTATACAATGTAACTACATACCAAATTGTGTTGTCCTAGGCCTAATGGTTATGGACAAGGATTTTTTTTTTACAAAATAGGCATTATATAAGCATTTGTTCAATTTTGAGACCCCCGGGGCAGGTTTAAATTTGACGCAAGGGATAATATTTGAACAAATTTGGAAGAGGACTATTAGATGTCACTACATGCCAAATTTGATAGCCCTTGGCCGGATGGTTATCGACAGAAGATTTTTGAAGTTTTCACAAAATAGGCCTTATATAAGCATAATTATGTTCAATTTTGTGATCCCCAGGGCAGGGTCAAATTTGACCCCAGGGGTATAATTATAACAAACTTGGTAGAGAACTATAAGATTTAACTACATACAAAATTTGGTAGCTCTAGTCCCAATGTTTATGGACAAGATGATTTTTAGAGTTTTCAAAAAATAAGACCTTTATAAGCATATATTCAATTTTGTGACCCCCGGGGCAGTTTCAAATTTGACCCCAGGGACATAATTTGAACAAACTAAGAAGAGAACTATTACATGTCACTACATACCCAATTTGGTAGCCCTATGCCATACAGTTATGGACAGAATGATTGTTAAAGTTTTCACAAAATAGGCCTTATATAAGCATATGTTCAATTTTGTGACCCGCGGGGCATAATTCAAAACTTGGTTGAGGACTATAAGATGTCACTACATACCAAATTTGGTAGCCCTAGGCCAAATGGTTATAGACAAGGAGTTTTGTAAAGTTTTCACAAAATAGACCCAATATAAGCATATGTTCAATTTTGTGACCCCCCCCCCCGGGGCAGGGTCAAATTTGACCCCATGGGGCATAATTTGAAGAAATTTGGTAGAGGACTATTAGATGTCTCTACATACCAAATTTAATAGCCCTAGGCCCAATGGTTATGGACGAGATGATTTTTAAAGTTTTTACAAAATAGGCCTTATATAAGCATATGTTCAATTTTGTGACAAAAAACAAAAATTCTTTATATTTTACGGAGTACACTTCATTCTGAATCGTGATATAACTTGTCAGGTCATTCATGTATGTAGAACAATATATATGCATAGTTAGGCAATCTCAAAACACATTATTTAACTATTCATTGCAATATGTGTTACGGCCATTGATATAACAAAATACATTATTCAATTTTAGTATTTTTAAATGCGTTAAACGTTTTATCCGAAATCATTTCCAGATTTTATTATTCAAGGAAAGTTAAGAAAATTTTAGCAACAAATAAACATTTCTCGTGTATTTTGTGTACAAATGGAAATCATGCGAAAATGAGACTTCATGTACAACATCACGTCATTCTTCATCGGGGAAAGCGTGGACTATATTATATTATTATATTTATTGCTGAATAAAAACCTCGTAATATTATTGTATACAGCTATACTTTTATTCCCTGATTGGCTGATGCGCTTACCAAGAAGAATTTTATTAACAGCTGGAAAAATCAATATTGGCCACTTGCTGAGAATTTCATTGAAAACAGTACCTCTTAGGCGGAGATAACGGTCTGAATAACCCGATTTACTGTTGACATTTGTACGTGCTGTGTATAGTAAATAGAGTACATGCGGATTATTGGACGTCCAAGGGACTTCCACTATTTGCATAATGGACGTACAGTGGCAAGTGAAGGAGTTTATTATCACTTATCTGTTAAACAGGCCCCTTTAGTTGCCATGGCTATCGATTCCAGTTCGCACATGTGTTATACATGCAGATACGCACCTTTTTAAAGATTATTTAGATCTCGGTTTCGATTGGAAATATTCACGGACCAGTGGATCACCTACGCCTACACCTCCCCCACTTTCTCATTGATTCTGGATGAATTGAGAGATCGACCTCCGGGGCTTAAAAAAAGCCGACACTTCCGGAAAAAAACGGAACACTTTTAGCCATGTTACTTTCTTTAAGCCTTTACTCCTTTACCGCAAACCGTACGTAGTTCACTATCACGACTTTCGCTTTACGACATCTACCGTAAATCGTACCTATTCCATCATGTTGCACAACAGCAGAAAAGCCAAGAAATGTTGATCGTTCAACATTAACATAACATGTTGATGAAAATAAGAGTTGGAATAATGTGTTTCTCTCTATGTATTTTATATCGCGATGCGGAATGAAGTGTATATGTCACGTTTTAAATTCAGTCGTTGATTTGACATTATAACTTAATATGATCGGTCCTGGCAGTGATTTTTTTACAAATTTTCTCATCTGAGTCCTGGGAAGTCCTCCATAACCTGCAAATCTACCCTACAGTATGATTCCCCGAATCGAAAAACAAGTCCAAGTATTAAACTTTATTTATTTTTTTAGAAAATACTATGCATTTTTGGGACGCACATAACTCAAAACTTTGCATCCCCAGAGATTTTTGTTAGTCCAGGACGCATGAGTCGCAGGTCAAAAAATTACTGTCCTCAATGCTCTCAAATCGCGTCGCGTGATTTACGCATGTTCAATGGGAATTCCCCCATCCCACAATTCAATTTGTATATCCACTTGTGTAAAATGGCGGATGTTTGTGTTTATGAAATTCTTTGACACATTCATTGTCAATATTGGCAGTATTTTGGTTTTGAAAATATAAATTATAATAATACTTGATTATCCGGTAATGGATAGAGTTGGAACATGCAAAGATCTATCAATATAATATGTTTATTTATAGATTTAAAGAACATGTTTGCATCCATCAAAATCCCAATCGGTAGGGTCTATTAAAATTATGAAATAAAAGTGGGACGTCCAAAATGTAAGGCTTGAAAGTCGGGACTTCCAACTTTTAAAAGCTAGCGGAAGCGCTGTTAATTATGAATAACTGAATGAATATAAATTTGTGAGATACCTGTGAATTGTTCCAACACATGCAGAGCAGCACAGCTGACGGTGGTCATGGCAAAACTGTGTCAGTGTTTCATCCTCATGCACCTCACACTTCCTGAGAAAATCTTCCACCGTCTTAGAAACTGGCCATTTCTTAATATCCTCCCTTCCACATGTCATATGTTTTGTAAACAACTGACTATGCAGGATAACACATTTTTTACAATAAAACCTTAAACATTTTTCACAATAAATGTCTGCAGATTCCGTAAGATTCTGCTCTAAACAACATGTGCAAGAAAAGTATTCAACCATACGCAAACGTTTTGGAACCGAAGACAATGAACCTGTAGCCATTTTGTTACTGTTTATAAAGTTAAAACCTTTTTGTTCAAATCGTTCAAGTATATTTCTTGTAAAATATGAAAGAATTAAAGCTAGTTCCAAAAGTTTATCAACCTTAGAAGTTAAATTAACACTGAAACGCAGATAAATTCAAACACAATACATGTATGTGCGATAAAACTTTTCAACCATAGGCCAATGTTTCACAACAAAAAACAAAAAACCTGTTGCCAATTTGGATACTCTAGTGTATGAAGTTTTACATGCTAAAGTAGTTAAAGTATAATTCTGTTAAAATAGTTCATTATACTGTAACCCGGATGTATCCCAAAAAACAAGACAACATCATCAATAAGATAGTTCACAGTTCACTTCTGTTATTAATGTAGGAATGCTTTTCAGTCAATAATGAAATACATGCAGACGAAAATTCAAATAGCAGTTAATCCCACAGTATAAATCAGGATCTGAAATATATAAAACAATAAAATACTAAACAATAGTTTTGTTCTAGTGGCCTTAAATGTGTTTTTTATATGACTCAACTACTCATATAAGATTCTGGTATAACAATTACAAAATACACAAAACCAGGGATCATATTTTCCCGCAACATCAATCGGTCCGGATATAAATGGGAAAAAGTATCCGAAAATGTATATCCGAAATCATGACAAATTACGTTAATATATATATACCATTGATTTTGCCATTCATGAACGTGGTATAGATCTAATAAATGTAGGCATTTTTTTAAACGGAACGAGTTTTCTCAACTGGTTTTATCATTTGGTATTTCATTGTTGTTTCGTGTGCTGTTTTATCAGACTTTTTTCATCGTTGTCAATATTATTAGTCTGTGTAAGTCTATACCGATGTTTTAAATTGTTGTCGATTTGATAATAGCTTACAAACATGCACTGAACCAAACAAATGTCTGTGCGTAGGTTGGCTACTGACAACAACAAACCAAATATTTAAGAAATAATTTGTTGTCAAATAACCCACGGCTGATAGTTTAGATGCGTAGGGATTTAATCACGAGAGCGAAGCATTTGAAACCACGCATCTTATTTTCCGGTCGTGAGTTATTCAACAACAAAGTATAAAGTACACGAATTATTTCGATTCTAACACGGCTTTACTAAAGATTTATTCAATGTATATTATTTTTCTTGTGTACTATTTTATGTGAAGTTCCGCCTATAAAAAAAAACTTTCGGCTGTTCTGTCGATCAGATCCGCGACTTTCATTCATAATTATATTACCGGATTATTACGCTGGTGGAAAATGTATAGGCATGTTTTGTTTAGTTACAGCGCGTGCATTCAGACGCGTCTTTTCGGATGTGCTTTAATCCGCTGTTCACAAGTTTTTTATTCTTGGTCTGACGTGCAATAAACCGGTCCTGACCGGTTTAGAGACTGCAGGGAATGGTTTATCACACCTAATCGAGATAAGAATGTCATAAGGGTGTGTTAGCATGTACACTGTGTAATCGATTTCATGACATGGGAATTTTAATAGCAAACAGAATCGGACCCACTGTTTGGGATTTTCAATCAGTCTTTCATGACGCTAATCGGTCTAGGACCGACAAAACCGAAAATAATATGATCCCTGCACAAAACGCAGCATCAAAAACCTTACAAATAATGAGTTAAAAATATTTCATTTAACACATTGATACAATTTCTACAATTCTTACCAATTTATGGAACTGAGTCCCTTTCTCTTTCACTTTAGTCTCTACTCTTTCAACCTGCTGGTGCTGTAAATTAGAGCATGCAAACAGATATTATGATGTTTCAACTGAATGTATAGACCAGTTGACGAGTGACGTCACGCGCACCTGCAAAGTTTAGACTCCGCCCACTGGTTGGCAAAGAGGTAAAATTCATATAAGCGCATATAGAGAATGTTGACAAAATCAGGTTTTTTTGCCACTTTTTGAGAAGATAGTCCATGGCTTTGGAATTGGGAATTTTATCGGCATTTTCATGAAATTGGGAAAATAAATTCATTAGCCTTTTTATTCCAAATGAAAAGTCCACTGATTAGGGAAATACTAAATTTGCTATAACTCTTTATAATCATTCAAATTTAAAGAACAAAATCATGTAATACTTTGTTAGATGTAATTGAATAAAAATTGAGATAAAATACGCATTAGACAATTTCTAAAAAAAAATATTTAAAAAAATCTATTTTTTTTGGAAATTGGGAATTTTTTGCCACATTTTGGGAAAAAAGTATCCTTTTTGAGATTGGGAACATATCCGAATTTCGGCCATAAAATAAGGCCAAAATAGACCCTTTGAATCATCGTTTTTAAGGATAATCAATCATGCACAATATCAAATATAATTTTACTAATTATGTCTGAATAAAAAATTAGCATGCAAGAACATGCATCTTTGGAAAGATTTTATATTGTTGTCATTATTTGTTTTTACTAACAACGAACTCGGGAGTGGAACACAATCTAAGAGCTCGATATGTGGTAACCACAAAAAATCTCTCTACATGGCACTTCTTCGAGACCATTTTTAGTTAAAACATTCTCAGAAATTGAAATTCTTTCAGAATAAATTAAATTTAAAGAACGAAAACAAATACAGATGATAACAAACAACCAATAGGTCAATTTTAGGAACGCAACATAGGGAAACTGATTTGAACCTTTATATGTCTGGAAAAAACAACAACAAAGACCCGTAAAATGTATTTTATAGGTCTTTGGAAAAAATTACCTTGTTACACATTAATTAAATTTTCTTGATTAATGTAATTGTTTTATTTAATTGTTCACACTAATTTTGACAATCTTTGTTGCAGCATTTATATCCCGGTGTTAAATTGCACCTTTGTTCATCACAAACCGATTATCTTGTTATGATCGGATACTGTCCATGCAAACAATTACAAAGAATACATGGTGTCATAAACCCAGGGACCAATACGTGGGTCCCTGCATAAACCACATATGGCAGATCAGTGTCTGGTCATTGAACACAAGTTACGATAACTCCATGTCATCTCTTGGCATATTGAGCAGTCATTTAAGCCAAATTTAAAAGCTAAAATACTGAACAGTTGCTTCAATTAAAATATTTTAACATCTAAAAAAAAGAAGACATTTTTCGGAAATGGATTTACAGGAGCCAGTGTATATATATATTAGCCAGTTAAATCATAATAATACATTGTTTAATAATTATACATTAAAAATATTGTGCAATTTTTACTGCTACGCAATTACGGTATTTAACGGGTACTGGCAAAAGTAAACTCCGCCATTATGTGTAAAGATTGTAAATTACTGTAGTGTACGAAACACCATCATGAACACAAGCAATCACAATAAGGTAAAAAATAATTGCGTTAAATAAATAACATATGCATTTTTCATAAAACGTTAGAATTTTATCGCTCTTTATTACTAGTAAAGAGATTTCAATATACATGCAATGACATTTCATGAAGGGGTTTTCCGTTTGTATGCTAAATTGTAATAATATTGTCATTCAATGTAAACGAAACGAAAATTCATTCAATGTAAAATAAAATTACCACAATATTTAAAAATTGTAATGTATTCCCCTTTTAAGGGCTTTGTTTTATAATTGATTAAATGCACCTCTGACACTATCGATCGCTGATGAAAAATAACACCATCCACACCACTTATAATTATAATACAATGAACATATGTTTTATTATTGTTAAAATATACCTTATTTAAGTCTCACTATCAGAAAGAATACGGCTAATTTATTGTTTTGTTTTGTGGAATGGTCAGTACATTGTATTTAGTCTTCCGTTCACGTTTACTCTATGCTTATAACTACTTTGTATTTTTATGAAAAGGAAATTTTATTTGTGAATATACTTTTATTTGGTACTAAATATGATATATTGGCACTATTGTTTAATAGTTTTAAAGTTTATTTCGGTTCTATTACCAATTTATTGACTAAACAAAAGCCCTTTATACATGTTTTACGTTACTGTAACCAATATTTTTGCCAACCAGTCAGTGCGCATGCGCGAAAAATGCTGAATGTAAACAAGAACATTCAACTGGTCTATAAGTTGCTTTCTAAAAGTGAATTTATTAAGTTGCTGTCATTCGCGAAATCATGTGATTTGAACATTAAAAATGTTCAAACCTCAAACGAAATTCTTGTTATCGCGCTGACGTCACAAAAGGGGGCAGTACCTTAGCGACGGTGAAAACAATGCCCTAGATACAGTTGATTAACTACACTGATTGAGCTACCTCTGCTGATATTTCGCCAAGTGCATTCCTATTTGGAAGTTGATAGTTAATTAAATGTGCTGTAATTGGTGTTTGAAATGTCTTTTGACTATTATGAAGGGTTAGATAGCACTTCGAAAGCCCGATGTGACCAGTGAATAAAACTAATTTGACTAAATTAATGTCCGTACAAATTGCATGCTGGATGTTGGAAAAATGAACCGCCTAAATGGCCGATGTTCGACTACGGCGACATTCATAACTTTCTCATTGAGACACCAGATATTAGTTTATTATTTTATAATGGGAGTATCATTGTGGATGTTGATGTAATTCATATTGTCCTTTTTTAAGGTTCATTCATCTTCGTAGATTATATATTTCTACTATGTCAATTTATAATAATAACCTGAAGCTGTAAAATAAGTAGGGAATTCCGGTACACGACTTTCTTAGTTGTGTTATAAAAATCAAAGTCAAGCTTTTTTATACTGATCTGATTTATAGTATTTCTTTGATGTTGGTACATTATCTGTTTACATTGTGATTTACATGCCATTCATTATGACCCATGATTGGTTTAATAAATGTGACTACTTACTAATTGTCTATCGCTTTTACTTTGGTAAATTAATCAAATTGAAAAAAATAAATAGATCTAATAAATAAAAAACCGCCAACCTCTAAGTTAGCAGTTACTCAAATGGCATTTCACACCTCCTGCATGTGACAGCTGAAAGATGTATGCAGTTCTAATGATTGTAAATTGACTTAAAAGTGATATTATGGGCATTTTTCACTGTTGAATTGAGCTGAAAAGAATTGCTGTCAAACGTTATTTCTTGTTTTCATGTCGTTCTTTTATTGCCGTAACATTAAATCTTAATACGGAATGATGTCGTTTTAATTAACCAATACACGCTAAATACGTTACTTGTTTTTTTACGTAAATTTTATCAATATTAAATACTTCATTGTTTTATAAATTAATCGGGCTAGTATCTTTACGGTGTACAATTCTGATAATCTATATTGGACATGACTTTAAATTTGTACAATATGTAACATATGTAATTAAAGCAACTGGTAAGTATGCATGTCGGCGTTAATTATTCAACCAAATGACAGAAAGAGAAAACATGGTGACATCATCAATCGTGTTTAATGGCACTGTCATCTGCAACCCAGTGTGGTTTAAAACACCATGTTGTTAGTTAAGTCACGGACTCTAGATGAGGTCAATATACGCTCCGTGGTTTAATCTTGACAAATTCTGATCAAGAATAGCTAAAGAAACTTCAGCGTACGGTTTATATAGTATTGACAGACCTGTACGCTGAAGCGAACCCCGTATCGAAAGTCAACCAGAGCAGTAACATATTTATGTCACGCTATAAATCAAAGAAAGCTCATTTTCTTGGAAACATTTCTACATATATTAGTGAATGAATATAAATTACTGCATCTGGAAATATTTCAAGGTTCAAATATTTCAAATGCATCTTACAATAGATGAAATTAACTCTCATCAGTCTGAAATTCACAATTTTGACGCCATTGTCGCTTTGTCACGTGACGAGTTTTCATTTGGATACTTTCGGATCGACCTTGACATTTTTTGCTGAAATCGTAAACATTACTTTCGTTTTCTGAAATCTATTATTCATGATTAACAACTTACATATGGTGGATTATAAGACTGATTTCAGTGTGAATCAGGTAGTTTTAAATAATATTCACTTTGAGTTTGTATTAACACTACAATTTGTTTACAAAACAAGCCAGAATAATCTAAAATACCGGAAAATGTCATTCTGAATTTGAAAAAACTTAAGCACATGGTATGTTACTAAAAATAGAAATAACGTCATTTGACCGTGAAATCTTGGGAGATTTGCATTTCAAGAAAGTCTGTCACATCGCTGTTTTTCTCGATATGTAAGAGCAGAATAGATAAATTTTAAATGTTTAAGATAGTATTTTGTGAAAGAATATATCGTCGCTCAAACCTCGTAGCTCCAAAATTTTCAAAATATTTTTTTCGTCTTTTCCGAATATATTAAGTCTGGCGCGTGTTGTGTGCTATTTCTCGTAGCTCTACGCCAATCAGAGCCCTTAAAAAAGCCACGTGACGAAATGTTGTAGAATGATTGTTGGCTTTTTTTTCCCGGCGAAAAAGTCGTAGCGACGCCATTTCACCTATAGGTACGTCGTTTCGTTTGGACAAATTTGACAAAAACGTTTTTATAATTTTTTTTATTTGCAACTACGAGGTTTCCTATCAGGACGAATTGTCGTACCTCATAAAAATGACAAAACTGTGGTGACAAAATATAGTAGCTACCATGTCTGACTGTCAGTATGACTTATCAGTATGACTTACGCGTCTACGGCTTATACCGTATTTTGCAGCTTCATTTGTTTGGTATTTTTACAGAATTTCAATTTCTAAAACATCGTTATAAAAAATGAGACGGTTTTTTCTCTCTCCTGAACAGTTGGCATTTTGAAGCTACGAGGTTTGAGAACGACAGCGACGATATCAGTTAAATGTGAAAAATGTTATTTTTCCGATCAAGTGGTTGATTTGGGCCAATAACTGCATTTAAAAGCTGTTTTGGACCGATCTTTTTTAACTGTCAACTTTTCGGGAATTTCTGGTTGACTTTCCTAATGGGGTTGGTCCATAACTATAAAGTCACGCCAGTCAAAAATCATAAAAAGCGACATTAAAAGTTATGGTAGCCAGAACTAGATCAAGACGAGATAATAGGTTTATGCAGAACAAAGGGGCTATTCAACACCGAAATACAAAGGCTTACACGATTCTAAGATTGATGCAAAAAATCAAATGAAAAATATTGCATTTAATTTAGTAAAATGTTTATTTTAGGTATCAATGTGGTTGTTTTCCCAGACAAATACCATTATGGTTAATTTGTATATTTTGTATACTTGCAATTGATCTATTTATTGCTTGTTTCAATCTTATTTAATTGTTTCAGTAAAGTAGAACAACTTGTTAGCATGTTTAGAAATAAAATCTTAATATAATCGTATCAATATAAACGATCACGCTCTATTTCTCAAGGGTGCATGGAAACACCGAATTCCACTTTTCACCGAATTACAACCGAATTCCACATTTCACCGAATTACAACTGAGTACCGAATATCATTACCGAATTACACTATACTTCAACCAAAATTAACTGACATGTTTTTTATTTAACTTAATAGTAAACTACATTTTTTAGGGTTGCGTCATAGTTTTGTTAATTGTGTTATGTTTCAGCTTTTAATCTTTTAAGACGACAGTTGGAAAAGGTGAAATGTGCGCATATCTTAAAACCAAATTCCACTTAAAATATTTAATTTATTCTTTTATCACAATGATTTAAATGCTCAACATGTCGATTTTAATTTGATAAGAGCCTAAAGATGATAAAGAATTGCTAAGTAATTACCGAATTACACATTTTATGTTTAATTGTGGACCGAATTACACTTTCACCGAAGTCCAGTCCACTCCCATATTTACCCAAGAAACGAATTACACATTCAGTTGGGTGTGCGATTTGAAGGTGTAATTCAGGTAGTTGAAAGTTATAAATGGAGTAACGGAAGAAGCAATAATAGTAAAAAGCAAATGGATATTAATAATATTACATACTTTATTATAAATGAATTAAGCATCATCATCTACAAAAGCATACACATTATATGAAATAAAAGAGGGAAATGTAAATGAACACGTACACAAAAATATTTAATGAACTTAAATGTAATAGAGTTATCCTTTATCACAATGTTTTCAATTGCTAAACATGTCGGAATTAATTTAAAAAGGGAATACAGATTACCGAATTACACATTCGTGAACTTATCGTGTAAATGTAATACTATTTAATGTAGAAATGTTTCGTTATTTTCTTTGTGGATGAGTTAATAAATAAACAAAACAAAACGATGTATAATATATAATATTTCTGAAGAATTTATAAAAAGAAATGGACGTAATGTTTTACAATTTTGTTAAGTGCGCTTTCCATTGAACGTTGAGCTAAGCGAAATGGATCATATTTGTTAATATCCAGCTTCACATTTAATTAGCGCCGTCTTTAATTAGATTATCTCTATACTGTGAACTTGATAAAAAGTTCACAACGGGGATGTGGCTCCATTCCCGTTTTTTTTTAAATGTACACAACAATTTGGCAATAAGCCAAAGCAGTTACCAGTACAGTAGCCAGGGGCCTGTGTATTGAGCTGATAAGATACGGATCAACACAGCAGTTTGCTATTACACAGTGTTGACTTCCCCTGTTTTAGTATACTGATTGTTATTTGCCTGATATAAATGAAGTGTATTTATTCGGGTCTACCGACGTTATGTTAAAAGTCGTTTAATGTGAAAATGTCAAATTATTCATATTCTCAGATTTTTTACTCATTTGAATTGTGACATTTATTATTCCTATAATCAGTATGCATCACGCAAACATGCACTTTTATGATTAAAATCTATTTTTATAAAATTGAATAAATATATGCTGCTTGGTGACAACGTTTATTAAAATTTCTTTCATCACTTAAATTTTTTACAAAAATACACCCGTGTTTCTATCTTAAAAATTCTGCAAACAACGCATTTTTTATCAATGCATCTTTTTATCAAACACTTGTTTATATCTATTTCATACATTTTATTCAAAATTAGCAGTCAAACGTATTTTAAAATGTCAATACGGGTATAATAACACTCGTATTATTGACTCGTATGTTTGCATCTGGAATACGCCCAATTTATGACACTTACTGATTGTTGTGAAACGCATTATCTATTTCATGTGTTGAGAATATACCATAAATGATTAACACGTCTGTAATTTTATATTAATACATACATTTTTGACAAAATCGTATATTCTCGCTTTGACACTTGATCCGTATAGTCCGCCGATGTTCAAATTTAAACAAGTATTTTGTCATTAATGTCATTTCAGATACATTATATTATATATTTTAATACGGGCAAAAGCCCGCGAAGCGGGCGTTGACCGTTCATACATATGGGAATTTAGACATAAAATTACATAAGAATACCACATATGGATACGTCTCAAAAAAATTTGCCACGCGACATATATTTTCGCGATGCTATTAATGAACTTGAACAAATCAAAAACACTTTGACATATGCTAAATCACATGTAAATACATACCTCAGAAAAAGTTATATCAATGACATCATAATTGTGTAGCGAATCGCACTAAATATTCTCGCATTATTTGTTTTTCTTCGCAACCGTTCCAGAATTAGGTCATTACTCAATTATCTCCCCTGAATGCTCTTCTTTAGTGGGTATAAGCCGAAGACTGGTTCACTACATATAGTAACAGTCTTCACCGAACACAATTTAGGGGAACATAACCCGTCTTTAATATATTGCCGAATCTCCGATTTCTGTCGAATTTATTTGCTTTGATCTTTTCGATATCTTATTGTTATTATTATCCTGACAAATCACAAACGCTTGTTAAAAAATTATTTGTTTTAAACACTATAGTTGGCATCTCTATTCTTCAAGTATTCTCGCGGTATTTCAATAACGACACCCTACGGTTTATGTATCAGAATTTGTGACGCATTTTCCATTCGCTCTCAGAAAGAAGTTTTACGTTTGATCTATCAGTAACGATACGGATACGGCGTGTTTGATTTGAATTGACTTTAAAAGAAATATCAAATTGTTGGCGATATAACTGTTTTAAAAATACCAAAGAAAAATTTAACCGAAATCAACAGAATTCAATGTTCTCTGCGCTACGCAGTTTGTATAAAAAATCAATACTTGCACACTCTTATACCTTGACCTAGTACATTGCCGCATAATTTTCGCGCTCTTTTGTCGGGAAATATACATGATGACTATATTGAAAGCATTTGTAAACGTCGTGTTAACATTAAAACATCGGAAGTGTGTTTCGGATTATAAATTTTTATTTTCATTTGGGAATTTAACGGAACATTTATACTTATGGTATATTTGTTTTGAATTGTATATTAATTTGTTACAACGCTTAACGTGTGAAAAAATGTTTCGATAATATTATGCATTAATAGCACAATTTCCAGGAGGAAAACGTTTTTTATTTGAAGGCGTATGACGCAATAAAACGTTTTTTGTAAGATCCTATTGTATCAATCTAAATTAAAATACGCTCGTCCAATGAAAGCTGTGTCCCACATTATGCGCTGTACTCTTTACACTTCTGAAAAATAGCGTAGTCATATGGTTGTTTTAATGAAATTCTCAAAGATATTTACCGACATAAATGTTCAAGATTATTTTTTTGATGTTGGATTATTTGATATTTGTGAACATTAGAAGCGTTATGTACATGTATAAAGTTATCGATACGATTCGGTTTCTATGCATGAATTGGCGAGTCATCGTTGTCACTGCGATCACGGCGAATTGCGACGAATCGCAGCGAATCACCACAACATTGAGGGGATTTAGCGCGAAGATTATCTTGCTCTCGCGCGACGTCGGAGTGACGAGTCGCATGAAATCGCGGTGATTTTCCACCCAAAAAGCAAAATGCCCGCCTTGACTTCGCAAATTAGGCAAAAATCACGGGTCGCGTAGTGTACTGTATGCTAAATGCAACTGCTTTAGCAAGCTGTCAAGTTGAATTGAGACATTTGATGAAACAAACTGGTTCCTGGGTAGGACCAGTACTTAGTGTCTATATGACGTACCATGACGTCGAAAGTCTACAAGACCTACTTGGTAGAACGTGAAATGTACTTCGACGTACAGTTTTCACCGACCATTGAGTGTTAGCCAATCAGAAGACACCTTACATCTGTTGCTTTTCGAGATATTTGACATTGAACATAAGTTTTATTATTATTTATACCAAATTATGCGACTATCGACCGCTTACTCATAGATATTGTGCGTATTTATTAAACATTATTATTATTATAATTTATACCAAATTATGCGACTATCGACCGCTAACTCATAGATATTGTGCGTATTTATTGACCTAGCGTGGCGGAATTAACCTCTGACTTATGCAAGTTATGGTTATCACAAAATACGACCAACGGAGAGGTAATAATACATTATTTATCCTGTTAATGCTTGGTAACTGTTTGGTTACCGTTGGGAATTTCCTACACAGTAATGCACTGGACGGTCGTGATACTCCGCCCCGCATGATCAATAAATACTCACAATATGCTGAATAATTTTAATTTTTAAAAGGTAACAATTGAATCTTCTTCAAATTTGTATATAATCTATTTCAATGCATTAAATACTTGAAACTTCTATGTGTTGTTTTTTTGCCATTCTGATATTTTTATGCATTTTGTCCTCAATTAAAAAAGAGATTTTAAACATTTATTATGAGTAAATCTGGAGGAAAAACGGCTCAAGAGACTAGTGTTTTGATTGGCTGTTCAAAAAAAAGTGTATGTCGAAGTACAAACATGTATGTCGAAGTACAAATTGTACTTTGACGTACAAATATATACTTCGAAGTGTATTTTATATTTATGTCGACGTACAATTATTGTACTTTGACGTACATTACTCTTTCAAACTTGTAGGTCTTCTTGACTTTCAACCCAAATGGTACGCCATAGTATGTCTTTAGGGTTATCTAAAGAATGCTCCCACTTAAGAGATCAATACAGAGACCTCCCAGTGACTAAGCCAGTTAGAAGACACCCCATCCACTATACCACAGACACCGAACCAGCTATAAATTTATGTGGCTAGAAAACAAAAAAATATAAGATGCTAGATCTTTAAGCTTGGAACATGTAACTTGTTTTAAGATTGATTTTTTTTGGATGCATTACTTAATTATTGCAACAATTATGATATTTTGAACACAATCATGTCAATATATTTATTAAAAATACATAGTTATCAAAAAAAACTTAAAAAGCTTTTGCCCGTAAATTAGGTAGCACCTATAATCATATTAAATTTATTGATACAATATTGAAAGACGTGGAACACGCAATCAATATTATGTCAGACATGTTCTTTATGGTCCACAAATCTGGACCGTATACTCCGTATATAAGTATTTGCCATTAAATGATTCATTAATGTGAGTACAGCAATTATTACAATTTATTGGAACACGGAAAATTTGACTTTTATAACATTCGAAGGACAATCATCAAACAAATCGAAATTCTTTATTGGCCAATTAGATATTTTATTCAATAAACACTCAAAATAACAATTTATTCTAATAAGTCAAAATCAGCATATGAGTAAAACAATTAAAAAATATCCCACTTTCATTTATTAAAAAGGACAATCATCAAACAAATCGGAACTCTTTTATAGCCAATTACCTATTATATTCAATCAGACAGCGTGTCAAAAACTTGTGAATAGCGGATTAAAGACGCGTGAAACTAATAAAGGTGGTCGAAAAATCTGCAAACTGTAAACAACGCAAAACAATTGATAGAAACTCGGCCTGTCGGTCTGTGATTAGTGGAAGTGGAATTCGGTAACAGCCCGGTGGCATGTGAAGAACCCGTATCTAATCGATACCAACGATCATTTTTATGTGTAGTTCGGTTGTAATTCGGTGAAAAGTGTAATTCGGTTGTAATTCGGTGAAAAGTGGAATTCGGTTGTAATTCGGTGAAAAGTGGAATTCGGTGTTTCATGGACCTTTTTCACACGTTAAGCGTTGTAACAAATTAATATACAATTCAAAACAAATATACCATAAGTATAAATGTTCCGTTAAATTTCCAAATGAAAATAAAAATTTATAATCCGAAACACACTTCCGATGTTTTAATGTTAACACGACGTTTACAAATGCTTTCAATATAGTCATCATGTATATTTCCCGACAAAAGAGCGCGAAAATTATGCGGCAATGTACAAGGTCAAGGTATAAGAGTGTGCAAGTATTGGTTTTTTATATAAACTGCGTAGCGCAGAGAACATTGAATTCTGTTGATTTCGGTTAAATTTTTCTTTGGTATTTTTAAAACAGTTATATCGCCAACAATTTGATATTTCTTTTAAAGTCAATTCAAATCAAACACACCGTATCCGTATCGTTACTGATAGATCAAACGTAAAACTTCTTTCTGAGAGCGAATGGAAAATGCGTCACAAATTCTGATACATAAACAGTAGGGTGTCGTTATTGAAATACCGCGAGAATACTTGAAGAATAGAGGTGCCAACTATAGTGTTTAAAACAAATAATTTTTTAACAAGCGTTTGTGATTTGTCAGGATAATAATAACAATAAGATATCGAAAAGATCAAAGCAAATAAATTCGACAGAAATCGGAGATTCGGCAATATATTAAAGACGGGTTATGTTCCCCTAAATTGTGTTCGGTGAAGACTGTTACTATATGTAGTGAACCAGTCTTCGGCTTATACCCACTGAAGAAGAGCATTCAGGGGAGATAATTGAGTAATGACCTAATTCTGGAACGGTTGCGAAGAAAAACAAATAATGCGAGAATATTTAGTGCGATTCGCTACACAATTATGATGTCATTGATATAACTTTTTCTGAGGTATGTATTTACATGTGATTTAGCATATGTCAAAGTGTTTTTGATTTGTTCAAGTTCATAAATAGCATCGCGAAAATACATGTCGCGTGGCAATTTTTTTTGAGACGTATCCATATGTGGTATTCTTATGTAATTTTATGTCTAAATTCCCATATGTATGAACGGTCAACGCCCGCTTCGAGGGCTTTTGCCCGTATTAAAATGTATATTATAATGTATCTGAAATGACATTAATGACAAAATACTTGATTAAATTTGAACATCGGCGGACTATACGTACTTAAACATTGACTATTTTCTAAAAGCCAAAAAACGTGGATCTCACTAGTGGGACATTTGTCGCAATGTGTTAAAAAATATTGCATCTGTATAAAATCCTGAATAAAACAAAACGGATCATAAACAAAACCGAACAAAGTAATATCCACTTTGTGATAAAACAAAGTCAGCAAGCGCGTTGATAATAAGCTCTTATGTTATGACTTTCTGATAGACTCTGTCGAATCAAAGCCCAGCCTATTACAGTTCGTGATCACTACATATTTCATTCAATCAAAATTCTATCACTTCGAAATCAAAACAGTCCACTGAAGTAACACATCGCGATACGATGTTTATACGATTACGAACTGAACAGTTTCTTGCAGATAGTGAAAATGCTTAACTTTGATTGCATGAAAATACAGATATTTCGAAAGAATATAAGTCTTACGGAACAGATTAAAAGGAAAGGAAAAACCTGTTATAATCGGATATTATGTTATCTGGACAATTATTAATGGTTGTTGTACTAAACCTTATGAACAATCAAATCTTTCTCAAAAACTGTTAAGACATATACCGGATATCATTACACTTATAAGTTCCGTAATATAACTGCAGTTTTACATATTTTTTTCACACGATTATACGCCGAAATTCTCAATGTAAGCACTTGTTACAAGCTTAAAGGAAGAGCAGAAAGGAACATGCTTGGCTGATATTTATGCAAATATTTCAGACGATGCTATAAGATAAAAAAAATTAATATAACTACATAAACTCATGTGCTTACTGCATAACCAATGCATATCTTCCAATATGAGTTCAATAGTTGTCCATGCAGCCAAGGCTTTTTGCTCACATTATAAAAAACGGCAAAGATTTTTGGATGGTAGACAAAAATATGTGCCCTCACACGCGTGTATAAAATGAAAGATAGTACGTTTATATGTACGTTGCTGTGTACTATTGTAAATGGAAACATCAATGGCAGCAAAATGTATAATGCAACTTATTAACTACAACATAACAACATATAAATACAGTATACTTGTCTGACAGCATTAGTGTGCGTCAATCTACGCTGATCAGAAATAACTTTCACATCGGCTTTAAACTTGCTTATTTCTTCCGCTTTCTTAGATTTAATCGCAATATCTTTATATGGGACATGTTTAACTATATGACATCAACCTTTTTATAAGTCCAGATCACAATCAGTTTAAAATTGAAATTCAATACATTGGTAAAATAAGTTGTTGAGTCACTGAGGAATTTAATATCTTTATTAATACATGTACATTAATTACAAAAACATAGTATATACAACAATATGATATGAAATAAATACATAGTATGATTGGGATCCCTATGAAACGTCCTTATAATGACAACTAATGACGCGCCGATTAAAAGTTAAATATACATGCTCATTTACCGCGGACGGAACATCGGCTTCCGTTGTATCCAAACGTACAGATATCGTTTCCATTATACGATTTGTTGTACATGTTGCGGTCAATCACAATTGGAGCACATATTACGTACAATTAAAATAAATATCAAGTAATTTCTAAGATGAAGAAAGATTATGTAACGCACCATCCAGCAACCGATCAGCATAAAAACGCTAACATGTGTAGAGATAGGAGACAACCTCTGGCGACCAAAACCCATATAACGCAAGGAATATAAGTATGCGGCTGATGTACGATTGGTCGGAAATCGGTCTTCGATTGATTTCAAACCACTAGAAACCAATGAACGGATGCCTAGAAATGGCGCCTAATTGCTATTGATTGCGACTTTTTGTCAATATCTTTATAATTGACATTGACAGTGGGCATCGTTATTTTGTATTTATTACATTGTATTAAATAGGTGATTTTATGAGTATTGCTTTGTTCCTGAAACAAAATCTTAATATATTATATGTAAAGAAGAAAATGCGATCCCGTTTTTCATAAAAGTACACACACATGTATGCAGAGAGGGTATCGCGTTAAGACTATGATAGCAGAAATAACCTACTTTAAACAAACGATCAAACCTTTATGCACGTCATTAGTAAACTTTCTAATACCAAAATTCTTAAAACTATTTCTTGTCTTAAGCATTTTAATCGTTGACATCAGCATTATTAAACGCCATTAAAAGAGAAAACATGAAAATATAACATCGTCTTTTCCTTATAAAACAAATATAAGAACAAGTCTTTGATGTATCTAATTAAGTCGCTGTCAAATGTTAGCGAATCTTCGATTGCTTTTTAACTGAGTATTGACCGACACATATCTTCTTACGGCCGTGTTCTAGTCGGTATAAGGTCGTTTGTACAAAATTCGATAATTCGATCAAGTTGCCGACCCATAATTGCGCTCAATCACCTGTTTAAGCCAACCTTTTGTGAAAGGCTATGTGCGGCTGTAGTATAAGCCACACCAATACCACTTATTACCCCTATTAAAGTTAGCAGCACATCGATTTTCTGAGAGACATTTACCTATTAACTAATGTTAAAAGCTCCCATACAATAAACGGTAAAATGACGCTCTACATCTGGGAATTAGTACATTAAAAAGGCAGATATGTATAATTTGACAGAAAAACATGGCCTAATGACGTACATATAGTATCTTATTCATGACATTTTATTCGACCATTTAAATCTTTTTTTGTTTTCACAAAAAAGATGCACGAATTATAATTTAAACAACGAATTCACGAACATAAATTAAATTTAAACGTACAATTTATATTTTTTCTCTTCTACAGTTGAAAGCTTTCTTTGTATTGATCTTTAAACATATCCTAAAATATAAGTTCAGTGGGTCTGCGTAATTTGCGTACATTTGAATCTATATTTTCATGTTATTTACATTAAAACAAGTACATATGTTTATGGTATTGGCTTTTTAGAAAAAGGTATATGCTAATGGGATCCGCGTTTAAGAGTCTATATTGTCATAGTTATAAGATTCAAGTAAGTATATATGTTCAAGGTGTTGGTTTTCAAACACGTCCAGTATGCTCATGGTATTCACGTTTAATAATTAAAAAAAAGACTTAAAAAGTTATGGTAGTGCTTCGGTTCAAGCAAGAATTGATGTGCATGATATTGGCTTTCAGACACTCTATTGGCATGGTATTCACGTTCAATACAGTCTTTATTAAAAAGGTATTCAAATTAAGGTAAATATTGATGCCATCGTATTGAATGTCACGCTTGTCAGTCATATTCATGGTATTCACGTTTAAGATTGTCTACATGCATATGGTATTCACAGTCAATGCCGTATCGGCTTTCATCTCAGTATACTATTTTTATGGAATACACTTTCAATAGAGTCCATATTCTCGTGGTATTTACCTTTAAGAGAATCGCCATGCTAGAACAATTCAAGTATACATTAGTATAGATACAAATTATTTGCGTACCATATAGAGCTGCTCGCACTTTAATATTAATTCCATTTTACCATCGGTATTCTCTGAATCACATGCATCAAACGCTCGCATTTGAACAATGAATTTTAACACTTTATCACAATTTACCATACACATTTACAGCTGTTTATGTGTCAACTAATGACCTCTTAATACAATCATTTGGGCCAGTGTCTGTCCTTGAGGTTTGTTTGCGATTGATAAGAACGAAACATGACGTGTATCAATGTTTTGTTTCTGCAGTCACGCATATATGATAACACAAAGCAGATTACAGTTTCTATCCACTCCTGCCACTCCTTCATCTTGACTTACTTGATAACTGTCATAAAAAATCTTACCCGATCAATCGCAAATTGTATATACAATCCATTCAGTAAAACCTGTTAAGGGCCTGCTTTATTATTGCTTTGACATTGTTGAGTAATTTTTGTTTTCAAATTTACATTTTGAAATGTGAAAAATGCTAGTAAGACATGACATAGTCAGAAGAAATGGCTGCTGAGCGGAATAAATCTGCAAAAATATGTGTAACAGGGTGATTTAGAGCAAATAGAGTATAATGCCACTTTTCTTTAAGACACGACCGAATTAAATTATGATACAATGTTAACTAGTAATAATAATACGAACAAGTCGTACAATATGTGATGACATTGAATTAAAACATAGCTCTTCTGTAAAAAATAATAAGATGCGGAAGATATTTAAAAAAAATCGATTTTTATGTGCAGACATCCGAAGCAATTGGATGTGGTTAAATGTGATTTATTGTGAGTCTTTTATTGTCGTTATACTTATCCGTTAACACATACACATGGTCACATAATCCTCCCACAGCAAGTAAATACAACATAAGCCAGTGTTTTGTTTGAGCGAACTAATCACGAATTGATATACATGTTTGTAATAAAATAGTTGTGTCCGAGTAAATAAAGCGACCGCGGAGAAATCTATTTCAGCCAAATAATAGTTATGCATTACATGCACATGAAGTGCCGATAGTGAATAGTGTAGCAAGCTTTACATTGAACAAGTTTTTCTTTCAAGGCATGTAATCGAATCCCCCTTGAGGTGTGTATTGACATTGTATAAATATTTTTCGTAACTATTTAATCAATACTACACTGTTACGAGAATCAAATTGAAACAAGGGATTATTGGCGTCGCCCTGGAGGGCGGCGACAAGTATGTAATGCATTTTTTATTTCGCTTATGGGAGGAGATGTTATTTTACGGATCAATGTATATATTTTTGTTTTAATAATATCTTGCATAGTGGTGATTTTTTGTGTAAATTAGTGTAAATAAGTACTGCATTTGTGCCTTTTACATTTATTACAACATTTATTGCCAATTATGCAAAGCTAATTGTTTAATTAATAACTGATCCACAACTGATCACAGGGGAAAGATCACAGGGTCTGGGCAAATACGTTAAACTTTCTGGTTTTGTATAAAAACAAATGATGTTTTGTATAAAAACAAAACATAATCAAAATATATTTATTTTGTGGTTTTTCTAATTTGCTTATTTAGTGTGGAATCAATTTAGTACGATATTTGACGACCTATCGCGCAAGCAAGTTTATTGGAAGGCGTAGTGGTACGAAAACGTACAATGTATTAGTTTATTAATAGACATATAATAACGATCGCTATACACAACTTCACCAAATAGCAGTTCTTACGTGAATGCCAGCCGGAATAGCTCAGTTGGGATAGCGTTAGACTTAAATTGTTTACGCAACAGTCATCTAAAGGCCCCCGGTTCAATCCCGGGTTCCGGCACGAACGGAACAGTTCGGCGGCTGACATTTTTTTCAGTCAGGTTAATAAATAAAATAAAGCTTTATTTTATGTAGACATTTTAAAATCCATTTTACTACAATTGGATATTTTTATTAAAATTAATGGATGCAACGGGGTGACAACGTTAATTAAAATTTCTTACGTCACTTAAATATCTAATTAAAAAAATACACGTGTTTTATATTAACAAATACATGCACACAACACATATTATCCATGTATTTTGATGGTTGTCTATCATAGGTTATCCCTACCACATATAGAGCGCGACACGTATTATTGGTTGTAACAATGAGTTGCGATAAAGGAAGCAGCCGCTTATCAAGGAGGAGCTGTGTCCCAGCAACCCGTTTCCCTAGAGTCAAGCACTTTTTTTAAAGAACCACATATACAGCGCGAAGCGAGACACGTATTACTATCCAGGTGGTATGGGCCTTTTAGCATTATCCGACCATTACGTCCATAGTTATCTTCCTTAGAAGTTGAGAAATTTTGAAATCCTTGTTCGAAGTCCGAAAATTTTCATCCAATTGTTCCCAAACTTTCACAGGTTTTTTTATCAATGAGGACCGAACCCAAACTCTATATGAGCAATATCGGACCATAAGTCAAGAATTATGTCTCTTTGAATTTAAAAATAAAAGTGAAAAACTGTTTGGTTATGTGATTATGTCAACATTTTTCATCAGATTCTTTCCAAACTCACAGTGTCTTCATATCAATGAGCATTTTTACCTCATTTAAAATGAAAAACATCGGGACAATAAGTCCAGAATTTTTTCTATTAAATTTGACAAAATAAACAATTTCCACTTGTTTAAAAGATTTCTTAACTTTCGTCTGAATCTTTCAAAACTTGTTAAGTGTTTTTATATAAGTATTAGTCGAAACCTATTGAAAATGATGAATATCGGAGCAATAAATCTATTATGGTCTTTTACTGAATTTCAAAGTATTGTGAAATGCAGCTTCTTTATACAATTTACAGTTTTCAATCATTTTTTTCAAACATTTACAGTGTTTTCATATCAATGAGTACTCAAACCTACACAGTTCTGTTCCATTAATGAAAACTGCACACGGATACCAGTAGAAAAAAAGGAAACCAATGTAAATAAAACGAACTATGAAATAGTTGGGGGTTACAACACAAAATCATAGATAATGGTTATTTGGGGGTTATAACACAAAATCATAGATAATGGTTATACCAGTATCTTTTTTTATTTTGTTTAAAATAATCGGCCAATATATAAATATTTACATCAGAAAAAAAATCGTTCCATGTAACTTCATTGAGTGCCTTTTACACTGAAATTCCCGACGCCCTTTGATGCTTTGCATCAGTAATATATATCTTGTAAATTGTTTAAATGCATGTTGATTCATAAGAATACTACCGTCGATATGTCCGTTAAAGCTGATATAGTTAAGTCACTAAACCTCAAAGTGTTTTAAACATGTTAACCCTGAGCTGTTACTTAAGTAGGGACATTTTCCGTATTATCAGCCGAATTGAAACATTACCATATAATATGGTTTGTATGAGGAAGACTTCCTTGTAAATTAAATGCAAGTATAAAACATTATACCCGTGGTAAAAGAATGTTCAGATTACCGCATGTTAAAATACAAGTAAGTCAAGCGATTTCCTACGACCTCACACACGATGCCCAGTATACTGTGTCATATTTAACAAATTTAAATGCAAGGGATACCTCAATTAAATGGTTGGTTGCACTTATTTTCAAATACACGTGCGGTATTGCAAATACCTTTGGTGTCATGCATTTAAACTACAATAAACTCAATATTATTATCTAAAAACATCAGATTGCTGCATAAACGTAATTGTTGATTTAATAATACAACACACAAAGACATACAGATATAGAGCATTGATTCACGTAATACATCCTCGAAATTAACCAAATATATTAATCAATATGTAAAATATAATTAGCATTATTTGACGTTTGCTATTCAATTATAAGAAAATCTATCTATCTATCTATCTATCTATCTGTCTGTCTGTCTGTCTGTCTGTCTGTCTGTCTGTCTGTCGGTCTGTCTGTCTGTCTGTCTGTCTGTCTGTCTGTCTGTCTGTCTGTCTGTCTGTCTGTCTGTCCTGTCTGTCTGTCTGTCTGTCTGTCTGTCTGTCTGTCTGTCCTGTCCTGTCTGTCTGTCTGTCTGTCTGTCTGTCTGTCTGTCTGTCTGTCTGTCTGTCTGTCTGTCTGTCTGTTCCTGTCTGTCTGTCTGTCTGTCTGTCTGTCTGTCTGTCTGTCTGTCTGTCTGTCTGTCTGTCTGTCTGTCTG